>NC_080465.1:52095449-52457854 GCF_028018845.1 Melospiza georgiana
GGAAGGAAGGAAGGAAGGAAGGAAGGAAGGAAGGAAGGAAGGAAGGAAGGAAGGAAGGAAGGAAGGAAGGAAGGAAGGAAGGAAGGAAGGAAGGAAGGAAGGAAGGAAGGAAGGAAGGAAGGAAGGAAGGAAGGAAGGAAGGAAGGAAGGAAGTGTCGGAAGGAAGGAAGGAAGGAAGGAAGGAAGGAAGGAAGGAAGGAAGGAAGGAAGGAAGGAAGGAAGGAAGGAAGGAAGGAAGGAAGGAAGGAAGGAAGGAAGGAAGTGTCGGAAGGAAGTGTCGGAAGGAAGTGTCGGAAGGAAGTGTCGGAAGGAAGTGTCGGAAGGAAGGAAGTGTCGGAAGGAAGGAAGTGTCGGAAGGAAGGAAGTGTAGGAAGGAAGGAAGGAAGGAAGGAAGGAAGGAAGGAAGGAAGGAAGGAAGGAAGGAAGGAAGGAAGGAAGGAAGGAAGGAAGGAAGGAAGGAAGGAAGGAAGGAAGGAAGGAAGGAAGGAAGGAAGGAAGGAAGGAAGGAAGGAAGTGTCGGAAGGAAGGAAGGAAGTGTCGGAAGGAAGGAAGGAAGGAAGGAAGTGTCGGAAGGAAGGAAGGAAGGAAGGAAGGAAGGAAGGAAGGAAGGAAGGAAGGAAGGAAGGAAGGAAGGAAGGAAGGAAGGAAGGAAGGAAGGAAGGAAGGAAGGAAGGAAGGAAGGAAGGAAGTGTCGGAAGGAAGGAAGGAAGGAAGGAAGGAAGGAAGGAAGGAAGGAAGGAAGGAAGGAAGGAAGGAAGGAAGGAAGGAAGGAAGGAAGGAAGGAAGGAAGGAAGGAAGGAAGGAAGGAAGGAAGGAAGGAAGGAAGGAAGGAAGGAAGGAAGGAAGGAAGGAAGGAAGGAAGGAAGGAAGGAAGTGTCGGAAGGAAGGAAGGAAGGAAGGAAGGAAGGAAGGAAGGAAGGAAGGAAGGAAGGAAGGAAGGAAGGAAGGAAGGAAGGAAGGAAGGAAGGAAGGAAGGAAGGAAGGAAGGAAGTGTCGGAAGGAAGTGTCGGAAGGAAGTGTCGGAAGGAAGTGTCGGAAGGAAGGAAGTGTCGGAAGGAAGGAAGTGTCGGAAGGAAGGAAGTGTCGGAAGGAAGGAAGTGTCGGAAGGAAGGAAGGAAGGAAGGAAGGAAGGAAGGAAGGAAGGAAGGAAGGAAGGAAGGAAGGAAGGAAGGAAGGAAGGAAGGAAGGAAGGAAGGAAGGAAGGAAGGAAGGAAGGAAGGAAGGAAGGAAGGAAGGAAGGAAGGAAGGAAGGAAGGAAGGAAGGAAGGAAGGAAGGAAGGAAGGAAGGAAGGAAGGAAGGAAGGAAGGAAGGAAGGAAGGAAGGAAGGAAGGAAGGAAGGAAGGAAGGAAGGAAGGAAGGAAGGAAGGAAGGAAGGAAGGAAGGAAGGAAGGAAGGAAGGAAGGAAGGAAGGAAAGAAAAGAAAGAAAGAAAAGAAAGAAAAGAAAGAAAAGAAAGAAAAAGAACTTTTATTCTGTGTTTTTACCTTTAAAATTTAATGAGCATATTTCAAAGTATCCCCATAAAGACATTTCATTTGAACGTGTTTGAAATGAAACATTTTGCTTTTACAGAAAAATAATAATAAAAAAGTAGCAAACTTTCAACCAAAATGTGGCATAAATTCTCAAGTACTTTTGACTGAAAGTACACTTGTAGTTTTCACTCAAGAAACATCCATCAATTTTTTTTCCCCAGGTCCTTCTTTCAATTTTATGTGCTTTTCTTCTGGCTATTCCAGTCAGACTTTTCTCAACAACCATTACTAGAGATGAATCTTCCCTAGATTTCAGCATTTTATGTAACTAATTTTTAGACTTAGTCAAAATCATTCCTACAAAAAGAATTTTATTTCTTTTAACTAAATAATGACTATTACTTAACAATTAATGTCATTAACAACCAGCTTTTAAATCTTTAAGAAGGCAAATCTGTGTATGTCTGCTCCAGCCTGAAAAAGCAATGGTAGCACCAAGATTGTTGGACATCAACAAATATGTTTTCTAATTCTGTTGTATGTTATTTTCAGTTGATAACTAAGTAACTCAGTAAAGTCTTAGAAGGACAAAATGATGAGATATGTTTTGACCTTGCTTGTGACTTTGCATCGCACAAAATTCCATCTTGATGTAGTTCTGTTTCATATCATATGTATTTTCTACTGTAGAAACATATAGTAGAAACATACTGAGAACAAGTCACTAAATGAGTGAATTATTCTTTGTACCTAGGGATCACAGAACATATCGACTGCATTATGTTTATTTTTAACGGAAGTAATTATGCTTTCTGAATATAAAGGGGGGGGTCCATAATTTTCTCTTAAATACACGGATTTTAACTTTAGGCACTAAATTTCACAATGTATTCCTATACAGAGGCAGTTCTGTATTGTACTCCAGGCCACACATGCTGTAGGCATCATTCCTTGATGGCTGATGAAGGACATGGGATGACAGTCATACTGTCAATACAGGTAACAAGCTATTTAAGAAATTCCTGATCTGCTTGATTATCTTGTAGTTCATGCCTACAGGCAGTCAAAAGGCACTAGTGTGACTGAAACAGCGGCTGTGTTGCATCATCTCAGCTTTTAGCTACTGTGGTTACGTTTAATGATGTTGCCTTGGCTGCTACTGTTGAGCTGTACTCAGGTTATTACAAGTAGATACTCCTTCTGCTGCACGTTTTCTTTGCTATAGGCTGAATCCAGCTGTTGTCTAAATCTTGAGGTTTCTTCTCACTTGTCACTGCAAAGCTTTTCATTTGAAGTTTCTGGTACTTAACGTAACTGATAGATGCATCAGTTCATTAATGGTGGATTAACTTGAATATACATCTAATAAGGGATAGATCATATTTAGTAATTTCAAAGGTACATACAGGAGTTAAATATTTCTTGAATTTCATTTTTTTATTGCTTCCTGAGGGAACAAGCACACTCTAGTTCCTGACTTCTCTAAAATCAAAGTTTCACTATAACTGACCATTCTTCTATAACCAATTTAGCACAAAACTTTCTGAATATCTAGCTCTCTAAACTGCAGTTTTCATACAAATTTAAGATTTCACAGTTTTTGAAAGCTCTTCAGTGATGCTGCCAAATACTCGATGTCCACATCAGGGTGAAGCACAGAACCAAGAGACAGTTTGAAACAGACATGTCTAAGATCTGAGTTACAACATGAGGTAACTCACTGGTTACTAACTCAGACCATTTTCCTTTGTATGGACTTTAGGAGCACAAGGATGGCCAGATCAGAGGTAATCACAGAGAAATGCTTTTCAAAAGCAGAACTTTCTGACAGAGTGACAGTCACTCAATTATATAGTTTCCCCACTTACTAGATATTTTTGCAATTTAGTACCTGATTTCATGTTAGAAACTTATACCTTAGAAAATAGAATGCATCTGTGCTTCATTAGGCTGTAAATTTAGGGGAGGACTAAGGGGACAAGAAAAAAAGCTGGTGTTTTGCCAAACTTCTCCAAATTCTCCCAATGGGACAAGCAAATGTAGACGGAAAAAGACAGAAATGAAAGATTAACAAAGAAACCTCAAAGAAGAACAAACAAAAAAATGAAGTGTGAGATTGATGTGAGTGCTGGGTGAATTTCCAGCTAGCCCTTTCCCAGACTGCACTGAGATTGGCCATCCTGACCTGTATCACTTCAGGTGGCCGTAGAGCTGGGCTGCTCAATGCCACAGCAACGAGGCAGCTCTCCACAGCACTGGCTGTATCCACGCCTAGGATCAGAGTAAAGAACTGGGAAGGACCTTTCATATGGTTTCCCAAGAAAGCTTATTCCCAAAAACCGTCAGGAATTAAAAAGGACTGAACACAGCCTTACATCAACTTATATATGGGGAGAGCGCAAGGGGAGGACACAATCCTTAACCAATTGCAAGGAACCTCAGGAGAAGTGCAAGGCTGGGAATACAATGTCCAGACCAATACGGAGTAGCAGGGGAGGAGAACAGTTTGAGCAACTAATGGGAATTCAAGGGATACATAAATGGCAGAGAAGGTGCTGGAAACAAAGGCAGGTTTATCCTGATTGACAGGGGGGAGGAGGGAGGGTTACAGTGATGGACATGGAAAGAACTGGAACAAAGAGCAGTTCTTTGGGAAGATTGACAGGGGAGGTGGGAGGATAGACCTCAGGGACAAGCCATCTGCATAGAGGCAACGGAACAAATCATTACAAACCTGTTAAAAAAAAACACGCCACCACAGAGATCTACTACAGAACACCACTACAGTTCAGCATTACTCGTAAATGTTTGCTTTAGAAAACAAATGCTTGCTTCATTTAAAGAATGGAAACTTCTACTAAATGTAAGAGTGAGGTTTGAAAACACACACAAACACACACGCAAAAGAATAAAGACAAAATAAAAGAATTAAGACAAAATAAGGACAAAAGATGAGGACCAGTGATCAATAACACTACCGTTCCTTTTACATCAGGGCTATACTACCATAAGCACACCTTTCTTTTTCCTGTCACTGTCCTGCACAACAGCTTTTTCTCCAAACGAGAGAGACATGGATTGATGGATCACCCACTTGGTGGACAAAGCTGGCTGGATGGCCACACTCAGAGCTGTGGTCAGTAGCTCCTTGTCCACATGGAGACCAGTGAGGAGTGGTGTCCCTCAGGGGTGGGTCCTGGGGCGATACTGTCCCACACCTTTGTCAGGGATGCGGACAGTGGGATCCAGGGCAGTCTCAGCAAGTTTGCTGCTGACACTGAGCTGGGTGGGGCTGTCCACACAGGGGAGGGCAGGGATGGCATCCACAGGGACCTGGACAGGCTTGAGAGGTGGGACCCTGCAAACCTCAGGGAGCTCAGCAAGGCCAAGGGCAAGGTCCTGCACCTGCACTGGGCAATCCCAGGCACACCCACAGGCTGGGCAGGGAAGTGATCGAGAGCAGCCCTGAGGGGAGGGCCTTGGGGGTGGTGGCTGATGAAAAGCTCACCATGAGCCAGCAGCGAGTGCTCCCAGCCCAGAAAGCCAAGGGAGTCCTGGGCTGCATCCAAAGGAGTGCGGTCAGCAGGTCAAGGGAGGGAATTCTGCTCCTCCATTCTCCTGTGAAACCCCACCAGGAGCACTGTGTCCAGCCCTGGTGTCCCCAATTTAAGAGGGACATGGAGCTGCTGGAGTACGTCCAGAGGAAGCCACAAAGCTGATAAGAGGGCTGGAGCTCCTCCCCTAAAAAGACAGGCCGAGAAAGTTGGGGCTGTTCAGCCTGGAGAAGAGAAGGTTTTGTGGAGACCTTACGGCAACCTGCCAGTATCAGAAGGAGCCTACAGGGACTCTTCATCAGTAACTTTAATGACAGGACAGGCAGTAATGGCCACAAATTCAGAGGGGAAATTTAGTTTAGATATTAGAAAGAAATTTTTTATTTTGAGATGGGTTAGGCACTGGAACAAGTTGCTCAGGGAGGTTGTGGATGCCACAGTCCTGGAAGTGTTCAATGCCAGGCTGGATGAAGTCTTGATCAATCTGGTTCAAAGACAGGTGTCCCTGCCCCTGGCAAGGAGGGCTGGGACTAAATGATTTTAAGGTTCATTTCAATCCATTGATAGTCTATGTTTCTATGATTATTAACATTTTAGGTTTCTTTGATTCTAAAAGTCTCTTCTTCTTAGTTCAATCCTCCATCATAAGATTTCTTTTCAGTGATGCACCATTTACCCCTTCAGTTTCTTTCTTTCTGTTCTGTCACATACCTTTCTACTCATCTGGCTAGATTCTGACAACTGCTTCATGACCCAAGTCTGTCCTTGTCTTCCACCAGGATCCATATTTGGTAGCTGTCCCATTTTTTTTTTCTCCCTGGCATAACTTCTTGGCATACTTTTCTCAGTGGTTACAGTGGCAGCTAACACTGATTCTGTGTCCTCTTCTTTACTATGCACTTTCTTATTTTCACATTCCCTGATGCTTCTCAGTTTTTAAATTTAATATGGGGTTTACAAAACCACCAACACCACTTCTTAGCACTTTCTTAGTGTTTTCTGCTGAGAACTAGAATCATAGTTTGTTTTTACAAAACATAACAATGATTAGTATACTTAAAATTGACCAATTGCCTTCTTTTAACAATTGTTTCTAAATGCCCGTGTCACTTACTCTCCAACTGAAAAAGAAGAAAAAAGGACATCAGCCCTAGCATACCATGTCAGCCTTCATTTACAATTTTAGATAAATTCACAAGTTTATTTGAAACTTCTTCTAGTTATTGAGAAATTTACTGCAATAAGCAAGGACTGTCTGTCCTCTGCATCTGTTAGTGTAAATGCTTGTTACAAAGCTTTTACTCTTTACTCCTTTGGAACAGCAGGCAAAAAGCAGTGCATTCTGACTGCTATCAGCAATGTCTCTGCCCCATAAATTTGCTATTCATTTGCCTCTCACAGAAAGAATAGATCTTACATTTTTGTATAATTACTCCTAGTTTGTCAAGTGCCTAGTTTTAGTCAACATGCAGAAGGATTACCAACGTTCATGATCCAGCACAGCACTGTTTGACCACTCACTGGAATGAAATCCTGTCTCGTGCAGATAAGATTAGAATAAAGATCAGAATAAAGTATGCAGAAGTCAATCTGATTGCAATGTACAAATGAAAATAAGTCCGAACAGAAAACAGGAGTGGAAGATACAGTCAGATTATAGGTATAAGAATTTCATTCTCAAAAGAAAAATGTCATTTTAGCTTCTTCAGTTCAGCCATGAAACCCAGCAGGCAACTCTTTCATTAAAGGGCCTAAATTCTCCCCATGAATTAATGGTCTTCTCTAGTCAAAGATCATAATTTAGTCAGGGATTTGTCATCCATTTTCAATATTTGCTCATTCAGATGCAATACCCTGTGAATAGTGGCCCCAGAGAAAAAGTATAATTCAAAAGGTGGTCAGCAGCTGCAGTCTTCAAGGTGCATTCTGTTACCCTCTGTAACTTTAGTTCTAGTAAGGCAAAATTTTTCCTACCCAACCCATAAATGAAACGAAGCAGGAAAAAGAGAGGTACAAACACCCAAAACTGGAGTAATGTTAACTCACTGCCAGACACCAGCCTGTGCTTCTCTGATGCCAGAATTTCTTAGATTATCAAAACATCAGATCTCAGTTATGAAATCATAGAATCACTTACATTGAAAAAGATCCTTAACATTTCTCAGTATACCTAACACTTCCCTTGTCCCTAAATGACACATTTTGAAGGTATGCCAATACTTTCAGGGTTGGTGATTCACCCACATCCCTGCGCAGTCTGTTTCAATGTTTGACAAACCTTTCCATTAAGAAATTGTTTCTAACATCCAACTAAACATCTCTGGATGCAACTTGCCCAGTGATATTGCCTAACATAATGAGCAAGTACCTAAATCCAAAGATAGTCATCTGTGCCAAAGTCCTCCATTAAAACTCTGGTTTGACTCTTTAATCACTCAGCAGTACTCTGACCATGTGCTCCTGCACACAAGTGATGGTGAAGGCCTCTCCGAGCATCAGTCAGGGAAAGGGTGGGTTCAGCAATCTCAACAGTAAACTGAGTAAAGAGAAAATCCACACGCAGCCAAGGTAACTCCATCCAGAAGCAGGAGAAAATCCACCAGAGTCCATGGGGTTACTGAGGTGCTAAAGGCAGCTCTGCAGATGACTTAAACTCTGCTGCCCTATGAAGCTCTCACAAAGCCTAAACTTGGGTCCAAGCTTCAGTTAAGAGCTTCATAGGAGTTTTGCTCTGATCCACTGCACCAATTCTTGTGTTGAAGCACAAGCAAGAAGAAAAATCTGGTTCAATGAGGCCATAGCTTTTGGCCTTCTGACTTTAAACAGGAGTACAGAGCAAAAATATTGTTTTCATTAACTCCAGCAATAAGCTGGCCTTCTGGGTCCAATCTCAAGCTGCTATGAAAAGAATTAATTATTTTACCGAGCTCTCAGTTTTGAGGAATGAAGATTACATAATTCCAGCCTGGCCCCCTTAATTAATTTAATACGGGAATGTTACTTACCCACAGTCTGTCTTCCATTGTCCAGTAATGTTACACAAACTAAAAAATAATCATAAAAAATAAAAGCTTAAGTTTATTATTTAATTACCAAGAAAAACAGTGAAGTTTGGACTTTTCCTATGTTAAGCCATATTGGCCCTCAAAAGTAAATCTAGATATTTATTTAGTCTAGTGAATTTGGTACTTCCCTTTGCTGGTGCCAGCAGACGGGAGGGCACTGTTCTCCCCTTGCGCAGAACCTGCCAGCTGCTGTGCTCCAGGCTGGCAGAAGGCCTCACAGGGAAGCTCCTGCTGGTGTGACACGAGGACACGGCCTGGTCGGCAGCACAGCCACTCTGCCAAGCTGAGCAGCAGACAGATGGGCAGGCACTCCCAGACACCAGGCTGCTTGAATGGACACGGGCCTCCCCAGCTGCCCCAAGACATCCGTGTAATGCCTGCTGAGGCACAGGATCCTAACTACCACAGCAGGATTGAGACCAGGCCCCTCCATCCAGCAGCAGCCCTGGAGACCTGAGACGTGGTCTTTTGCAAACAGGAGGCTCCTTTTGCAATCCTTTAGCAGGATTAAATTTAGGCATTGAGCTAAGCAAACATTGCAGTGTGGGTCTGATCCTGCACCTAGGAGACACCTCTTTCCTGCTGCCTGTGTGTTTGTCTCTGTCACAATCTGCTCAAGAGCTGCTTGAAGGAATGTTCCAGCACCACCAACCCACCCACCAGGCAGAAACAACACTGCGGCCTCGAGCAAACATTCCTTCCTCCAAACAAGGTTATCGTGAAAATGCAGACATTTCTGAGAAGCTTAATTTCTTGATTTGCAGATTTTTCAATAAGAAAACATTTCTGATCCTACACAATACACATTCCAAAATATTTGAGGAAGGAAATGAGGTATGGAAATAATGGCATAAAAACTTTTATGTTACTAAGCCTCCAAGCAAATTTAAAACACATGTATTTTTTTCAAGTATTTTTTTCCTACAAATTGGACCATATTCAAGTCATTGCTTAATTTTTGCCAAACCAGCCAAATACAGAGCTTTGATGAATGTGCAGGTGATGTCATTTCAAAAAGTCCAGGGACATATAAAGGGGGAAAACAGTTTATGATTTCATCTCTGAATAAGAACAGTCTGCTGTTTACTCAGACTCAGTGCTTGAAAACAATACAACTCTGGTCTGCAGAAAATGAGATAATTTTATTTATTTCAACAAAAGAACTGTTTATACCTAAACAAAGCTGTAACGGTTCTTCCTTTCTATTGAATATAAAATATGAAAATATCCTTGTAGTAACACCCCAAAATAAACCTTCTTGAGCCATTGCAACATTGAGCTCTTTGCTGGCTTTTCAGATCACTCTTCTGTACATGACCTCCATATCTACAGGGATGTTCCCATCCACATACAGAGAGTAGAATCTTAAAATGGAAATAGGATCAGCAGATCAAAGAGCAGAGTTGTGTCCTCAGGAAAATGAGAAAGATATGAACAAGTCAAGAACTTGCCTTTCTTTCTGTTGCCTAAGTGATCATCCGATCCAACTTTCCTCTTTTTAGCTAACATAAGGAAGAGCATGTGAAAAATAAGCTAAATCTTCTCTGTGTTCCTAAAAGACCATTACTTTTATGAGCAGTGACATGACTCTGCCACTATTTTCTGCACAGAATACGCAGAACATGCTGTGGCTATCAGGAAGGATCCAGTCACACCATGCTTAACCACCAGGCATGACATCTTCCAGGTGAGCAGTACAAGGGTAGTTTGCTCTGCCATGTCCTTCTGAGGTGTTCTCTTCATCAACCACCATCTATTTTTTGAAGGAGAAGTCTAAAGCTATGAGGTAATTGGTATCATTTCAAAAAACAATGTAGCCAGAAATTGACTGCTGATCATTTCTCCAAAACTGAGCAGTGTTACTTGCCCACATGTACAAGCAGAATGTATTTCCTCTCACTGAACTCACAGAACTCTAGATTTAATGATCTCTATATTTTTATATTTAATATTGAAACAGACTCCTTCTGTTTCACCACAAGGTATTGGAACTTGTCCTTTTTCCATCATTCCTAATGTGCCTCCACTCTTGTCCCCACAGCAGTTCCAGCTTTGTGGATGATCTGCCAGCTCCCCTCAGGCAAGCCAATGGTAAATGCAACCTGTCTGCTGCTCCCAAGGCTATTCTTGAAAGTGCATGATACCCTGGGGAGCATGCACTATTTTTTGCACATTTTTTATCTTCTTAACTACTTCTGTTTATACAAAACTAGGTTCAGGTATCCCACCATAGGTTTCTCTGTACAAGGAATGTATACCTTTACTTCTTTCTGCCTACAACGTCACATTTGGCTCTTTGCCACTTATCTGAGAATAACGGCACAAAGACATCCCAGGTTATCAGATCTTGGTCAGTGAGATACTTTCAACATATTTATATGTTTATATTTCTGAATTTAATTGTCTAAGAGGCTAAGGAAAAAAACATAGGAATACCTTCTTGCAGCCTGAGTTGAGAAAATATTGTAATCTCAGAGTAGTGCAATTTAACAGTTTTGAGTGTACTCAAGAACATACCAGATACCTGAGAAAACAGACACCGAGAGAGTACTTCAAGAATATTCTGCTGCCAACTTTTCAAAGATAATTTCTTTGAACAGCAAACTGTATTCCTAGATAGCATGACTGAAAAAGAGGTCATTCAGTCTATTGCTATAGGAGCTTCAGCTATACCTAAGTTGTACTTAAAACAAGAAGGATGTGGAGGATTCTGAAAGCTTGTGGAAAACTTTAGATCTGATATATTTCTGTCTGAGGCTTTCACCCAAGATCTCACCAGCTGATGAGCCCAAAGTGTGCATAGCTGTGCTTTAATAGCTCAGGGCTGGCTTGGTCTAACACTGTTTGACTACACTGATCTCCTGTATCTGTAGTTTGCATATCAATTCACCCAGGCATTCCCCGACAAAAGGTTTAAAGAGTGTAAGTATTTCATCTTCATTTTGAGTGGAAGGAGGAGGCTGAGGAAGCTGGTGTTGAGGAGACAGAAGGAGATTTGGTTTTGTACTACAAGGACATAACACCTCCATAGCCCTGTGTTTGCAATTATGCATCTAGCTGTTTAGAAAAAATTTAATTTTTATAGCACCCAGCACCAGAGCAGCTGGGATCTTGTTTAGAAAATAAACCACCCTAAGAGATGACATCAGGCAGCTGTTCTTGCCTCAAGAAACACTTGCTACCATCTTGTCATTTTGTCAGACAAAATGACTAAGTAAAACAAATAAAGAAAATAACCAACCTTGAACTAAACAAACAGTCTAGCATTGCACCCCAGCAGACTGTCAAGAATAAAAACATATACAAGCAGAGCCACTTGGCTAAGAAAGTGGTGTAGACAGATTTGAAGCTTTGGTCTCAAAAACTTTACCCTGTCCATGTGGTGGGGTGAAGTAGCAAAGGGGGAACTTCAGAAAATTAGGCTGAAGAGACTGGGTAACTAAATATTGATTAAGTGCTACCGTAAGTTTTAACTAAAATTTAAAACTGGTGTTACAGCAACTCACCTCACTTTTAAACAAAAAAGACTTTGCCTCATGCATGAGAAACAGGAGCTGGTAACAACACAGATCATAGCAAATAAAAGGCTGAAATATCTGCAGTGAAATTGAAATTAAAAACCCCATAGCTTAGCACATAGTGGCACTGAAAATAAGTGGCTGCAGTGCAGTCTGAATCTTGAAGTTACACTGTCTAGAATTCTGGGCTTGATTGTGTAATTTATATAATTTTACCATTATCATTCATTTCATTGCATGATGTTTAAGCAAACAAAGTTTTCAAAATGGGTTTTCATATACTTCCGATGTGTCTGCATGGGTAAATCCATCACACATTGGTTGATTTCTTTTCCAAGGATATTTCTACAAAAAAAATTTACTTATGAAATTCTTACAATAAAGAGAAAAAAGGGAACAAGGCAGATAAATATTTATACGCAATGTTCACCCAGCTCTGTCCAGTCCCATCTCCATTTCAGCAAAAGGCTTTCGTACTCTCCCAGTGCCAACAAGTCCTTTTTGCAGTTTTCAAAGTGCTTTTCCTGTTTATTTCACACACAGCTTCTGTCTCAGACCAAATGTAGTGTTCTATGTTTCATTCTCTTGGACACTCCCACTATCTAGATCTTGTTTACGTCCTAGATGCCGTGTGACTTTGATGGAGCATTCCACTGCTGTCCTTCACAAGAATCTCTGCAGACATTTGACTTTTCGTACTAAATTTTCAAAGAACCACAGAACCATTTAGGTTGGGAAACCTTCAGGTTGGAACCTTTAAGATTATCAAGTCCGGCCATAAGAATAACCCTGTGTTTAGTCCTGTGCCCTTCAAAATTTGCTGGAATCAAAGGACCATGAACTTCAAGATAGGTTCTGTAACTCTGCAGACTGGGCAAATATCTTGGGTGAAGCCATCTTGCCCTGCGTCCAAGGCTTGAGAAACATCTCTGGAAACATCCCCACCCTCTCTGCTCTGCCAGAGAGAACTAAAGGAATGAGTCAGACACAGAAAGTTTGTTCCCCCAACTTCTGCTCTTTGGGGTAAACAGATAACCCCAACCCTTGCTTTAATCTTTCCATGGCTCAGCTGCTTGTGGTATCATCCTCCTTGGGGCTGTCATCCAGAGCTGGTGCACTCCTTCTCCATGTAACAAGTACCCCTGCTGGAAAACCAGTCTTGATAAAAGGTAGCAATGCAGTTATAATGAAAATAGATAGAATTCATGCGTAAACATAGGAATAAATTACACTTTTCCAAATCATTTGATTGTCAAAATTTACTATTTAAATCATCTCTCAAAACAGGAGATAAACTGTCCTTTAAAAGGTATTTTAAAGTAAATGATGGAGAAGTTTAGGGTAACATCTGAGCTCTGTCTTGCTAGTGTGGCTACAAAGAGGTGCTGTAGAACGTGCTGAAATGTAAAGTCTTGACAAAGACAGAAAAGAGGGGTACATACAGTGGTAGTTGTTCTGGGGCAATGATAAAAGGAATCCCTACTCTGTACAACTGCTATGTTGCAACATTCATCAGTCTGAACCCAATCAGCCTGTAGCCAAGAAAAAATGCTTTCTTGATTTGTTACTTTTGTTGTATTTATCCTCTCTACTTCATTTAAAATTCTTGTTTTTAGAAACAAACTTGTAAATATTTACAAAATTAATCATACTAAACAGCAAAGGAGATTAGAGAAATGCTTCAGTACTAAAACAATGTATTTCACACAGCCTTGAATTGTATAATTCAATTTTATATTAGAGCGGAGATATGCAAATGCAAATGGTGAAATGTACCCAGTTTTATGAGGTCATATGTCAAATATATAGTTAAATTCCAAATTGAGTTCTGGTTCCTATGTTTACTGTGGGAAAACTAAATTTCATAAATATATCAGCACCGGGAGATATTTGGTGATTTCTGAATAACCATGTTAAAACATTCATAAATCAAAATGTTCATGTGAACAAAAAGCATACATTTGGCTTTTGTGTGGTTTTGCTACAGAGATTTATTTTGTTTGATCATTCATAACACCTGCTTCTTTTCACATAAACACATGTACAACTTGTGTTAACTACTAAAAAAACAGTACTCCTTTTTTTTCTTAATGGTTTATCAATACTGCAGTAATAACAAAAAACATAAGAAATGAGGCTGCACTGCATTTGTAGGTAATTAGTGTGTGGTTTATTTCTGTGTAAACTGCATTTCCAATTTATTGAAAAGCAATGTGGTTTATAAACAAAAATTACTCACATTGTATTCCATCATAAAAAGACTATCATAGCACTAACACAAAGGCATGCACACAAATTTTCTTATTAACAACACACAGATATTGAACATACACAATTTCCAGAGAGAATTGAATGGTAAGGGGAAAACACGGAAAGTTTCTTGTGTGAAAAGCTTCTTCTTCTTCTTCCTTAGTACAGCTAAAAAGATTAAACATTTTACATTGAATAAATGCAATATTCCTTGTGCTGAGTCATATCAGATGTTATCACAGACCAATCAGAAGGACAATAAAAGTACAGAGAAGACTAATAAAATTGTACTTCTTAGAACATCCAGCTCAGTGTAACAGGAATGGTAAACAGTTCCCCACCCATGGAAAAAGCAGAAACAGGGGGATGGGCACAGAACACCTGCCTGCAGAGAAGAACCAACAGCTGCTGAACAAAGAACAAAACACAAGCTGTACAGAAAAATTGAAGTGGAACCTCTCAAGTCTGGTACAACAACCAGTCTGGGTGGCAGGTCCTAACCTTTCCCATAAACCCAGTCTACCTATTTCGTTTGTACTTCTTGGAGAAAAATGATTCCTGACTCACTTTATTCATCCTAAAAGTCATCCTAGAGTTATGGGTAAACTATAAAAAAGTATCCTAGAGTTATGAAGCTGTCTTGGTTGACTAATTTCAAATCAAGAAAACTGTGAGGGTAAATACAGTATATTCAGATTGACTTGAAAGCTTCCAAGCCTATGCTACAAGCTGAGGTACAATACTACCCTGACACTGTTGTTGTTGCTCTTGCTGTTGTTTCTATTGTTATAGACCCAAAAGAAATTATATTTCATTGCCATTCACAAGCCTGTATTCTGATCCAATGCCATTAGCAGCTATAGTGATCATGTAAGCAAAGCTAAAATTGAAAAAAAAAAAAAAAATTGCAAGTAAATGTTAATTCCAAGGAAGGGAGTCACAGAAAATGTTTTTGAACTGGACATAAGAGAAGTAGTGTCAACTTAAGGACAGACTCAAATTTTCTTTCTTACCTTCAGGCCTTCTTGGCAGAATGGAAACAGTACACTTGAGTCATGCCAGTAGCTTCTGACAGGTTTTTACTAAATTTACTTCCTTGACTGAAACTGAACTCAAAGCATAAGTCTAGGCACCTGAACAAATTACTGAAATCCCACTTCTCTGTGGACGTTTTTTAACACAAATACAGGATACTTGGTTCAGACCACAGTTTTCTCAAAATCAGGGACAGTGAAGAGTGCTACTCTTTGGAGAAGCGTGTGGTTCAGCCCCTAAAGAAGTGACAAGCTTTCTGGAAGAATCTAGCTGTCCCTGCAGACTGAGAGGGAAGTTGTGGTAACAAGGCTCCAGGCTTAGTCATGTCCCCATGTTATGAAAGTCTACATCTTTGTCCTCAGCTGCAACATGGGAGTAGTCACATATTTATTGTATTTCACTGGATTTTTGTGAGGGAATTAGTTTAGGTCACTTTTCAGAACAGACAGTATTTATTAAGTCTGCTCCCACCAGCAGGTATTAATTACTATTTTATTTTGTAAATAATTTGTAGAGTTCTTTTTCAGCTGCACTTAAGGTTTTCCAAAGAAAGGAGCCAGTTAGTAGCTTCAGAAATGTCTCACTAAGCCTCCAGTTATTTGTGTCTGTCAAGTTCTCCAAGTTAGAAATGGAAGAGTTGTGTTAAGTATCCCTATTAACTTTCCAACATGTGACTCAAAGCAATTCCTCTGTCTTTGATTAGCTAGAAGTACATCTGCAAAGTTGAGTTTACAATACACCACATAATCTCAAATGCAGATCTTCCTCTGCCATCTGGACCATACATGTTAGTGTCAACAACAGCAATAAACAATGCAAGGCACAGCTCACATAAACATTTCAGAAATCATAAGCTTAATCATTGTTCAGAAGTTGGACCAAGCTATGACTAACCTCTTCAGCAGTATAAGCCCTCGGCTTACTGACTTTGAAATATAGCCAGAAGAAAGCATATCCAAAACCTGAACCTAGAGATAAAAGGGAATTCATGTGGCATAACAATGATGTGAACAACTATAAACAGCTTTTAAAGTTGGTCAGCTATGAAACTGAAGTTGTGTTGAATTGCAAGCCTTGCTGAGTGGCAGTCCCTGCTAGCACTGTGAACGCTGTTTCTCTTGCAGGATAAGAATATTTTTTAATTCATTTCATTATCTACTTCTTCTCCAGACCACTGATGTCTGCTGGACTGTCTGCGCTGCTGCCCCTCTAACCTCTGGCTTTCCAAAAGGATTCTGGCAACAGCATCTGTGGGTAAAACTGATTAAAAAGTTGAACTTGGGGGAAAAATATCTGAAGCAATAATCAGTGGAAAATATTTCAGAAAGCAGAGCCTAAAAAATGTCTGTAAACCTGGTTTGTACAAACAAATGTGAGGTGTTCACACACAAGTGCCCCTGCGACTGATGACACATGGGTCAGAGCCAGAGTACTAACAGCTCCTGAGGCCAGGGACATTCTCAACACCTCTCTTCTTTGCCACCTCCCTCCATTCTATGATTTCCAATCATGAAAACATGACTGCATTTAAAAGGGAAGAACCACAGCATATTCTCCAGTCTGACAGCAGTCTAGACATGCCCTTTAGCTATATTTAGGTTTCTGGTCAAAGACACCAAGAGGGTGTTCCAGCATTTCAGATAATAAACTGAACTAACAAAACTTTTCTCTTTATTTCCCTACACAGACATTAGGTGAGAGATAGATAAATTCTAGTCTTTCAGGTCCAGTCTATAAGAGACTGAAAAGTTTCTTATATAGTATTTTAGGCAAAGCCCATGCCAAACAGGAATTTCTTTAGCCTCATTCCTCAGTCAGAAGTGTGACAGAAAAGATCTGCACCCCATTAGCACCATACATGTACTTGAAAAAATCATTTACCAGAAATAGTTGTTAGTATTCAGAAAAAAAAAGGGATAAAGCAACTCATACTAAAGACAGAAAGAAAATCCATCTTTTTAGACTACTGAATATTAGCAAACTTTCCCTTTTCCTCCTTTGGGAGTTACATAAAGGTCATTGACTCAAGCAAGCTAGGAATTATTGCTAGCAAAGAAAATTCTGCCTGGTTTTCCTTAAGAAAGTAGCAAGTATGAATTATATAACTCCCAGAAGAATATCTGCAGTCCATGGTCTGAGTCCTAAAATTCAGCTCTATACAGCCTTGTTACTATAAACAAGGGGAGATAGCCATCAATTATTTTTTTATCTGATCTCCAAACCAGTAAAGGTCAAACTGCCCTCCAAAGTCTTTTAGATAGCCTGCTATTTTGCACCAACATCCAGATATTGGTATATAGGCACAGTTTCCACAGGTATTTTGTTAATGCACTGTTTTGAGACACACTAGAAAAGCCAAAAAAACAAGAGATAAATTAGATGTCATATGGTAATGTAGACAGCTAACAGAAAGCTGCTGTGCATGGATATTATATCTAAGACATTCCCTCTACAACCTGTTCTGCCCAATACTCTTGTCATGCCTCTCTCTAAACCTCCAGGCAGACTCAGGGTTAACAAATACTTATTAGCATAAGGAGCTAGTTATTAATCTAAATAAACTGGCAAAAGCACAAAGTGCTTTTAGGGGCTAAAGTCAGAAAATGACGTTGTAGGGCTTCATCCAGCTCAAGTGATACAGCATAACTGCAGCTGAACTCCTAGGTAGTTCTAGTTATACAGCTAAAGCTTAAAACAGGGTATTAGATATTGAGAATATCTAAGTTTGTTAAATTAAATGGTACTGCATTAGTGTGTTTGCTGAAAAATTGACTGCTGCCCATTCTGTCACGTCCTCATGCACAGTCCAGAGCAACTCACGTTTTATGGATTTCTGAAACATCCACCACTTACTATTGCTAATACAGAACTTTCCAAAAGGAAGAGTTCTTGAGATATTTTAATATCTTCTCAGAGAAAGAAGCCCAAGGAAGCTAAAATGCTCAAATGCAGTAGAATGCCTTAGACCCCATCTGCTGCAAAGCACAGACATGACAGTGAAAAATACCAACCAAGGAAAAAACCCAACCATTGCATTCAACGTTTTTGACTGCCTTACCTATGTGATTCATTAAAAATTCACATATCACTTTTTAAAATTCCTGATTAAACAAACAGACGTTTCAATTGATCTTGAAACAGTTGGATTAATTTAATTCAACAGAGACATTTTCTTAGGTATGTATGTCTAGGATTAAGTGTCCTTTTCTTTCTTCACCAAAAATCACAAGCCTCCAGAATCTGGATGTCTGAGAGAATCAGATGGTTATGATAAAGGTAAAAAATTAAAATAATTTCTCCAAAACTGCTGTCTATTTTGAGATTAAAGCCAAGAATCAATATCCTGTGAAGTCAACCATAAAAAACAGTCATCACTAATCAACACAAAATCATTTGTCCACATGTTTTGTGGAGTAAGATGGCTCATCACAACTATTTTATCATGAGACTGTAATCCAAACCAATAGCTGGCATGTTTCTAGTACAGGCAATGGAGATTACAGAGACTGATTGCTCTAAACAATACATGCTAGTGGAACAGTTTGCTAATTTTTCCAAAGTAGGCTGATTTACAGCAGCTGATCCAATTTACAATTTTTTTCTGATATTTTTTACAGAAAAGATGTGGCAGAATATGCTCAGCATTTTAGGTGTACACCAAAGAAGGAATATGTCAATATTTTAGACTGGTGTAAATTAATGGATTTGAATGGATTTACTCTATATATACACTAGACTTAAGTGGAATTAATATTTATTTACATGTACCACTTGTTTGGAACAAACTCCTGCATGTGATCCAATCATATTTGTCTCCAAAGTACCATGCAGTTTCTCTAATTAAAAACATCTATTTTAATTTCTATTACCATAATACTTAGGAGCTCCAGTCGTGGTTCAAAACCCTGTTTTGTTGGGAAGAGTGTCATCCTCTAACAAGAAAATAATCCCTGTACTTGCAGTGTGAAGCTAGAGAAGGAAAGGAAAGAAGAAATGCCAAAGACATACAAATGGCAAGGTTTACAATTGTTTCAGTGTATCAGCAGTCCAACCATCCAGAGGGCTTTGTTCCAGTTCCTGCTGGGCTGCTTTGCCTTTCCATGGTATCACAGCAAAGCAGAATTTTAAGGCATATGTATGCACTGTATAAGCAGAAAAAATATGGAAGTTAAGGCAACAGCTAGTTGCCATTACCTATATTTGCATATTATCAACTGAAAAATATATCAAAAAAGTACCAGTGGTAAATAATACCATTTCAAGAAATGTAATATGTATGGTTGATGATAAAAGTGTGGTTTAAATCCAGTAATTTAGTATCATGAACAAAAAAAGACTGAACTAAATTTTCATGCCATTAACCATGAAAATTTCAACACAAAGATTGTATTTTTAAAGAATCCATGTGAAATTGCAAGATTAATTTGACAAAACAAAAAGATAATAAAGAAATAATACTGCTTCAAATTTTTAAAAGGAATTTCAAGCAGTTTTAAGACCTTAAAACTATCTAGAAACAAATAGTTAATTTAAAATAATTTTTGATTAATTTGCTACGGTTATAAAGTACTTTAGTTTTCCTACAAATACTATATGTTCTGTTCAGATGATGTGACTAATGCTGATAGCATGTATATAAATTTTAATATGCCTTATTTTCTAATCACCAGGGTTCAGCAGTGAATGGAATCAAAACAGAGATCCAGAATTATTGATTCGTTGACCTATTTAAATCCTAACCAGTTCTGACATCTCTAGAGCTAAATACAGACTTGTCTTAGCAATCTGTTCTCGGTTACAACTACCCATCACCAGATTGTCTATGTGCTGCAGGCTCTATGTAACTTCTTTGGCCAAATATTTTCTTGAAGAGGGTTTACAATTTTGACAAGTACTTGAAAATATTTATGCATGAAAGCTACTGCTCATTCTTCCCAAATCATTCATTATTGTCATTGTCAGATCCCCAAATAAACAGTAAAATCCTTACTAACATTTAGATGCAAAAAAAAAAAAAAAAAAAAAAATCAAACCAAACAGATCAAAGCAACTAAGTCCACACAGATCTGGTATGAAAATCTATGATGCATGTTTATTCCTTATTCTGCAGTTATCAAATATTTATCCCTTATAACCCAGCAGCTGACATAGGGAATGGGATTTCAATCCACAAGTTGGAACTGCAACAGCTCATAAGGATAAGCCATTTCCAAACACTGATTTTATTTTTTAATTATTTGCAATTACTTTTATGTCATCTACTGTAGCTTGACTCCCTTGTTCTGTATTTTTCTCACTGAGTTCCTTTCTTTACAGAAGGAAAGCAGATGGCTGCAACTATAACCTGTCACCAGAACTACTTGTTTCATGAACAACATTTACAACTTGTTCAGACTGGTTCTTAATAAAATACTAAAAATATCTGTCTGGGCCTAATGTGCCTTTGGCTGAGAATGTTTGCAAAAGTCATGTTGTGAATTAATTTTATTAATTTTCATATAACATAATAGGTGCTAAATACCAAAGTATTAAAAAACCACACAAAATTTCTATTAAAGTTATTCAAAGTAACACAAGTTACTTCCCAGTCCCCAGGGCTCAACAGCTAGGAGAGCATTTGCAGATGGCTCATCTGTTTAAATGCACAGACAACTTAAATCATCACCTGATATTAAAAAAATCAGAGTAGAAACAAGGGTTAGCCAATAAACAGAACTCTGATTAGTTTTCAGTCACTTTAACTTCCATTCCATGGCAAATTGAAGTTGCAAACTCAGCAGGACTGGCAGGCTAGCAAGTGTCAGCTTCAGCAAAGGGCAGAAGGAAGTCTGCCAGCACAGCACCTGGCACAAGGATCTTTCACCTGACTCAAAACTACGTCCTTCATACTAATGGGGGACACACATCGGGGATTTGCGACAACATGGAGGGATAAAGGGGACATGACAGAGATTCATCTTTCTTATACGTCCCACTCAACCCCACATATCCTTGCCATGTGTTCCCCTGTATTCCCTGTGCCCCCTCAGATCCTCACCAAATGTCCCCCATGTTCACTCCCCATGTCCTCGGTCCCATCAGCCCCCATGACTCCTCACATCTCCACCCTGCCATTTCCCTCCTATGTCCCCAGTGCCACAGCCATTCCTCATCACATGCCTCTGCTATGTGTGCCCCCATGTTCCCCTTTCCTCTCCATGTGTTCCCAGTGCCACTGCTCTCCTAGTTCCCTCATGCCCCTGCTATGGATACCCTCACATCCCCCCTGTTCCCCTTCACATTTCTGCCATATGTGCCCCCATGTCCCTCCATCCCATATCCCCTCATGTCTCATCACATCCCTGACATGTTCTCCCACATTGCCTTCAACCCCCGTGTCCCTCCATCCTCTGTCTGTGTCCTTGTTCATGGAGCACGGGGCAATGCTGGCCTTCCCTGCTGCCAGCCCCACAGGCTGCTCACTCCTGTGCTGCTCTGTGTCTCTCCCTGAACCCTAGGGATTTCTCCAACCTGCTGCAGCCGAGGCAGCCAGTGCCCAGCCTGCTGCTGCCAAGAGTGAGGGCTCTGCCTTCCCAAGTTTGACTGGCAGTGCAGGACTGTGCACTATGGTCCTGGTACACCTACACTTTTTCACTAGTATAAGACAAAAGGCTTGTACGGTTCTGTCCTTAAAGCCTTGCAAGACTTCCTCATCTCCTTTGCCCTTCAGAGCTGTCTCAGGGGGTCCCACCCCCCAGTCTCCTCAATGAGTTTAATTCTGCCATTCACTTTCCTTCTTGCCCTCCAATGGTTCATGGTTGCTACAGCCCACACTGATGATTATCATATTCTCAACTACATCTCTGTTATTAAATAGGTGATCCAACTGTGCCTCGCCTTCGGTTGGTCAATCCACTTTCTTTATCAAGGTGTTGTCATTTATACCCTCTAGAAGTCCTCAACTTATTGCAACTTGCCATGTTGCTCTTTCACCAGACATTAGAGAAGTTAAATTCTTGCCAGCAGGTTAGGTTTTTTGATACAGAGACTTACTCCAGTTGTTTAAAGAAGATTTTGTTGGCTTTGATCTTACTTGGGTGGAAAAACAAAATGCAACAAAATATTCTAAAATCACAGAAATATTTTGATTGATAACAGAAGATTTTTTTTATGCTTTCTAGATTTCACCCTTTCATCCTAATTCAGAGCAGTAAGTTTATTTTTAAATCTTGACTTACATCCTAGAACAAAATAAAACAAAACAAAGAAACCCCCTTAATTAAATAAATATAAGCACAACAACCAATCTACTTTGTTTTCTCAACACATTCTGAAAAGCAGGCTCCAGAGCAGTTCCCTGAAGAAAGCTGAAATAAGCCATGGAAAGAGCCAGAGAAGGGGAAAATGGAGCAATGTCTTGAGGAAACATTCCCTCGGGGTTAATTACCTTTTTTACATCACACTGCTCTTCACTACATAAATAACAAATTGACACTTTTTCTAACCTCAACTGTTTTTCCCTTTCTAAAGGCCAATGAAACATTAGGAAATGTCTCCTACATACTTTCTTCAACAGGATTATTTTTTGCCAGTCATTATGTCGGGGAAAATAAATAGCCTAAAAGAGGACTATGAGAGGACTAGCAAAAGAAATCTGGCCAAAAGAGAGGAAACCAAACAAGCCAGGTCTGTTCTATTTATTGGGCCCTGTTCTACAGCTGGCAAAACATTAGAAAATAAAATTGTTTCCTGATATTTTAATTTCCCATTGGAGTATACTATTGTAAACTCTTCTTTTGGGTAAAATATGTTTTTTATATTTATTTTCTTTGTATAGCCAAGTAAAAAAAACGTTAATAAAAAAGCCTGACACATGCTGATTGGGTAAAGTTGCCCTTTCTTCTTGTTCAGATGACCTGGTAAGTCCTATCATCAGCAGTGGGAAGAAGCTACATCCCTGCATAGAAAGACATATTTACTGGATACTTTACCATCAGCCCTCATACTGAACTTTGGAGAGCCAAATCAACTGTCACATACTGATAGGAACATTGATATGAATTGAAATGAAGTCTGTATGAATAATACAAGGCAGATGTTAGCTCACTGTTACCCAACTCATCTCAGCCATCACAACAGCATGTGGCAAACACCTGCTACGGCCTGCCTTGTCTTGCTTGTCTTGGATGTGCTCCTAGTCACTGAAGGAAATTTCTTGCAGCATCCTGTGGTAAACTAAAAAGCAGAAAGACCTTCAAATGACAAGATATTTGTCTCAAATTACACAGAGAACTTGTCTTTTCTAGTCACAAGCTCCCTGTTTATTTTGGTTTTTTTAAAATACCACTGAATAACCAAGCTGTATTAAACACTTTCCAAAACCAAACTTCCTTCATCCAAGAAAGCTCTGAACATCACATGAGAGTGCCAAGTAATGAGATCCTACCCATTTACAGGGTAGGACTCAATTACAGTACAGCCCAGCAGCAGAACAGTAAAGAGGGATAAAGCCTTGAATTCAGTAGAAGTGATAACAACCCCTCTCCCTCCCACTCCCTCCATTTCAGCAATAGCAATTCATTCCTTCTTCCCATTGTGCTTTCCAGCACTTCTGTAAACATGGGCAAAAGTCATTTTTCTGAATTTATGCATCACAGACTCATTTGCCCACTGTGGACAGTTGAGCAGCCACTATTTTCATCAAAATATGGGAGGGCATTTTTGGATTAACAGCACAATACCCAAAATGGAAACCATCCCATCCCCAACTAGCACATTTTGCAATAGATTGACTGCAATTACAAATGTCTTGAAATATAGAAAAAAATAACAGAGCAAGACAAGAGTGTGAGAGAAAACACCAGAGTGTTCCACGCTGATATGGGATGGGAGTTGCCTCTGCTAAGAGGCCTGTGATGTCTCTGCAAGACTTTCCAGGGGCTGATTAATAATGTCTCCTAAATGTTCATCCATTTCACTGGCAAGTCCTCAACTTTTTGTATTCAAACCATTTTAATGGCATCACACTTCATGTACTCCAGTTGATCTTGTGGTATAATTTCCCATATTTTCCTTTCTAGTCCTACACAAGAAGAAACAAACAGGCATTTGGGAGGATATTACATGAATAAAGAGAAACCAGAAGTGAATGTCTTGCTACTAGTAGAGCAAACACCGGAGAACTTCATTTTCATATAAAGCATGGGTTTTAGTTTTATTTAACTAAAAGTGCTTCAGAGAAGTTTTCTCTGATTTAAATTCACAGGAATGGAGAATCAGGCTATCACTTATTGCTTACCCTGTTGATCTCCAAATATCTCCTTATGTAGTTGATTTACTGAAGTATAAGCTCGAGCACAAATTAAACTATTATAGTCAAACATGTAGCAAGTCATGTGAGACAAAGATTTCATAAAACTTTATAGCTTTTTGTTCAGGGTACTTGGATACTCACTTTTCTGTACATATTGCCCTAATTAAAGAACTCGCCCATTCTTTAAGATACATTTCATCAAAGGCTTTCAATGTAGAGAAATAGAATTATTCCCCTTTTACAGATGGGAACCTAGGCAGATAAACTAGGAAAAACATGGGCCAGGGCCTTCCTGGATATGGATTTGGATGAAACTTTGGGTTCGCCATTATTCCTTCATACTGGAAAATGTGGTTTGGAAAAGAGTGATACGAAGATACGTAAACTGTAAAACATGAGTTAACATCAAAATCCTTAAAAGGCTAACTTTTTTGTCTAAATTATCTCAGTATAACAGTAAGGCAAAAAATAATCAAAATAAGTCAAAATAATAAATAGCAACCACAGCATACGATAGATCCTAGAGACTCATGAAAGATTTTCTAAATATTTCTTTCCTGGGTAATACGGATAACAAGGAAGACTGAAGGGATTATATTCAACCTTGAAGTTCAAAAATATATCAATAAGTTAGCTCTTTAGTAGATGAAAATGATAAAGCTATTAATGAGAATGAAGAATCAACAAATGAAAATCTAGACAATAAATGTTTCTGTTCTGCATTTGCAAGGCAATGAGTTTATATACTTACATCACAAGGGCAACACATTTTCCACAAGCAACATGGAGAAGTGTCAAACACAATGTCTATAAAAGACATGTATCTTAAAATCCATAGGCCTGGATAATTTGGGTCTGAGTGTCCAAGGAGTGCTGGCTAAGTTGTTCAGGGTCAAAGAGCACTAAGAGCATTAAGATGCTGTCAGTACTACAGTGGATATAATCCCGATCCCGTAATTCAAGGGCAAAGGATCAGCTACCTGCTACACCACAGACATACACAGTTCTCTGAGGCTGGATGAGATTGACTCAAATGTGCTATGGAAGTTGGTAGAAGTGTTCACCAAGACACTTCCCATCATTTATCAAGAGTCCTAGCCAGCCACGGATATCCCGTTTGACCAGAGGGTGGCCAGTGTGATGCCTATCCACACAAAGAGTCAGAAGGAGGATTCAAAGAACTACAGATCAGAACTCCAACCTGATCCCACTGCCAGGGAATTTGTTGAGCACGTAACCTGGAGTACCACAATGCAGAGCACACAGGCAGGGGATCAGACCCAGCCAGATGGCTTTGGGAAAGGCAGGTCCTACTTGACCACCCTATCTCCTTCTGCGGCAGGTGACAACTTAGAGAATGAGAGAGAGGCCTAGATGTTGTCTGCCTGGACTTCAGTAAAGCTTTTGGCACGTTTCTCACAACATTCTCATGGAGAAACTGGCTGCTCATGGCTTGGATGTGTGTGCTCTTTGCTGGGTAAAAAGCTGGCTGGATGGCTGTGCCCAGAGAGTGGTGGTGAATGGGGTTTTATCCAACTGGCGGTGGTTGCTAGTGGGGCTCATCATGGCTCAGTATTGCAGGCAGTCCTCTTTTTTTTTATCAATTATCTGGATGAGGGAATCAAGTGTACTGCCAGCCAATTTGCAGCTGACACCACTGGGCTGGAGTGTTGATCTGCTGGAGGGCAGGAAGGCTCTGCAGAGGGATGTGTGCAGGCTGGATCATGGCTGAGGCCAGTGGTGTGAGGTTCAACAAGGCCCAGTGCCAGGTCCTGCCCTTGGGTCACAACAGCCCCAGGCAGCTCCACAGGCTGGGGCAGAGTGGCTGGAAAGGAGCTGGGGGTGCTGGTGACAGCAGCTGGACATGAGCCAGGCTGTGCCCAGGTGGCCAAGAAGGGCAGATATAATTTCTCATTATACCATGCGCTCAAAACAAATAGTGAATTCACATAGTCCCAGTGTAACAGCACTCAGTGATGCCTGAGGAACCTAGAGACTGGGGCATGTTCCTCAATTCCCACAAAGCTTTCCATCAGACTGACCATGTCCAGGTGCTAGGGAATGGGGACAAGCTTCTCTGTCAAACACAGATAAAAGTCTTTTTGGTTTTTAAGGAAAAGAAAGCAGAAGTCCATAGCACTAAGGACACCCATAAAGTCCATGAAGAGAAATAAGAATGAGCTGGTAAATAATTGGGTAAAGAATTAAAATAAATCAGGCTGTGATGTTTTCAGAAGGATGAGTGAAAGTTGTTAGATCTGAGCAATAGAAATATTTACCAGGAGAGGAGCAGTTAGTTGGCTTTCACTGAGAGATATACTGAAAAGGAGCAGGATGTTGACTGAGTGTCATCATTAAGTGAGAATACTGAGTACGAAAGCCATAACTCTGATTGGGAAGGCATTAGATAGGACAAAAGGAAAATACCAAGAAAAGAGTTGTGATTCTCAAACTTCAGGATGAAGTTTAGACTAGAAACAGTGCTAACACATCTAGGGTTACTAATCATGTTTAAAACAATAGCTGACGGTTCAGACATTTTTCACGTCTGTAAACAACATTTTGCTTGCACAGAGAATATTGGCTGCAAGAACACAGCACTATTTAGTGGCTACCAGCACACTGAAGACTGAGAGAACACACAACTTCTCATCCTCAAGCATAATAAGTTTCTCTAGCTGCACAAGGAGAGACACACACCAAGTTGTGAGAGCCATCCAGACTTCTGTTGTACACTTTGATCAACAATCAGCTGAAAAATCACCTCTCCCAGCTGGTGCTTCCTGATGCTTCTTGCAGGTAGGAACTGCCAGCCCGCCTGAGCCCAGCATCCCCGTTCCCTCCACACACACTGTAGGAGAAGCTGAATCATATATTCCAATAAATAGTTCTGTAAACCATGTCAGAGGAGACTCTTTGTGTTTCCTAGAAAGACAGCTAACACTTCAGGGAGAGGCAATACACTTCAACAAGTCTCTCTCAAGTGAAAAAATTCAGTTTGTTTGTGGGTTTTTATGTGATTTGCTCTGGTTTGCTTTATTTAAAGAAATGGTAAAGGGGCTAAGTCCTCATATAATATGTCCTTTATGGCAGAGCTGCTCCAAAATTTTTCCCTCTGTTTCTTTTAACATGGGAGTTAGAACCCAAAATAACAAGTCTGTAGAAATGCCACATTCCTTCAAAAATCTCTTTGCTCCATGTGTGTTTTTGAGAAGTAGCTCTTGCTTTTTCTGACAAAAGGAATGTTTCACTTCTGTTAGCACTGCAAAGCCAAATTCAGTGTAGAAAAAGGAGCTGACCTCAGGCTATCCTCGTGCATCAGCAACAGCACTGTCACCTAATTTGCAAGCACAGAACAATTATGATGGGCAAAGATGGAAGAGGCAGCCTGGCTTATAGATTCCATTTTTTACATGAAAAATTGTCAGTAGGAAAAATTATCTTTTATTCTAAGTGTGATCAAAAATAGTTCAGAAAGAAGTCACACCTATATCCATTTTTCTAGTAATAATGTATATCAAGCTAAAATCAGCAATAAATAAGAAAATTTTTTAAGCTCAGAATTATCAATTAGTTCTATAACTCTGACTACCTAATCTCTGACTGCAATTGACAGTGTACACTTATGCAGCTATGTTTATAAATACAAAGACTACTAGCATTCAGCTAAAAAACTACAAAAATACCCAAAAAACCAAACAATGAGACAAAGATATTGGGAGATGACAGTTAGAACATGTGGGTAAAAGCAACAGGACAGAGGAAAGTGAAATATGCATTTCAGAGGGCTTATAATGTTCACTGAAAAGGAATTAATGAATATTTATGAAATTGCTATTATACTTCAAATTCAAAAATTATATTTGTGTTTCTTTTCCCCTTCTATTCAGCGTCTTTGTTTAACATTTTTAGATGTAAGATATACATATGGACCCAAAACCTGTGTCTGCACAGGCTTTGTTACTGTTTTTTTTTTTTACTCTGCTGATATTATCTTTGTGAACTACTATGTTTGCTAGGGGAAAATCTTTTGCTATTAACAGAGACAACTAACAGAGGGAAATAATATAAATCATGCCTTTTGAACTGCATCTTGCTCTGCTGATTACCACAGATGAATGGGACAATATTTCATTATCTTAAGGAAAATATTTTCCTTTAAGGACAGACATAACCTGTAGCCAGACATAACCTGTAGCCAGTTATCACAAAAGAAAGAGCAAAAGTATGGGCAGCTGGACCATCACATCAAAGACACTGTTATGACTTCCTGAATTCTGAAGTGGCTCAGTTCAAAAGTAATGTAAAACTAGTGCTATACAGGAGGCCAGACTGACCTTCACACAAGTCTTCACCTGGTCCTCAAATGAGGCCTCCACACTGAAAAACCTAAACTGTTTTGACCCAACAATTTAACAGCACTGTCTGTCACTGGAGAGAATGAGAACACAACCCAGTCATTATCAAAGTGTCATTTAAGTGAACTCCTGTAAAAAGTGTCTGAGCAGTCACCTTTGCTGCTTCTGAAACTTGTACCTTGTTCCTGCCCATTTCCAAAGAGCACTGGCTACATTTG
The DNA here is from genome assembly GCF_028018845.1 of Melospiza georgiana. Lineage (NCBI taxonomy): Eukaryota > Metazoa > Chordata > Aves > Passeriformes > Passerellidae > Melospiza > Melospiza georgiana. The sequence goes on from NC_080465.1 coordinate 52,124,215, forward strand.
CTAATGAATACATAACCACAATGCCAAGTTTGTGTATTATTTTTCCTTTTATTTGCATTAGAGATTCTTTGACTCTGAGGCAGAAATAAGATCTTAGTCAAGCCCAGACAATGATACAGTCCAGGATGATGTCCTTGTTCTAAATATAAGTTATAGTACTGATGTTTCAACTTTATTTTATAGTTAAAGAAAGAACAAATGAGCAGAGAAAGAATTAAAGGGAAAAAGAAAATTTAACTTTGCACAAGATACACAACTTAGCTGTAATGATTATATAAACAAAACCTGTTCAGCAAGGAGAAAATCTCTGTCTTATAAGCATTTTTCATATTGCCTTTGTTTTACTTCCATGTCCTACAGGCATTTTTCTAGGACCCTCCCTGAAATATTATTACTGAAATAATCCCTGCAAACATCTGTTCAAAAAGAATCAGGACCTACAAAATCTCTTCAAGACAAAAAGAAAACTCTTTGCTTCAGAAGTTGTACAAAGTTCCTGGCCCATATTTGTACGTTCTGAACAGGAAAGAAAAAGAGCAGAAAATAATCGTAAGGATATATATATAAGGATATATATCCATATGAGGATTTTTACATACTAAGAAAGGGGGAGATTTCTGGATGTTTTCTGCTTTTGTGAATACTTTTTCAATATTTCACCTTTTCCCAATTTTTTTTTCCTGAAATTATTGGTCTTCCATCTTGCTATCTGTTTTCCCTAATATCTTGTCTTTCTGGCTATTTATGCATCCCAAATGTTGGGTTTCCTTTACTTCTTCCCAGGTGGTATGGTACTGTGAGTCTTTCTGATTGGTTTATACTTTGATATACTTGCCTCTTAGGCTGGCCAGGGACCTTCACAATGGACTTCCCAAACCCTGAAGCATTTAACTCTCCCTATTTGACATCCACCCCAGCCTGGTGAGCTTCAAAACATTTCTGCTTCCAAGATCTCTGGATCACGACACGCAGACATGGAGCGAGAGCAATCAGGGCCAGTGGGACTGAGCCTGACCATCGCACCTATCACAGTGTGGAGCCTGTCCACACATGCGGTGTGGAAAGGTTCTCCTCTTCCCCCTCTTCTGCTCCCCTCAGCTGCTCTTACACACACAAGGCCCATGTTCCCAGATATCCTACAAGCTGTTTTCTGGTTTTCTCCCCAGCCACTATGCGGTGGTCTAAAATCCCCTGAATCCTTAGTATTCCTCCCATTCTAGAACACCTGTTTGTATGCAGTTTAATTTTGTGGGGGTCTTTTTTGAAGTTGCTAGGGCTTGCATTCCTCTCACAGTTCTGTGTGCTTTTGTTTCTATTCACTAAACACACTGATTACATGAAATCAAAGAAATTATAGGTAGGACGTCTACATTCTCAAGGATCACATTTCAGGCAATTGTCTGGTCAAAGCAGCTTCTTTTGACCTGCAATGCTTATGAGCCTTTAATTCAGGACATGGGAGATCGAGCAATTTCTGGAAGTAACCTGTACAGCCACATATCTTCTGACTACTAATTGGTAGTATATCATGTGGTGGTTTAACAACAGCTGGAAATCAAACTCCTAATAAGCCTCGCACCTTCCCCCCACCTCCTCTGATAAGAGAGGGGGAAAGGCAGAGACTGTATATTGAGATAACAATCTACTGAAAGAAAAAAGCAATGGAATAAGAAACCCACAGGAGCAGCAACAATATTAGCAAATTAAGTATCTGAAATGAGAAAGTGCTTTACACACAAAAGGTGTTCACCACCTGGACTAAGTTCTGTGTGGTCACTGGGACAAAGACAAGATGTCAGGTTCTCCCCATAGGTTGTGTCCATGAGGATTTTCCCAGACAGAGAAAAGATTATGAGTGCTGCAAGACCGAATGGAAAACTCAATGAGCAAATCCCCAAAAGCCAGATGGTCAGTGTTGTGCCGCACCACTGCTTTGGATGCTGGACTTGGTCCTCACGGCTGCATCCAGCACTGGCATTGCCACTTTGGGCCATTCCCCACGGCTCTCCTCAGCTCCCTTCAGCTCGGCTCCTTTTGGCTCAGGTCAGGTTTGGCTGGGCCTGGGCTCACCTCCCTGCTCTGTCCCTGCCGATGCTCCTGCAGACGCTGGGGCTGCTCTTCCAGCGGAACCTCTCCAATGCGCGTTTTGGGGGAACGGGAAGGGAGGAGCGCTGGCACAGCTGGCACTCCCCCAGCCACAGAGGGCACAGAAACCACGCCCACCTCCCCCGAGCCACACCCCCGGCTGTGACGTTGCAAGGCAGAATTGCCACCTGGCCACACCCACATGGCCTTGAGCTCCACCCCTCTCACAGCCAGGGCAGAGTGCCGACGGGAGTTCCTGCAAATCCCGAAAACTGGAGCTATGTCTGCTGGCCTACAGTGCGAAGGGGACTCCATCTCCCCAAATTCTCGTCAAAAAAGCTGTTTGAGAGCCTACAGCACTGAGCATCTCTCCCTTGATCTATTTCCCTTCTCCTCAAAGTGTCCCTCCTTTCATCCCTAGTGACTCCCACACCCCTGACAACAAACGGCTGAAAGCACACAGTGCTGACAGGCACATTCTGCATTTGGATGCTGTGACTTTTAGCCCTCAGCATTATTGCTAATTTAATTCTCTTGGCATTCCACTAACTGTGTTTGCCTCTAAGTCTCCAAAACCTTTTTTCTCTCCAGTGCTTATTTTCATAAGACAATAGAAGGAAAAAAATTTGAATCATGAAATTCCCCCATATCAGCTATGAAAAGTACATTAAGCTGACTTTTTGTACATCCAAAGATTGTAACCTAAGCTTTGCACTTTTGCTTTTGTTTCCTATTGTGGCTTAAAGTCCTATTCATCTACACAAAGAATGGGTGACTCCCAATTACACTAGGATGAAAGGATGATTTCATCTTCTTTTTGGTTTTAATGTATTCTTTTAAGATAATGAGCAATTATTTATATTATATTAAATGACAGAGGAAGGATTTCCCTTCATCCTTCTTTCTTTGGTTATTCCCCAGCTGGAAAGATCATAGTCTACCTACTAGCACAATTTTGCAGAAACTGTGGGCAGGGGCATTCTCATTGTGTGCAATGGAGAAATGAAAGTGATGATTTAAGCCATTCCAAAATAATTAATTTTAGGTTGCATATAAAATTATGGTGGGGATCTGGAGATACCCATTTTTTGCAGCATGCAAGTGCATGTCAAACACTTGTACGCTGTGAAAATACCATACATACATGAAAGTCTTGTTTTTGGTGGAAATGAGCTTAAAGGAGTTCTCTCAATCAAGCTCCTAAAGGAGCCCTCTCAGTCAAGGATCCCACTAAGAGTGAATCTGTGAAGAGAACTTACTCTTCCCACTGGTGAAACAAGCTGAGAATATGTGTAAGTAGAGTAGAAGAGAAACTTTCTGCCCCTGAAAGGGCAGATTTACCAGGATGCAAGAGTTGCTTTATTCCCACCCTATTTACAGGTAGAGTTATACTACCTAAAATTCTGTTAATTAAAAAATTTATTTACCTACTTGGTTGTATATTTGTCAATCAACCATGAGGGAGCCTCTCTTCCATTTCATAGGTCTGCATCTCTGTAAAGAATAAAGGATATGCTGAATGGCTTTATAGAATTTCTCCTCTGGGTCAGTGAATTTTAACATTGCACATACATTTGGTACAAAACTGAAGAATGCTAATTGTCTATGTTTCAAATAAAATGAGATGCTTCATTTATTGTAACATCTTTTGTCCTCCTACAGAGTCTCAAAGCATTTTGACAAGTTCTGCCCTGATTTATAAGCACTCAGTTCTCAGAACGGCACAGTTAGATAAATTAGAATTTGTAAAATTATTTGAAGAAAGCCAGCATTTCTCTGAAAATATGACAGATCTTACCAAAAGCTTCAAGAGTCTGAATAGCAGTACCAGGCTGAAAACCTTTGAAATGTACAAGGTTTTCCAACATGCACCCAGTTAGGCTGGCACAGGGGAAGGATTAATCTGCATTCAGGCTTCAAAACAAAAAACCTCCACTAACAACAAAATTATAGTTGGGCGTTAATCCAGGCGAAGCAACTGCATACATGTATCTGAGACTCCCTCCTGGGCAGGAAGGGTCAGTTTTATCCCTCTGTCCAAAAGGAGCAGCAGGGTGCCATTTTTGGGGGGCAGAGGAGAGTTATCAATCCTTCCAGTAATCATAGGATCTGCAAATAACAACCTATGGGCTCCTCTGTTCTAACTGCTTTTAAATGCAGAAGTACAGCCCCTATTGTATTCCTGGCAGCATTTTATCCAGTCTGGCTTTTCATCTTCGGTGGGACAGAGTATCTGCTCCTCCCGAGGGGATTTTTCCATGGGTAAGAGCTCTCATGACCAGAGGGTTTCCTCCTCTAAATTCTCTTCTACACTTCTCAGCTACCTCCCTTATTGTCAAGTCATTGTACATAATTCCTCTGTGTTGTTGATGACTCCATATCTTTTCATCCATAAGGTTGTTGCAATTTATCCTCCTTCAAGAGTTTAGCTATATTTTAAACAGCTCAAAAAAAAAAAAAAAAAAAACAAACCCAACCTGTCTATGGTTCATCTCCACAGCAGTCCTCCTTAAAGCTGAATTTCTCCTCCCATCAGTACCATTTAGTGTGGAACATTGCAGAATATATTTCATGTGTAACTACAGCACCTTATGTACAAAGAGATTAGCAACCCATCTTTTGACACGAGTCTGTACACAGCCCTATTCCACCAGTAGGTTTTGGTGCATGCGTTTATGTATGTTAACCACAAACTGAGCAGTAAGACAATCTGTGAATGCCAAAAAGGAGTTTTCTGTTGTTTGTGAGATGCTTTTATAAGCCTCAACAGAGAACAGTAGATAGGCAGCTCTTCTTCTCAAACAATTCTTTGAGACTCAGCACAGGGCTTCATATGCATTTTGTCATTTAGACAGCAAAAGACATGACAAAACATTACTGGAAAAGTCTAATTTACATTATACAGCAGATTAACTCTGAACAAACACCAACTCTACTCCCTCCCTCTAAACTTTCATGTTATCTTTCCACATTATAAGTGGTTTTGGTTTTTTCTAACTAAAGAGTCAATTTTCTCTCTTTTCTGCTGCAGTCTTTCTGTTATTTCACTGTGTGCTCTGTCCCTGCCAGGCATTTAGATCTTGCTTGTAAATGCTGATATACCAAGCTCATTACTCCCTCTTTTCAGTCGCCAATTAAAGCACCAATTTAGACTCACAATAATCCTTTTCCCTAGTAAAGATCATTAAAGACAGTGTTAATGTGCTTAATAATCCTCCTACTAATGCAGTTTCTTTCCCAGAAGCCATAACCTTTGCTTTTGCCTCTCCACAGGAAGGATGTTGTCAAAGATGTAAGTTTTCCCAGCCTGTTTCTATTCAAAATAAGCACCATGATATGTGTGAATGAATGTGTTTTGTTTTGTATGATCTCCAGACTTTATGACACAAATATCTCTGAAAATCTTTCAGTAGCTATGAAAACATCCCAAGGAATCCAAGTAGGAATAAGATCCCTGCAATTTTAAGCAGTGATTTCAAAAAGTAGGAATTACGTGTGCAAAGTAGGAGGCTATAACTTCTGTAAGGGAAGATCTGTAAAGAAAGAGCTATTCAAGGACTCAAATAGAGATTGAATTCATTATGCACTTATTAATGGCCAAACACAAAGAAATTATTTAGTACAAACCCAAAGATATTGTGTCTGTGTTGCACTTGTCCCTATAAAAAAGCTATCCAAACATGGATTTCTATGGTCTGAGTTTTCCTGGTAAGCAGGCCGATAGCCAATGAGAGAGACATTCTGTCTGATGGCACTTTGGAGCATACCGGACAATTTGCTGAGTGTTCATGTAAAAGCCTTTCTTAAGTACCACATGGACAAAGGTCTCTGCAGAGGAGCCTCTTATAAAGAAATTACACACTGATTTATGCAGAACTGATGGCCACCTTACCATTGTTTGTCTGCAAACTCAGGCATGTGTGAGTGGTTCGAAGCTTCTTCCACTCAGGCAGGGAAGAAAAGAGTAAATTCCTGTTTAAAGAAAGGAGAGCAATGGACTTGCAAGGAAGGACATAAAATAAATGGAGAATGGACAGAGAGAAGGAGAGAAGACAATCAAAATAATAGATGGTTGAAGTAAAGAAACTGTAAAGTTAATCTCTTAGAGTACAATTAGTTTCTAACATTTCCTATTAAAACTTGGCAATTAGATATTATCATATCATTGATCTTTTTTATTACTTTCTTCTAGTATGTCTTTGTTTAAGTCTTTGTTTGCCAGCTTAACAAGGCTGTACTGAGAACAGACACACAGATTAAGGTTGTGAAGAGCTCAGGTGCTATATACCAGTTCCCTGGGAAGTCATTGAGTTAGAATGTAAAATGTTTAAGTTCTAGGTATTTACTTCTGACAGATAGGGTGCTTTTGTGTTCTTTAGCTGAGTTTCTCTATTGATTGTCTAAATATGCACATACACATTGGTCTTGGAAACTGCAAGCTGTAACTAGCTCTGACAAACCCCCTGGTATCTTATTTGCACTTTATTTCTACTGTTAGAGTAAAATTATCCTGATCAAGACTGCTTCTTTCTACACTGCAGAGATATTCCTCCTGCTTCAGACCTCAGAGCAAATGTGATTTGTTCTCATACTCCTGTGCTAAGGACTTTGCAGGACCACAGTTATTCCTTGAATGAGGGTTGTGATTTTCATGAGATACTAGGAGAATCAGGAGGCCAAGCCAAGAAAGATCAAAGTTGTGAAAACTCCATTGCTGATACCAACTACTGCAATACATAGGAACTTGTTTAAATCACATGAGCTAGCTGTAACTGCCACAGAAAGATTTTCACATACTTCATCTGAGCTGCTTCTCATTTCTGGACTGGCACATGAGCTTCACTTTCCCTTTTGAGTGCTAGTGTTAGGGCAACCACTCATCTCACTAGATCAGAGGCCAGCAACTTTGATTCAAGCTCTAAAACTGCCTTTTTGCAAGAGTTTGCATGTAGAGAAGCCCCATGTATGAATCCAGATTAAAGTAACAATGTTTTGGTTAGTTCTTTCAACTTTGTTTTAATAAAAACAAAAGCATATATTACCTAGGACAAGCATCTCAGATATGATATTTACAATTTTCTTCAGAATTTCAGTTTGCTTTCAATGCTCAAGAAGGCACAGTAGTTTCAGGTTCAGGTTTATCCTTGTTTCATGTCCTAGGATTTACAGCTCTTTGGGTTTAGGAGTATAAAAAGGAGCTGGAGGAGACCTGTGTCCTTGTAAGGCAGTAGGCAGATAGTCACTCTGCCTGGGTCTCCCCGCTAGGAAAAGAGTTTTAAACCCCCTCTGTAAATCATCCTTGAGCTACTAGGAGTACTGTTATTGACATAATAATTGGAGACATTGTAAGTGTGGAAAATATTGTCTGTTATTTAAAGAAAGGAAAACGTGAAAGGGTGAGTGAGTTGCCTCATAATAAAACCCATTTTGGAAATCTCTCATCAACATAATGAAGCAATGTGGGGAACTTGACACTGAAGAGGGAAGGATGCTGTGTAACCAAATTTCCACATGGCATTCTGATCCACATCAGTTCTGTTAGCGTTTACACAGTCCAAAATTAAGAAATCAGGTCTTGATATTAACTCATTCTTGAATTCTATCAACACAGAAGAATTGTATCTCATAATGTTCACAGACAATTCCTCAAGTAGAGAAATTTTAACATGCACCCATCTTGATTATTGTAAAGCTGAAAATGGCTTGAGCATCAATATTTTTGTAAATTGAGGTTATATATTAAGGCCTTACGATCTTCTTCAAATCAAAATATGTTGGTGCTGTCCAGGATGCCAGTTATGTGGTTGCAAATGTGACATGCAAATTTCTTGCTATTTGAAAGATTCCTGCCCACAAGTGCCATCAAATTGCAAACGACAGTATATAAATACCACACTTCTGGAATACATGGTTTTAAATATCCACCTCGATTCTTTATTTCTGCACTGCATGTGTTTTGTCAAAAGGGAGAAGATGCTTCAAAAGCTTGGAAGACAAAACACACATCATCAACCCTGTCATGATTTTAGCTGTGCACACTCAGGTATGACTGAAAATGCAAGCAGATAGGAGTAACCTTTAGGCTGTTGCTGAAAACACAGAAGGTAGTAAATTGGAGAAAGAGCAATGGTACCATGCACGTGTGCACACAGACACCCACCCACATGAGAGCACTAACATCTTGCAACCATTACTCGTCCTGTGATACAGACATAATCTAGTTAAAATGGAAATGTATTAGGAAAGTCAAACAATTAATTGATCCAAGAAAGGTTGTTTCATGTTTTGTGTAAATCAAAGCTAAAAATTCATTTGAGGGACACTGCTGTATTGTAGACTAAACAGAGTTTGGCATGAGCACAGCGCTCGGTGTGGGTGTTAAAAGTTGTTCTGCACTACACATGGTCAGTAATCCTCAGCAGAAATGTTAACTCAATTTGTCAGCATTATCTTTATGTCAACAGTAATGCTTAAATATTTACAATAGACATAGTACTCTGAGGGTTCGTAACGCAAGATAAATTGGAAAAATGTTAACAAAATGGATGGTACTAATACAAGCCCTTGGCACTTTGTACTCTTCAATTTTATATACAAGAAGGTTTGCCTGAAAGTTGGATTTTATTAGGCTTTACAGTTTATTTGCTACCTCCAAGCTCTTGCTAAAATGAAACAGAAATTTGTATAACCCTTATAAAAACAGAAATGTATTAGGTTAATGATGCATGATTACTGAATCCACAAGTAAGAGGGCTAGATTTTTACATACGTGCTCTGGGCCAATTTCAGTCTTGACATAAATAAGCATGAATAATGTAGACCTTAAACTGAGTTGCACCTGTTTATATACTGACAGAATTTGCCCCCACAACCTCAAAGAAATTATAAATATGCCGCATATCTTTTTTTAATTTACCATTTCCTATATAATATAATTCAAAATGCATTACAAGAAAAATTAAAATACTATAAATTTTACAAACAGATAAGAACAAAAAGAAACAAACAGTAACTTGGAGAAAGTAGATTCATTCCCACTCCGAAATTAGAGGAATAGTATCAGGATGAAACGAGATAGCCTTCCTAGACACTTTACCTTTGTTACTCTCCCTTTGTCAGAGTCCTTGCCATATAGTCTTCTAATTAATTCTTCTAATGAACAATGGCTGTGAAAGCCAAGCATTTATTTCAATTACGTGTAATTTTATCACCCTTAACCTTTAATCTTTTGCCTGTTTGAGTTTCTGGTTTTAAACTGTCCCTCAGCATTTGCTCACCCCCATGCCCATCCTCCAACTGTCCCAACCAACAAAGTCTGCCCAGTATTTCCTCTAGTCATAATTCAACAGATAGCAGCACATGAGGAATCTCACTGCCTACATTGACATGATGTTTTTAGACAAAAAAAAATTGTAACCATGCCTTTCCTGGATGAGACAATTGCACTTTCTACTTACAGCATTTATGATAGCTTTAACTCACTTTCATAGACCTACATGTCATTATTCCTACATAATGTTTTGTCCGCCACTTTCTACAGCTAGTTCATTATCTGTTGTGTTGCTGCTTCTGATACCAGAACCTCTCACCTTGAAAAGTTTGTTTCTACCTGCCTCATTTTTTGCTCTTGCATTTAAGCCTGAAAATGTTTTGAGATGTAATTTTTTAGGTATTCTGATTGTCATAAGAGGGGAAAAGTGACATAGTGCAGCAAAATACTGTGACAGAAAGGGAATTTCTTCCAATCCACTACTTTTCATTACGTTTACATACAACTTCACTGGGTGCAAATCCTGTATGTTTTGCTCAAGCAGTTCTTGTCTCCTTGTTTCCTCAACTTTCAAAACCTGTCAGTCATTGTTTGACTGTGATATTGTAAATATTAAAATGTCCAAAATAATAATAATTAAAGGAGCAGCTGACATATTTAAGAAAAAAAAATCTGTGAAAAGCATATCTCTCTTTTGTAGATGACTGACCAAGTAGATTGTCAAATTAATAAAAATTCAGTGTCAAACACCTCCAAACATTTTTGTTCCTGCTCCAACAGAGTACTAAGTGAATTAGTCCCCCCTAATTAGTCAAGGGACTAATTGCTGAGAGAACTGACATTGGAAAACATGTTTCAAAGCATTTACTACAGACTATAGTGTCAGACAAGTGATATTAGTGCATCAGTTTGCAAGGCCCCCACCTATTTCCACACACATTTGCTTTTTTTCTCTAGGCTCCTCATAAATTGGCAATGCTTAACTTTTAACTATTCTGTTTTAAGCTAATCATCATTTAAGCTACATCCCCAAATAGTCACATAGTTCTACATAAAGAAGAGTATAATGAGAAAGGGGTAAATAAAATCCAGCCCTTTTCTAGTCACACACACACATTTTCTATCTATAGAACACTCACTGTTCTTTAATTAGGAAAGCCAGCTGGGATTTGAACAGTTCTTTGAAGGAAGCACAGAAGCAATGTTTAGAAAATGTATGAAATACCATCTTTTCTTTGAGCTGCCACTCAGGCTTTGAGTCTTTTGCCCCATATTCTATTCGCCATTCTTATTCTGGACCTGTGATATCCGATTCCTGTTTCTGTAATTTCCATCTTTTGTTCACAAGTCTATCTCTCACAATAACACTATTCAGATAAGGTATGTCTTTGAGTAGGCAGCTACTACTTTTTTTTTTTTCCCTCCCTGTAAAGGTCCCATTAGTGCTTTGGGATCCTGTGATACAAATGTACAAAGCAAGAGCCCTCCACTGAAATATTTCAGCTCACTTTTCAGTGCTTCATCAGATAGCATTAGCAGGGAGTTTTTATAGTTTACCTTGCAAATGATGGAAACCATTCTCTGTTAAACAAAAAGAATTAAGGGAGCACAGCAAAAGATATACTTGTATTACATTGCCAGTGCGTTATGATGTCTTGGCACTGAAGGAAAAATGTAAGAGGATTTTCCTAGATAAAGCACCTTGCAAATACAACATATGCATGTTGTTACACTATGCCCAAATATTCATTATTCAATTACAATTGTATGCTTTCAAGAGTTAAAATGTAAAAAAGATTACAGTAATGACTTTGAACTGCACAGAAAAAGACACAGAATATTTTTATTACGTCTCCTTTCAATACAAGGATTGTAATTTTTTCAGTTACATGCTGAGCAGAAAAAACACCAGCACTGCTTCAAGGAAAGCAATAAACCTATAAGAACACCCACTGTATTTTAAATAATTGTAATTAAAAAACAAGAAACTGATGTTTATTACTGTAGATATTGCACAGAAAATATATGATGCTTATTTATATAGAGAAGCCACAAGTTGCAAACACTTGAATCTTTGCCAGCTCTGTACTTTGTGACTTTAGGCAGACCACTTATATTTACAGATATATCACCTTATCTACCTGTAACACAGAAATGTTACCATTTGCTTCAAAGAGAATTGATTCAGAGGTGTAATTTCGCTTAATAGTATTTGTGATTCTTGGATGAACAATATTTTATCCATGTCCAAGCTCTATATTCCAACTACTTATGAATAAAAAACCAAAATTCACTGAGATTCCATAGGCATTTATTGTTGGATAAAATTTAAAATTATACAAAATGAGTAATATAAATAATACTAGTGTAATTTCAAGTCTTTTTTCCAAAATAAGTTATTTCTTTATGGTTCTTATAACAAAAGAAGAGTGATCAAAAATTTCTTGCTAGATTGATTAATCACTTCAACACTTATCCAGTAGCTTAGGACATGAAGTAATTAAAATAGTCTTCATCTGCAACCAAACTGACAATAATTTTGAAATATATTTGTGAAAGTGTGAAATGTGTGAAAGTGTGAAAGGCCAAGATAAGACATTTTCCTACTATTTTATCACATTGTAATTTGGAAAAAATAAAGAAAATTGTTTCTGCAAAAAGCTGAGTGTGCATATTCTAATTGGACCTCAGAAGTTTGTTCACATTAAGATCTACTTCTTTTTTAGTTTTTAGACTAGCAAAGTTGCAGGGACAACTAATTGTAAAAGTAATCAAGGGCATTTAGGTCACTTACTATAATCATGAATAGTTAAGCAGTACCAGTGGCTGATATTTTGAGGCTATATCTAAATTTATATCTCTAAAGTCCATGAAAACTTTAATTTTGGATGCACTATGCATACCATACAAAGACACATTTCAGCACAGTGCTCACTGAATTTATTTAGGTGGTATTAAACACAGCTGTGTTGAGAACTGAGGTTAAGCTGTGCCTGAGTGCTCTGCTGGACTGGAGGTGCTCATTGCTGCACTTGCTAATGTGGAAGTCTGGTGCAGTCAGAGCTGAAAACATGATTTTAACAGCTTTTTTTTTAAGGAAACAAGCACCAATAAGCACTCTTCTGAGCAATGAAATATGAATTTTTTGACCTCACTGACTCGTTTCTCTTTGTCCTCTCAAGCACTTCTGGTCTCAGCAGTCAGCAATACAGAGACACCAAACAGAGGAAGCACATCTGCTAGTCATGGCACCTACTCCCTGGCAGACTGCTAGCAGCAGTTGGCTGGAGTTTCAGCTTTATCTAAAGATATGTCCCATATTCAGGCTGTTATGTGATCTATCTTTGCTGCTTTCTGTTCCTAAAAGCTTTCTCCGTTCCCTGAACTTCTCTGCTTTTTTCACATTTGTGAATTAGGTGCCATATGACTTGCTCATGAAATTGCTACATAGGCTGTTTTACAGCTCTAGGGTGTGAGCCAGGAATCTCCCCACATTTGTGTGCCTCCTGCCTCTAAGCAAGGAAGACAGGAAAACTAATTACCCTATGGGCACATTCACATGCTGGGACCGCAGTTCAGTGCAGGAAGGTCAAATATGCAAGCTAAGACTCTTGCCTGCCTTTTCAAACCATATTGCTGCTTGCCACACAAGTAGGGAGCTCGTAGGGAGCATGTAAGAATTTACAAGTAACGTTGCTGAGAAACTTATTTTCAAATCCTGATCTTTGACCTGTTGCCCCAGAGCCTGCCAGAACCACAGGAGCTGCACGCGTGGCCTGGGCGCGTGTAAGCACAGCACGTTTTACTTCAGGGAGGATTCAGGAGCACATTTGATTTGTTATGTTTACAGACAAGGGGCATTTGCAGGTGCAAGTCAAAGCCACAAAGGCACAGGAAAGCCTCACCAGTGCACACCGAAAAGGATCCCTTTGATCCCTGGAGGTGCACTAATGCACTGCTGCAGAGAAGACTCTCTTCCTGTGTGTTTGAGAACACACCATGATCAACATCAGACACAGCTGGATAAGCAGGAAAGAGCAGCTAGCCTCCTTGAAACCCAGTGTCATACTTGAAACTATAAGAGGTGGATAAAATAGTAGGCTTTCCAAAATGTACTGAAATCAGGGGGGGAAAAAGCCATTTCAATGGAAACTGAAGAAGGTCTAAATTGATCATACAAATTACCTGCACATCATTTTGAGTATGTGTTGACTCTTGTGTTCTTTTTTTTAAGGGTTTTGGCCTTTGAATTTACCTGAAAACACTTCTCCATTGATGTTCCAAATTCAATCATAGACAAATTCTGCTTCCTAGACTTACTCCTGACAAATACTATAGCAGGCATTGAATGCAGTCTCCAGTTCAATGCTTGTGCTGCTGTGGCCCATCAGTACAAACAAAGAGCTGCTATAATTAATCCTTAGGATTGTCATAAAGATAGAGGGGCCATTCTGGGAACGTGCATATGCTCCAAACTTCCTTTGTCTTTTTATTTGCCTTCGGTGCACCTTGAAAGAGGTCCTGAACTGGCACTGGCTTTCCCATAATTTAAATGCGGGAATTTTTTGTCAGTTTTAAGAAGTGCAGAGAGGATTTTATTTTTATTGATTTATTTTTATTGATTGAATGAAATTATAATTTCATTTTTGACAATTACATAGTAATTATCTGTAAATATTTCCAAATAAAAGGAGAAAAGGGGCTAGAGAAAAACACTCTTTGAGGAGGGGGAGTATTCTAAAGATCTACAGCAGATTTTAGGAAGTACCTTGCCAAACAGGAGATAGATGCGCTAACAGAACATATGCAAGTCATTATCTTGTCTGTGCCAAAGACAGTGCTCTTTCTGGTTGGAAGTGGACCACATTTCATACTGAGTGAATAATTTGTCATGGATGAGTAATTCCATGAGTTTTAAGCTCCTTTTCTATTTATCAGACACCTGTGAATAGATAGTTTTCACTGGACTTAATTGATATTCACTGAACTGGGATACTTGCTTAGTTCATCAAGTATTTTTGCATATCTGAGATTTGAGTTACTCTACTGAATTGTGATCAGCTGAATGAGTGACCAAGCATGTGATGTGCTTGAAAGCACAGATCATACCACTCAAAACACACATTGGTCTAATCTACTCTCTGCTTGGAAAAGAACTCAAGTATTTCTATGACACATATTCTGTGTACACCTTTAAATTATTTTCCCACCAAAATCCTATTATTCACATAATTCTAATGCATACGAACTCAGATAAGCTGCATAGAAAAAAAGCACATCATTACCTGATCCTTAATCACAATCAATTCAGAAACTGTTTCAAATGTCAACATATATGAGCCATAAAAATGTCTCAGGTAGTTCAGCAAAAGAAGAAAAGGAATGTGTCAAGACAGGAAGGGAGAACTCTAAATTACACAGTAGATTGTGGATTTACACATTAATCAAACAGAAGGAAGGTGCCAAAGCACAGTAGTCTGGTATCTCTTGTACATCCTAAATGTCCTCCAGAAACCCTTATTTTACAGTGAATCCAGAAGATAAGGGAAGAGAACTGTGATTTCACTCCTAGAATCTGATACAACTTGTTTAAGAAATGGTCATTTTTATTTATTTAAAATATCACCAGACACAGCAAAAGTGTCTTTTTAATTATCTACCTGACCATAAAAGCAGTAATCAGGTAAGTGCTGAACATACAGTTGTTACAGTAACACATTTTACCCATTGAATGCACTTCAGTGATGCAAAATATCTGCTTTTATATGAAAAGACAGAAAACCATAGAAAGTGTTCAAAAACACTGGTTTCCACAACAGGACAAAGGTTTTTACACAAGTCAGGAATATTTTGGAAACAGACTGGAATTCTGCCCTGATTATCAGTCCCCAGAGAGAGGTAAGTACATTTAATGTTAATTGGTGAAAGAAAATAACTGTAATATTCTCACTATCGACAGCATGTATTCTTCATGTGGCAGTCTGACAATATTCTCTCCCTTCTTTCCTTAGCTGTCCCAGGAGGCTGGATAATCAGGACTATACATAGAATTGATGAACTCTCTAAAGTATTTGTTTCACAGTAATGATCAGCTGGGGTTCTTCATGCTCTTCACCATGAACCAAGTCTTTGGTGATGACTTCAAGCTCTGAAGTCAAATTATCTTTGTGGAGGATTTCATACCACATCAAAAATATATCTGATGCAGTTTCCAGCATCAAAATAAGTGATGTGCAAATACCCATGCTATGGTGCTGAGGCATCTGCCTTGGGTATTTTTTTGATGCATCAGATCTGCCGTGCCATTTTTCCTCTCTCCATCCTGTGGAAACACAGACAACAGATAAATCTGGCCACAAACCTCCAGGACCTGACACTGTGAGAGAGGTAATGAAAATGAAACATACTGAGAAACTATCAAAAATATAAATTACCAATATCTTGTATTTGTAAGAAAAATACACTGGGGGGGGCAGGGGGCCTATATGAGCCTATGCTATCTTTTGTTCTTACTCCGTAAAAATATCTCATGTTGATGATTTTGGAAAAAAGCATAATAACCAACATGTGGTTAGACAGGAAAGCCCAAAGGAATTAACAAAATCTGATGAAACCCTGAATAATTTCACTTATAATGGTATACATGTGGGAGATACACACAGGCAAGCATTACATCAGGGAAGGAGAGAACCACAATGTTCCACATTCACTCACAGGCTTAAGAGCACCAGTCTGCCACACTTAACTTTTGTTGCCTTGTGACAATCCTTCGAAACCGCTTGATAACTCACTGTATTGCCATTTCTAAGAAATTTCCTCCTTCCAGGAGCTATCCTTGATTGTTTATCTGAAAAAATGGGCAATTCTCTGCAATAATCTGGAGTACAAAACTTTCTAGCCTACTTCATTGTCATTCTGTGCTTTTTTTGTATGTGTCTCCTCCTTCTTCATGTAGGAGGATGTCACTCCTACACATTTAAGCTTCTTCACTTGACATTTGTGCTATACAAACTGGAAGGGTTGTGACATACTTGATAGTAAAGTAAGAATGGCCATTTTACCCTTGTGGATTTCATAAACACTTGCCTTTGGTGGGAAAAAACATTAATTAATCACCAATATAACAATGGAAAAAGAGTTCTCTGACTGAAGTGAAAATGGAGCAATTTCTATTGCTCGAATCACAACAGCTGTGATCATTCTCAGCTAGGAAATACAATGTGCAAAGATAGTGAGAACACTCCTTTAGGTAAAATCTTGGCCCTGCTGGAGTAAAGATGAAAAGTTTTTATCTCAACAGACCCATGGTTTGACCTTTCCAGAGTCAAAAGAAGTTAAATGTTTGATTAGCCAGCACTCAAAATGCTATATAAGATCAGGTAAAAAATTTTCTGTTCCAGTTTCACTCATAATGCAACCTCAATTTTATATACCCTACTTAAACAAAAACTAGTATTTTCTACTTTCTTAGCATTAAAAAAAAAAAAAAGAGAGAATTTCTGAAAACCACAAATTCAGTGACAAAGTTTGTTAAATGAAGACTGTCTCTATAATAAGTACCACATGAGAGAAAACAAAGCCAACACCCACCACCACCATTCCTGTCTACTAAAAACATGTAGGAGGATGTTTTATGGAGTAAAGTGTAGAGACTACATTTAGTTGAAGGGTTGTGGCAATGCTATGGTGAGTTTTAACTGGTTTCTGAGATTTTGAGGGTTGTTTAATATTTTTTTGGAAATGAAATTTGCTTTTAGTCTGGGAACCCTGGCTGTTAGCTAGCCTGTATCAGGGCATGGTTCTGTTTCCTTGAAAATACCAAAATCTAGCATTTCAAAGAATTGTCAAAAAATTGATAGTAAAGGAGTAGGTGTTATTTACTAACAAAAAGAAATTGCATATGAATGGGACTCCCTTAGAAACTGAGAACTGGGAGAATTTGGGGGAAATGTAAAAAAACTTCTTAACTGTATATGGACAAGACAGTATAGTACAGATGCAAAATGACTGAAAATAAATTGTCGCATTGGTTCTAGAAATCCATTAGGAGCCAGAGGTTAACTAGGAAAAACATTGCTACCTAATGAGAAAGACAAAAGATACTCAATATGATATAGATGATGTGTAGAGCATGTAATGTTTATTTTGTTTCAGATTATTCTAAAAGGCCAAATCACTCTTACACTAATAGAATTAATATCAGAGATTTATTGGATAAAATTAGATTGTTTCAAATAATCTAGATTTTAAATCTAGTTCTAGAAAACTTTGGAAGTCTTGTCCACAGTATTCGTCACAGTTTCCAATAATCTTTTCAAGTCTGCAGGAATCAATGAAGCTCCAGAAATGGGAAGTATTTTGTCTATTTTAAAATTACACAGGAAAAAAAAAAGCACTGTGGAATGTTATGAACTGGTCAGCTTAACTTCAGTTTCAAGGAAAAAGAACCAAAACAACAAACTACTGGCAAATGGGAAGGTAACAGTTGGTTAAAGAAATGAGGAGATAACCAACATCCAAGACAGACCTGCCAAGTTCCTGTCAAATTTTCTTCTGTGATGGGTAAGAGATTGTTGAGATGGGGAGAAAAGCAGAAGTCTTAGCTTCAGTAATGATGTTTGTTGACACTGCTTCCAGAGTCATTATACAATGCCAAGTTATCTGCTACCTTCAATTTCAGCTTTGTGGTGCAATGGAACAACACAAACTGGTTGTCAAAATGCTGTGCCTGATCTAATAAATCCTAAAAAATATTATCTAATCACAGATCTCTATGTGGTAAAACTTAATCTGAAAAAAAAAAAAAAAAAGAAAAAAAGAAAATTTGGGATCAAAGAAGCTAACAATTAATAAGAACAGCTGTTGAGCCTTGTGAAGGAGTCTGTCCTGTGGTCAATACCAAGTGGTCAGCCTGGAGGATGAAAAAACTGAATTTCAAATTTATGATTAAGATCAGGCTTGAGAGATATGAGAAAATTCAATATGATCTTGCCAATTCAGAGAAATTTATAAAAAAACCAATGCAGGCAGACAAGGGAGCAACAATGGTTTTTGGGGAACGGTTAAACAGTTTAGGAATACAGGACATTGCACAATAAATAGCAGACCACAAGCTCCATAGCAAGCAAAAATTTCATCCAAAGGAAAGACCAATGGCAGTTTGAGGCATTTAAAGAGCAATTCCACTTTCAGAGACTCAAAGTAGTCTTTCCATTGCAATAAGACCTCAGGAGGAATATGTTCTCAATCACTTGTAGAGAAACAGATGAAGGAAGAATCCAGAGTTCTGCAGTGGTAAAGTGACATCTGAAAAAATGTGACGTGGAAGAAGTGATTGAAAGATCCTGGGACTGTTTAATTTAGATAAGAGAAGATTTGTGGAAAACAGAATAATAATATTTGGCATCTAGACGACTGCTAGGAAGATCAGGAGGGGAAGGAATGCCGCAAGGGGTATTTGAGAAGGCATTAGGATAAACCTTCTAGTACTAATAACTGTCAATCAGTTGCCTGAAGTTGTGATGCTAGCATCATAGGAGAATTTAAGAACAGTTTAGACATGAAAGACATAGAACAGGAATGGACTGAATGACTTCTTTCCCTTTCCCTACTCTGAGTGTGCAATCACTGGTAATACATATCCACTCCCTAGAATTTTGGCACTAGGTCTATGAATGGGACAGAATGAAAAATGGTTGCATCTCTGAGTCACAGGAGAGATCAGACTAAAAAACACCCAGAGAAAGAAAGACCCAGATCCAGGGTATCAAGGAGCCAAAATTCCAGGATGTCATGAGTAATCCTGAAAAGATGGCACATGCTGTTGGGCAGCCCTTGACAAATACTAATGGACATAAATGATACAAGCTGAGGAGCTGTCATAACATTAGCTAGATAACCTATCACAGAAACTACCAAGTGCCTTGGTAAAATGTCAGTCCTTCAGAGACAAAGATTTAAAAGTGTTCATGCTTTAAATTTTTCCACTAGCTTTTCTACCAAGATGTTTAGAATTCATTTGCATGGTAAGTTCATCAATAAAAGGTTCCCCAGTTGCAGCTTATACAAGTAGTTGTACCAACCTCTGGTGTTTTTGAAATAGTCTGAACAGTTACATACGTATCAAAATTATTAGAATGGGCTGCTAGCTTATGATCAATAGTGAGAGAGGATTTGCAAGAGAGGAAGAAAGTGGCTCAGGACAGGACAAATGGATGTCAAATAAATATTTTATTGTTCCTTTTCTGCTTATTTTATTTTGACAATGGCTTACTGCCCCTTTTGAATGTGTCAGAAGCTATACCAAAATGAACATTCCTCCATAGAAAGTGAGGCTGCAAGATGTATGTAGGCTGTTTTAATGATAAAAGCTCCTTTAAAATTCTAGAATTATGAAAAACAAATACTAACAATATTCAAGTGAGTACATAAACCATGGTCCTCAATAGACAGCCAAGATCTGAAGCCAGGGATATAACTGATCCAGGCAGGGAAATAAAGGAAGTTTTCTTTTCTTAAAGGATAGTTTTGTGACAAAGCTATTTCATTTTTTAAAGAGAAAGAATCAGAAAATCAAGAAAAGGGCTGTTGGGGCAATCAAAGGTAGTAAATGCAGCAGTTTGATGGAGGTGGCAATACATAAGGAAAGTTTAGATCGCCTAGATTAAAGTTGTTAATGAAACTTAAATTCTCACATCAAATTTAACAGTTTGGAACTGGGCTTCACTGAATCCTGTAATTCACCAAGTTACACACTTGAACATTCCTAAGACACAGATTTTCCATTTAGAAGCAGAACTCTTTGTGACTATAAAAGTTTTAGCAATGGAGTGGAAATCATTACAATGCTTTGCATTTGTATTCTGCATCAACAGGAACAGAAAATTTACAGCCTGTGCATGTCTTCCTGTTTTTTGTTTTCATGTTGGAAAGAAGTCAAGGGCCTCACTTTGCAGGGCCCAGCTGGAAGTCAATAAGAGCAGGAGCAAACCTCCAAGCCTCGGAACACCAGACACGGTTACATCACAAACTAAATGCACCACTTGGATTATCTGCTGTTTAAAATAGAACTCTTTAGCATGCTATCTATGTGAATAAAAGCATAAACATTTCAGCTATCAACTCATCAAAACCACTTGAGCAAGCATAAAATATCTTCTTGGCACCAGGTAGTCACTCTGTCCTCTTAACACAATTTCTCTCTTTCGAACTTACTCTTCAGCCACATGCTAATGGGTTCATCTTAAGATAGCAAAGCCATGCATGCTTTTAATATCGGACTTCCTTGCATTGGCAAGAACTACAGATTTTTTGCTGACAAGACATTTTTACAACTATATGAATGGTACGTCTTTGTTTAGGGGAGAAAAATGAGGTGAGTAAGAATTCTGAACCACAAATGATGCCATGTAAGTCTAAACCAAGTGCAAGCATTACAAATCACTTCACAAATGCAAATGAAGTAAAGTGAAGAAGAAAATGAAAGTGCAGCTCATCCCCAAAAATGCTTTCTTTGTGTTTTTTCTCTAAATAACCTTTATTTTTTGCAATTTGGTTTACATTTCCATGCTTATTTTCATATTTTATTTTTTATTTTCCATGTTTACTATTGAGCAGGACTATCTGAAGCAAACAAATTCTTCTCATTCATCTATTTGTCTTATTTTTTAAATTTCTACCTATGTCCTAGGTTATTGTTATTTATTTGTTTTGAAGGACTAGGCATGGCCTCTAAAAGATCCAGCCCTCCCTGGGGCTGGTCACAGAGTCTACCAGGCACAGACTGAAGCTCTCTCATGACAAATGCTGCTGGTGATTGAGTGCATCATGAAGTGGAGCACAAAACTCCTTCTGCTACAAGAGGTCTGTGATGACAGGCTTACAAGGAAACAAGGATGTCTTTCCTTTTCATCCCTAAGACAAATCAGCATGGGTTTCCTCTGTTCTGGCTATCCACCAGAAAGCCCTCACCCATTACTCTTCCTAGTTCCCTTCGCAGGCAGGCACATACGATTTTCAGTCCACTCAACCATTAACATCACCCCTTCAACTGCACTCGTATATACACACACCCTCTTCCCCTTCAACTGAAAGCAGAAAAATTAGAGGCAACTGGGGAGAGCAGATTTCTCCCTAAATCTTTGTTGCTGAAGACAGCAAAAGAGCTTTATGAGTGCCTTGGCCCCGAGCCCCAGGCTGGCTTGAGCCGGCTGCTCCTGCGACGACAGCGTCAGCACGGTCTTATTCTCAGCTCAGTCAGCACCTCCCCAGCAAAGGACTTCAATCGCACAAGATGCTGCATTCACACAGCAAGGGACACTGTCTTTCTGTCTGTTCCTGCAGGTGACATACCAGAGAAGATCAGGGAGAAATACAAGAGCAATCCATGCCTGTCCTAGACTACTGTGGTCAGATAATTCTTTTTGGATTTGTATCAAATTCCATTTAATGTCATCCATTTCTGTGGTTTCTTTTTTCCCCCCTGCCACCGAGGTCCTCTCAGCTGTACCTCTGACAAGTCGGCCTTTTTCTGATGTCCCCAAACGCCTGTATGGACACAGTATCAGATAAGCACTGGGATGAGTGACTGGGTTAACTGATAAAGTTGTTAATTAAAGCTCTGTTTTCAGCACTGATGAAAGATTAACTGGGCCAAAATTTAGAGCACAGGGGAAGTTTTACTTTTAACAATATACACTGTTTGGTAAATAAAAGGCTTGAACAATTTCAAAGATAGTTGTGCCAAGAACCTTGCAAAAACATTTTCCTCCTCAGAGAATTACACAAACAGTGCAATTCACTGTAAAGCTTTGTAGGTTTAACTTTTGCAAGTCTCTTGTAAACACTGAGGCTAATTCAATAAAAAACACTATGGACTGAGAACACAATCATTTCATAATCTTAACCATTCATTCTCAATTACATATTCCTAACATTTCAAACTGGCCAAAAATCAAAATTACTGGAAAATTGAAAGTGGGTTTAAAAATAAATTCTGTCTTCTCCGGTGTAAGGCTAGATATGCAGTTGTTGGCAGGCCTGTGAGATAATGAAATCATATTGGTATGGTAGTGACTACACTAATACTTATCTTAAACTATGAAATGGACCCAGTATAAACTGTATGGGTCTCAGGATGAGGTGACTGAGCCTGAACTGTGTTCCTGTGCAGTCCATAGAAAGGTTGCTGCTTTTCTTTCTGGCCCTGTCACAATCACCAAACAGTTCATCATTACTGGTTGTATAAAATACTATGGAAGATCTAACTAACATAAGCAGATATACTCCTGAGGTATGTTCTTTGATGCCCCAAGTGCATGCACACCTGTTTTGTTACTTGTTCATAATATTCTCAGATGGAAAAACATGTAGGTAAATTGTGAAGCAGTGTGATGAGCTAAAGTGAACTGTGATGAGCTGGATTGTCTGAAAATAAGCACAGTTTTCCAAGCATGTTTTTTATTTAAATGCTGCAACAGTGATTATTTACCGTGAGGATAATAGAACAGATGGTGAACATTTAGCTGACCAATATTTACTGGTTGCACATGCAGTACATCAGGACTTTTATAAGCATTGAGGTAATGACTTCAAATCACAGCTTGTTTTCTTCCTTTTTGGCAGGAACTGTTAATAAATAGAACGAAAATGAAAGGTGATTACCATTTAAAGATTACACTTACGTCTTGAGTACCTTGCATTTGATTTGTTCAGTTTTCATAACATAAGCCTGGGCTGTCAGGTCACAATGAAAAGCACTCATTTATAGTCTATGTTAAGTTTAATTTAAAAATGCATGATGCAAAAAATCTGATTGCATGTTCTGATCTGATCCCAGATTACAAGGACCTGAGAGAGGTGCCCAAAACGGCCCCATCTCTATTGATAAATTCTAAAGGTGCTTTGTTTTGGACTACTCGTTTAAGAGCAAGCTTTAATTTGTTGAGACTGTGCTCTGTTGGCATTATCGCTTGAGATAATTTACATCCATACACAGGTTTTTTGAAATGTCAGAGCCATCACTGATGGTGGTTTTGCTGCTTTCTAATTACATTTTGAAACAGGTGACCTCATTCCTTCCAGTTACCCTACAGTAGTTAATTGACCTCTTTGTGTTGTATTCTCAAGAACCATTGAGAGATGTTTATATTGTAGCTGTGGTCTGTCTGTGATCAGACAATATCAGAGAAAAATTAAAAGCCACATGCATGTTTCTTGGTTAAGTGTCTGGCTTATCTTAATGATCTAAAGCTGTTTTGCAACACAGATATCAAGTAATCATTAAAAAGCCTGGCTTGACACCACCAAGGATGGAATATCTTCACTATCCAAGGAGCAAATACATAACAGCATCACAAATACACTAAGCTGAAAACACGAGGACTATTCCCTAATTTGGTCCCCAAATGAAGCATGCCAGGTGGCACTGCTGTATGACTCTTCTTAATTATCATTCACATTCATAGCAACAATTTTGTATTTCAACAACCAAGGCTAAATTTTGAAAGGCTTTGCCAGTCTTTTTCTTCATAAACACTTATCTTTTTCTTCATAAATACTTATCTCCTTACAGAGCTCTGTATTCAGGTTCCAGTCTAATTTTAAAAGCTTTTTGATTTCCTTCCTTTCCTTCCAAATTAATTTCTACTTTTATTTGAATAATTTAAATATATCCCCTTTAATTTCCAAACTAATTTATTTAGTTTCCAATTTTTTACCACCTCTTGTTTCACACTGATGCCCACATATTTTCAAATTTTAATCTTTACATATTGTTTTTTACTTAAGATTGCTGTTATCTAAAGAACTCTAAAATTGTCTGAGAAGTAATTGCTTAGGGATGTGGAAGTGAAAGGTCCATGGAGAGTTTTGTTAATAATTTTTACATAGAATGTACAACATAATAATTTTTTGACAGTAAAAGGAAAGCAATTAAATCAACAAAGCAAAAGAAAATATGGAAATTTAATTTTTTTTATAAAATATATATAAAGGCTATTTAGATTCCCAAATTCTAAAAGAAAAACTCTAAAATAAGTACTACTGCACCGGGTAGTGCAGTATGATGAAAGAATAATGAAAAATGAAACACGCACACAGAAAGGAAGAACTCCGGCCTAGGCGGAGTGCCTTCAACCACAGACCTACAAAGAATGGACAACTCATTGGCTCACTTCCATATACAGATAAGCTGACAACAAAGAGAGGGACTTGAAAATGGCAGAAAATAAACATTAAAAATTCAGAGGTCATTTCTGTTGAGAGAAAGATTCAGAACTTGAAGAATACAACAAAATCTCTAGTTTCTCTGTCACATTTTCTTCACACCTTTTTGATTCTGTAATGTTGCAGGGCATTTTGAGGGCTGTAAATAACAGAGGTGTAGAGAAGGGATTATTCCAGCAAACCTGTCAGACACATATTATCACAGATGTCTGCCCTCAAGTCCCTGGCTTATACCAGGTTGTGGTATGACTGCCCTTCAGGTAAAAAGTCTGTGTGGGATTTTCCTCGACCTTTACACTTCAGCTCTAACCCAGCTGAAGGTTGTATAGATGGGGTAGCAGTAGCAGCAAACACTAATACGTATGCACTGATATTGCCAGAAGCCCTGAGAGGCAATGCCCTGCTGAAATGGAAACAGGAGGCTGGCCAATCAGAGTGTATTGGAAAACGAAAGCAAACCCTGTGAACACAGGAGAAATAGGGTAAGGCAAAGCACTGTAATTTTGAAGTCTTGTTTACAGAAAGGCCTGTGGATTACTTCGCATGAACTGCTTTTCCTCTTAACTGTGATACTTATCTATGCAGGAGTTGTACTTCTGCAATACCATTTCACACTCCACCTTTTTCTCTCTAGCCAGAAGCATGTGCTTGCTATCTCTACAAGGCTGCTTGGACCAAGACATAAATATGATTTCTACCAATACTATGGACTGTACAATACATCACAAATGAACAAACTATTGTCCTCACTAGGAACTATCACTAAATTTATGGTGACAACTGTGTGTATCCAATGGGCAATTAATATAATTTGCTATTTAAATAAATCAGCTTATTTTCTTTTCCCTGTTTCTTCTCTGAATATCCAGTCAATTTCTAACCCATGGGGGGTTTTTTGGAAGTAAGGAGGTTGTTTAAAAAAAAAAAGAAGGAAAGACTTAATTGTCCACTTTCCCTCATAGCACTGTTCAAAGGAGCAGTGAGTAAAATCTAGCTTTCACTGCCTTCTCAAGAATCACCCATGATTTCTGACTCCACCAGGTAACTTTCAAAGATATCTTCCTGGGTAAGACAAATGTTTCATCTATCTCCTGTCCTTGACATGGTGCTACCATGGCTTGATACTATCATGTATGCAATGCTCTAATTTCCTATCTGCTTGATTAGAAGTACACAGTTCTTCTCAGACTGAGCCAATAATCTTACAAGAGAGCTTATAAGACCAAATGCCTAGCCAGCTGGATATATTTTCCAATGAAGTAATTCAGTCATGCTGTCTAGTCAGAAATTTGGTTCAACACAGTATATCACAGAAGAACTTATTTTATGGTGTACCTCACAAGCAGCCTGTGATCCTCTACTACCTACACACCCCACACAACAAAGACTTTACATATGGCAAAAAGAGTTCAGCTCCTTTGCTGCCTTCAGCAGGGTTCATAACCTATGAAAATGGCAAAATTCACCTCTGGATCAAATATCCCTTCAAACGCTCTGACAGGGAGATGCCTTGTTGTGACAGACTGGCTTTTACCCGTGCCTGCAGGGAACACATTAGCCACTTTCCTTCCAGCAGTAAGTAAACAGCCAGCCTTCATGTATGGCCTCCAAAGGAAGGTTCTTCGAGTCATGTTTGTACTGGCAGCTGCTATTTACATACCTTTGAGAAGGGCAATGAGTCTCACTCTCCATATAAGTCAATAGGCCTGCAAGAGTTCTAAATCAGGGAATAATATTCCTTGCAAATAAGCCTAGAGTATTTAAAATAATCCTAAATAAGACAGCATGATTATTTCTCAAAATAGCAGGAGAATGGATTGACTGGGAAGCTGGATTTCAGTTCGTCCAGATGTATGCAACAGAATCACTTTTGTTTTCTTACAGCTGTTAAAAAGTTATCCATCTTAGCTTTCACCATGGAAAATTACCAAACTTAGGGCTAGTCATGAATGGCACTAGAGTCAATTTAATAGAGACAAAAATATGTCTGAGACAAAACTGATTTAGAGGCAGAAATGATTTATAATGCTCTTCCCCAGTTTCAGCTCTTCTTTCCCCTACAGTCCCTTTAAGCTCAAATATCTATAAACTGGCATGCAGCTAAAAGAGGCCTCCATGGCCTGTTTGAAAAGACAGGAGAAAGAAGCGTTCATGTATTAGAACAAAAGAATTTGAATAGATCTCCAAATATGAAATAAATACTTACATATTTTCTTTTTCTACCACACATGACCAACATTACTGGAGCCTTTTCCCAGCTGAGCAGAAAAGAGGCACTCTTTCCTGTATACTCAAAATTCCTGTGTCCTTTCTAACAAACCCCATAAAGCCAAAAGATAAAAGATAGCAAAATAATATTTTGAGGGGTTTTTGCCACTAAAATGATGTATTTTACCAAACATTCTTCTGTGAAACTACAGCAGTATATAACAAGTAAAATAATGCTGCGGAAGAAAGATGTTCACTTGTTATCTTCTTCATTGCCTTCCTCTGCACCAATCTATTCTAGATTTCCAGCCTTAGTCCATTCATCTCAATTTAGGACAGTTTAATCATCTATTTGCCAATTCCACAGTGAAGTTCTAAAATACCACTGCAAAACAGCATGCTTGGATCATCACAGTAAATTATTCCCATGGTGGCATTTATAAGTGAAAACTGAAATAACATTTTAAGAGCTTTTTCCCCCTTTTTTCTTTGATGCAAGTGTTCTGCTGCTTGGAAACGCTGCCAGACTCAGCACTGGGTGGAGTCCTCTGTTGAGCAGAGACCAGACCATGCAAGAGGTAACAAAAGAATTCAGTCCCATGATAAATTAAATCCTTGGCCTCTCTTCTCAAAGAGCCAGCAAGGATCTCAGCTGAAATCAAACATAGTAGCAGTTTTTCTCTGTGATGCAAGTCCATCTTCATGATGATCTGGACCAAGACAATCTGAGAAGCTTTAAGTTAGCTACAAATTGAACACTTTGAAAGAAAAGAAGTCAAACTAAGATGAAAAAAGATCAATAAAAGAAATAATTACAATACTGACCATGCAAGACAAAGCCTGGTCTCTGGAGTACAGGAGAGCTCATCATCTTCTCCATTGACTTGGAAAGAACCTGAACAGCAAAGTGGGTTAGAAATTGACAAGCACCATTTGTAAATACATCAGGAAACTGTTAATGTGTAAGTACCTCTAAAACAGGTGGGTTGTGGGGAAAAAACTTTATGGTGCAGCAGTGTGTCATACTTGCACTGAAATTGCCATGTTCCTCCTTTTTTAGAGACTTCTGCACTGGAGTCCATCCACATTATCCCAGGAATGACTCCTCCTTTGGGAAGTGTCATTCTGGCATATCACATACTCATATCCTTGCTTGCTTAAGAAAGCAGCCAAGATCCATTGGTCTCTGATAATCTTTTTTTACTGGAAAAGTGGGTTTTCTACCAGTAAAGTCACTGCTTTGACAAATTATGTAGAGGAGACAGTGGAGGGTGGAGAGTATGCAAAGTACACCACTCCCAGTTGAAGAATGTGAGCAAAGGAATGACAGAGACCATGATAAAAGTTGATCGTGTGAGTAAAAAGGGCAAACCACTACCACATGCCTGATGAAAAGTCAGGAAAGATGTTGTCCAAAACATGACTCCCAGGAGAGATGAGATCACACTAAGCGGGGGAGGAGGGTATGTTCAGGATGTTGTTTTGTAACTGTCTAGTGTTTTCCAGAGTAAAAGTGATTGTGGTTTGGCTAAACACAAGTTTCTTGCCTACCCACTGCTTTATCCCTAAAGACTAGAAACAAGAGCTCCACCAGCAGGTAGGCTCTCTGGAAATGCATCCAAGCAACATGGTGCTGGGAATGCCTCTTGTCATTGAAGTCTCACCCAACCTCCCTATTGAGATGGAAGTGACTGCCCAAGAGTTGTAGGACTGCCTCACAGCCCTGAGGGATAGAACTAGACTGACCAATACCCAAAACTCAGAAGCTCCATCCAACAGATTTGGTCATAAAACATCCACTCTCACAGTGGAAGGAAAGGACTGTAACATCCTGCTTCCAAGCATTCTAAGCTAGTTAACTGCTCTTTCCTAAAGAGCTGACAGGCTAACAGTTATGTCACTCTAAGAGTCAAGAGAGTTTATTATATAATAGTTCAAGTAATTTGAACTATTATAGATTCTGTAATTTGCTAGATTCATTATTTGTGTTAAATTGCTTTTGTAGAGGCAGAGCTTTAGAAGTGATTTTAGTAATTTTTAACTTTTCTGGCAGTAAATTAATCCAAGCTGCTCTTAGAGGCCCTTCTCCTTCCTTTACAGACTTTTCATCTCTCATCTACTATCCAGTCTTCTGAAAATTCGATTATCTTAATCTCAGGGTGCTCATTTCATTTGCCAGTATTGCTTTTCTTATCTTTTACACTCTTGACTTCACTATGTAATTGTTAACATTTCTCCTCCACATCTAATGTTTAATTCCATGGCTGTATCTCCTTCTTGCTTTGCATTACTTTTCCTAGTTCTCTATTTCATAAGGCTTTCTAGTCTGCTAGTTTTTGCAGAGTCAGCTTTCTTAAAGGACTCAGCCTCTGTTGCCATTACCACCAATGATAAGCTCTGGCATTCTGTTCAGAATATGAGTATTGATACTAATTATTCTTTCATTCTTTATCTTTTGTTTATCCCTTCAAATATTTTATTCCATCTTGTCAACTGCTCTGTCATGCTACTAAACTCTCCTCTCGAAAAGCACAGTAGTTTTCCTTCTCTAATATTTTAGTCTCACTCTTTGCTCAATAATAAGACTGGTTAAGTTCTAAAAACTAGCACTCTTGTACCCATTTTTATTAATATTTTGTCATAGTTTAGGAATTACACTCTCTAATTTAGTGTTCCAACTGAAACCACTCCAAACCATGCAGCACTGCTTACTCCTCCCTCCCTTCCTTGAGGCAGGGACAGGAGAATTGGAGGCACCAAAGGTAAAGATCACAGGTTGAGATAAGAACAATACACTAGAAACAGCAGTGGGATAAGAAAATGAACAGTAACAGTAACAGTAACAATAAAAAAAGAGAATGAGAGGCAATTGGTTCTCATGGAAATGCTCATCACTGTACCCTGAGGGAGCCAAAAATAGCTGGCCCTCCATACCTTTACTTGGAAGGGACTCCCTCCACCATTCCCAGAAAAAGAGAGAAGGTGCTATAGAATAAGGTCTGGATCCTGGCCATGCCCCCTCCTGGTTACTGCAAACTAACCCAGGACAGAACCAGGATATGATCCTACCTGGAAGTGTTAGGCTTGGGTTTTCCTTCAGTTAGAAAACCACAGCACAAAAGTGAAACAATTATCAGTTGAAACAAATTTCTCATCCCTTGTTTTATACTTAAATCCACTACCTTGCCTTGTATGAGAGAAATAACCCTCTGAAACCGCCCTACTCTCTAATTTTCTAGGTTTTCTTATTTCTACACATTCTCTGCTATTGCAATCCATTAAAACCACTGTAGTCTTTGTAACTACATTTTGGAAGTCTGCAAACTTGGACAGCTACACAGCACGATTTCATATTTCTGCCTTTCTGTTTCCTATCTCAGTCTTCTCTAAAGCAAGTTTACACTACTAAAATGTATTTTCCTTGTGAAAACTATTTCTCGTCTTTATTTCAAGGTTCTGTCTATCTCAGTTACTTTTCATCTGCAAAGACTTGCATCTATCTGTGTCTGCATGCCATTTTTGTGTCTCTCTTTGCTATTGATGCAATTTTGGTAATTACCCCATGGGAGAAAGTTGTCAAATTGTTTTGGTTTACAAACTGCTATAAAGAACCTTCCTGAACAAAGGAGTTTGGGGCAGAAAGTGTCTTGCTTTTTTCATAATTCACTTGTTACTATTGAGCAAATTATTCGAAATTACAATACCCTTTCAGTTACAACTGCTCTGTGATTCATTACTTGGGATAATCAGAGCTCAGAGAAAGTTATTATGTTTTCTCATATGCCATGTAACATTTAATGCAGTCATACAGTGCCGATCAATGGTTAAAAGGATCTTCTAAGTCCATTAGGGTCCCTGTGCTGGTTTGACCAGGAAATGGGAATTCTGGGATGCTGTGGTCAAACCAATGGGTGCTCAGATTTTGATATAGGCACCTGGTGTGGCTCTCCCCTCCCCACGAGAGAGAGAGGGAGAGCCGGCGTCTGAATTTGATAGCGGCCGGCCCAGGAGGAGAAGGAGTGTGGGGAGAAGGTGCCCGGCAGGGCAGCGTGGGAGTTCCAGAGCTCCAGACAGCAGAGACTGAGATATTTAACCCTTTTCTTGCATGATTAAGACCTTGCAAATGCTGATCCTCCTGGACCTGAATGAGAAGAGAGATAAGAGATAAGATAAGAGGGAATGGGCCACGAGGGAAGTGCAGAAGACTCTTGAGTGGGGGAGAGATGACGGAGTGGCCTTTTGGCTGGACTTTTCTTGTGTGGCCATAGACGGAACCATTTTTTTTTCCTGTGACACAGAGACTACATTTAGGGGGAGGCAGTGCCTCAGAACCAGAAGGGTTCAGAGTGGGTACCCTTCGGCCCCAGGGGGTGAAAAACTGGGGGGGACAAATGTCCCGAAGGAGAGACTGTGCCTTTTGGAGTGAGACAAGGCATCCAATAAAGTTTTCTTTATTTCTAAGCAGGAGCCTGCTTTGCTTATTCCTGGTCACATCTCACAGCAGACACCAGGGAGAAGGTATTCTCATGGGGGCACTGGCATTGTGCCAGGATCAAACCATGACAGTCCCCCATTCCTTAGGTTCCCAGGAAGGTTCCAGACACCCTGCACAGAATATGTGTGAGTCTAAATACACTCCCAGCATTGACCTAGGGACCAAAGACAGCCTAAGGATGGAACAAAAGTGTCTGATGTCCTGTGCTCAGCTCTCATAGCTCCACACAGATTGGAAATTAAATGTAACTTGCCTGAGACAACAAGTTCAATGAGAGCTTGAGAGCACCAAGCAAAGCAAGCTGTTTGTTATCTATATGACTTCCCAAGAGCACAAAGAACGGGACCAAATATTTGCTAGCAAGATGGATCCACAAATCATCAAGATACACAGAGTGCATATAAGGACAGTCTGCCTTGAAGAACAGAGTAGCTTACACATCATTAGGACCACACCATGCATGTAATCACCTAAACAGGTGGATAAAACAGCACAAAGGGTTCACACAGATATTATCTAATCCAAATGCATTTCTTTTTTGGCTATGTCTGGACTCATTGCAACAAGAATCCAAAGCATACAGTTGTCCAACATAAAATACATGTAAAAACCATCACAACTCATCTGCTGATCTGACCTAGTTAGCTGAAAGCAATTTTATAGTGTCATAATAATAATTTAGATTTATAACCGAATTTATTTAGTAGACTGTTCTTTTGGGGACAGTTACAATAGACAGCCAAGATCAAATATTTGATAAGATTTTATGGCCACAGCGGCATGTAAAAAAAGTACAGGCTGCAACCTCAGAGTCATGCAGTAGTAGACCAAGGCGAAGGTTTTCCAGACGTTCAAGTCAAAGAGGAATGCAACTCCCTTGGTAAGTTAACAGATATACCCAAACTGGACAAAGGGCTGAGGAGAAGCAGTGCATTTTCCTGTAACAGAAAACAGCTTCCAAACCCATTATCAGCTGTGAGATATATTTTCACTTCCCACCAAGGTTGTAGGGGAGACCAGTGCCTCTCTATGGAGACTTTAAGTTCTTTTCATGCTGGAGAGAGAGAAGAGTAGCATAGAACATCAAGTGGATTCCTACTTATTGTCTCTTCTCTCAAAAAGCACAAATAAACTTTCGTTCTTGGAGTGCCCCTTTATGCCTAATCAATAGGAACCCTTTTTTTTGTTAATGTGGGGGAAAGAGTGCGTGGGGTCTGAGTCAAAAAAGAGCAGGGGATGTTCAGACTTGCTAAGCTGGAAGGTCACACACCATAGACCACCAAACAAGAGAGTGGCAGTGCTGGGGGTAAATCAGCCTGACACCCCAGAGCCCTTTAAAACACCATGACATATCCCTGAAATAATGTAGTTAACATTTTGACACAAGAAAGGACATTTGAAAATGAGAAAATTCAATTCTAGAGATAGAAGAGCTACACAATTTTGGTTTCACTCCTCAGTAGGAAGGTAGTTTTATGTCTGTGAAATTGGCAAGACTGACTTGACTATGAAAGCAAGATTAAAACTTTTACACTCTCTTCTGTAAAAGAAAAACATGTACCAGGGAATAAACTCAGAGATATTAAAGAGAGATGATTTTCCATTGGGACCTGAAATGAAACTACCACTACAAATTTATTAGATTTGGAAGTAGCATAAATAAAGATTCCAAACATTTATTATTATGGTCTTAGTAATGTTCATTACCATCTGTTGTAAATAGCTACAAAGAGAGGATTTTAGCCAGCTAGATGCACAGAACATCAGTGGCCTGCAGCCAGAGAGGTCAGTCAAAGCATTGCTCTGCATTAACACGGCTCATAGGCTACCCCAATTCCTGCCCAGCTGCCCAGAGTTCCAGTGCTGCTGTGGCAGCTATCAGTAGGAGCATCAGAACAGCATCATAGCAGGCCTTGTTTTCACCCTCAGTTTGCAATTCCTGAAGACTTGCTTCATCCTTCTCTGGAAAAATTCCCCAGCAAGAAGTGAAGCCACTTATTCTTCTGCCTACTATTCACAACATCACATAGAGCAGGAGAGGGAGTCATAGTTGGTAGCAAACGGTTTCCAGAGATATGACCAGCAAAGGGACTGAAGACAGGGGCCTGCAGTTCTTAGTGGCATTGCATCTTTGCTAATCTGCATTTACCTCCCATTGACATGAACAGATTTTCATCTACAAGAGTAGATTCTGCCATGTTGCATGGCCTCTTTAAGTTACATGAGTTGCTGTAGTTTTCTGGTGCCTTGCTTGATAAAAAGAGAGTTTGCAAGCACAATCTCTTTTTGGTCCTTACAACATACTATGCATTTTTCTCTTTCATCTTTGGATTGAAATTTCTAAAGAAATTAAATGAACAGGGCAAAGTAAATCAGCAGAGCATAATGTGACCATTAGCGTATTGACTGTAGTGTGTGCGTCTATGAACCTGTCACTCAGAGATTAGACCAGACATGATTCTCTCATCAAAGGCTTCAAAGTCAAGCCTGAATACTCAACTGACTTTCCTAAGATGGATTCTCCTACTCTCAAAACAATCATGTCATTTCTGTCTGTGCTGGAGAACCCTCTCATTTGCATTACTGAAGCCAACTGCTCCAGCATCAAATTTTGTGGTAAGTTCCAGTGTGGCTGACTTCTTGCCTTGCAATTTGCTGACAGAGAACATTAAGGCATCTTTTCCATATATGTTAGGACTGCTGTAAGTTCATTTACAGTTCCAGTGAACTGTCATCCAGTGCAGCCCAAAGGCTTAGAGCATTTGTTGGAGAGCTGTATTCCTAAATCAAGCACTGGGTTATTGTACTGACACATTGCTTAGCATTTCAGATAATCTTTCATCTAAACTTAACATCACTATATTTATTATACTTGTTTCACAAGTATTTTGTAAAGCTTAATTAATATTTTTAAGTCTTCTGGCTTAGATAACAGTTCCTGATAAAATGCAAAGTATTATCACACATATTAAAATGGCTTCACAAATTTATAGCTATATCTAAAAGTAGTATTGGAACCATGTTAGGCACTCTTGTTATCAAGAGAAGCTAAACTGCTTGCACAGCTAATAAAACTACCACTGTGATGAACCTTTCTGCTCATATGTCATAAAGATTGATGCCG
Organism: Melospiza georgiana; assembly: GCF_028018845.1. Lineage (NCBI taxonomy): Eukaryota > Metazoa > Chordata > Aves > Passeriformes > Passerellidae > Melospiza > Melospiza georgiana. The sequence goes on from NC_080465.1 coordinate 52,158,622, forward strand.
TATTTTAAAATACGAAATTTTTTCTTTTTTTTCAGTTCACAGGTTTGTTAGGGCAAGGCAATGCTTTCCACCAATTAGAACAGAAACTCAACTTTTATTCATAAAGCTCAAAAGATGTTCTTCTCCAGGTTAGTGGAATTTCACCCTTGTTAGATCCTGCTTTTTACTTCTGTGTTTGAAGTCACGAACAAAGTCAAAGGATATGGTGTGACATGCAGGGTAAAATGTAATAGACTTTAGCTGTTCATGCTGGTCAGATGCTGTCTTAGGCATAGTGACCACAAAAAGACAGGTTTTGATTCTTACCAAATTAAGAAAGATGACCAACAAAACCTCTACCTTCCAGAGGGTGGCCTTGGGCTGTTCAGGACACTGCCTTGGAGAGTCCCCTGGGAAACAATCCCTAGAAACAAAGGAAGACTGAAAATACTTAAAGAAGGAAATCTTAAGAGAACATGGAAGCAGGCCATACCTATATGCTGAAAAACAAACTGTTGAGGAAGATTGGCCTGCTTGAACAGGGAGGTTTTGCTGGAACTCAGATTAAAAACACAGTTTATGACCTTTGGAAGAAAGAGCAGGTGACTCAGGAAGTGTACAAGAATGTCATTATGCCATACAGAGAGGAAATTAGAAAGAAAAAGCTCAGCTAAAATTCCATCTGGCCACTGTTGTGAAAGGTAATAAAAAGGTTTTTTTATAAATACATTGACAACAAAAAGATGGACAAGGAAAAAATCTCCATCCTTTATCGGCATGCAGAGGAACACTGTCAGGAAGGGCGAGGAAAAAATCAAGATACTTAATGCCTCAATCTTTAACAGAAAGACTGGTGATCCTCAAGGCAACAGGTCCCCTGAGCGGCTTGACACGGATGGGGAGCAGAATTAATTACCCATAAAGGAGTAATCAGTAACCTCCTGCATCACTGAAACACCCACAGCTCTAATGGACTGGACAGGATTTGCCTGAGGGTACTGAGTGAGCTGGCAGAAGAGTTTACCAAGCCACTCTCCATCCTTTATCATGAGTCCTGGCTAACCAGGCAGGTCCCAGTTGACTGGAGGTTGGCTATTGTGATGCCTCCAAAAGGGACAGAAGGATACAATGTTGGGTTTTTCTTCCCAACCTCATTGCCAGGGAAGGTTATGAAATAGATCATCCAAAAAGCGATGATGCAGCACATACAGAACAACCAGGGGATCAGGCCTCAGCACAGGTTTTAGAAGGGCAGGTCCTGCTTGGCCAACCTGATCTCTTTTGATGACCAGGTGACCCCTCTGGTGGATGCAGGAAAGGCCATGGGTGTTGCCTACCTGGACTTCAGTAAAGCCTTTGACGCTGTTTCCCATGGCACTCTCCTGGAAATCTGACAGGCAAGGCTTGGATAGATACACCCTTTGCTGGATTAAAACCTTATGGGATGGCAGGGCCCAGACAGAGGAGATAAATGGATATTAACACAATTGGTCACAAGTGGTGCTCCCTAGGGCTCAGTGTTGGGACCAGCCCTGTTTAATATCTTCAGTGATGATCTAGACAGGGCATTGAGTGCACCCTCAGTCAGTTTGCAGATGACACCAAGGTGAGTGAGTGTTGATCTGCTGGAGGGCAGGAAGGCTCTGCAGGGAATCTGGACAAGCTGGATCATGGGGCTGAGGCCGATGGTGTGAGGTTCAACAAGGCCCAGTGCTGGATCCTGCCCTTGGGTCACAACAGCCCCAGGCAGTGCCACAGGCTGGAGAGCCACTTGGTGGAAAAGCATGTGGGGACACAGGTCAACAGCAGCTGAACATGAGCCAGGCTATGCCCAGGTGGCCAAGAAGGCCAATGGCATCCTGGCCTGGATCAGCAGTGGTGCTGGTAGCAGAACTGGGGCAGGGATTGTCCCCCTGTACAGGTGAGGGCACACCTCAAGTACTGCTTTGAGCCCCACAGAACAAGAAAGACACTGAGGTGCTGGAGCAAGTCCGGAGAAGGACAAGGGGGCTGGTGAAGGGTCTGAAGGAAAAGTCCTGTGAGGAGCAGCTGAGGGAGCTGGGGTCTTTAGCCAGGGGAAGGGGAGGCTCAGAGGAGACCTTATAAGTCTCCACAAGTGACTGAAAGGAGGTTATAGCCAGGTGGGGGTCAGCCTCTTCTCCAGGCAACCAGTGGCAAAACAAGAGGAAATTACCTCAAGCTGTACCAAGGGAGATTCAGGATTAATTTTTTCAGCAAAAGGGTCATCAAGTATAGGAATGGGGAGATGGTGGACTCAACACCTTTGGAAGCATTCAAGCAGCCGTTGGACATGACAATTAATGCTGTCTATGATTGTGTCAATGAACACGCCAGGTTGTGTTCAGTCAAAGGCTGGGCTTGATGATTTCAGATGTCTTTTCCAACCTAAATGATTCTGTGAGGCAAGTATACAATATTAGCAGTGATGGAGTAGCTAACATTACAGACAGCTTTCATGAAATAAAGTGTATCCCCCCCTATGGAAATTATTTCCTTTTTCAAAGAGCAAGACTGAAGGTGCTTGCCTCCAGCATTGCCCTGATAGTCAGGGACTGAAAACAGTAATGCAATGCAAATTATTAACTTTCAACATGAAAAAAGATTTCTAACCACAAAACAAAGAAACAACAACAAAAAAAGAAGTAATGATCTCTCTTCACAAACCTCAAGCTTGGCCATTTCTAAGTGATGGGAAATTTCCTTTCTTACCTTTACTCTTTGCTGTTAGCTAAACAACATGTGTCACACACATTCATCTCATAATCACAAATAAAATCATTTTAAAGATCTTATTTAAAGATCATCTTAAAGATGATAATCTTTAAAGATGATCTTTAAAGAAAATCTTTAAAATACTCATCTTAGCCTCCATGCAGAGGGGAGAAGCACCTAGTGAAGTTAACGGATAGAATTCAAAAGACTAAGTTCCTGTTTTACCTGCATAAGGGCCAAATAAGGTTGTGAGAAGTGAAAAAAAAACTGCATTGCCAATTCCTAGCAGGCGCTCCATAAGATTCTAGCAATAGCTAGATTATCCTAAGGCATGTGAATACACAAAATCCAGTGTGGTAGGTGCAGTCAGTAACAATCTTGCTGCTCTATAGACACTCTGCAATAATGCAAACAAGTTCTCCATTTGCACTTGAGAAAGTATTGGAAAATCAACTTAAGAACACTGGTAGCCATATATGCAATTACTTCTGAGTACTATTTATGGTTTGACAGTTAGTAGTATTCAATCATAATATAACAAAACTTTTATTCATCATTTTTGATTGAGGAAGAAGGAATGAGTAGGAAATGAGAGGATTGAGGAAGAAGGAAAAGTAATGGAAAAAATAAGAAGGTAAGGAGAAGGTAAGGAGAAGATAAGGTAACTCTACTTACGACTATAGAAATTTAAGGGCCCTAAGTAATCCAAACAAAACTGTATGGTTGTTCTTATCTTCTCTTTCATAGTGTTAGTAACTCACAAGTTTTTATCAAGAATATTCCAGTACATTATAATTTTCTCATCATTAAAGCTCATGGAGAATCTTAGTTTATGGTTTACAAGAGTGGCATTCAGGCCTTACCTTAAATACTCAGCTTGTATGCCCATTAAATTAATCCTTTCTACAGAATTTAAGCAGACAGAATCTCCCTCTACAGGCCTCCAAAGACACTCCTTGATTGGAAAGATATCCTGGAAGACTGTCCTGATGTGGTTAAAATGAAGCCACAGGTTAGGTGACCTGAGTACAACATGAAGTTTCTCATGCTGAGGTTTAAAAAATGCCTAAATGTCCCTTATGTCTAAAAGTTTAAAGTCCAAGGGGAAAGGATGGCGTATTTTATGATGCGTCGAGTCATGATTTTTAAGTTACTCTCGGTATCTTTGAAGTCTGTTTATTTAACATCCAGAAGTACTGCATAAGCTCTTGGATAAATATTTCAGCTCTCAAGTATGGCCCATCACATGTTTTTCTCTTTAAATGAAGACTGAGCACTTCCTTTGCTTGATGACATTAATGGCAAGTGAGCAAAAGGCTGTCTAAGAGTAAGAAGGGCTGACCACATGCTTCCATGCACTCTCAAAGCCAGAAGGGAATTCAGTGTGTTTGGATGAGCAGCAGTGTGTTTGGTGGCTGATGTTTATGGCTTCTCTGTGTCAAGAAACAAAATGTGAGTTAAACACTGAGGAATTTTCTTCTGTAACTTCAGTGTTGATGATAGGGATTTCAATGCTGCCATGTGGCTGACCAAAAGTTCTGCTCACTGTGAACGTGTGTAAACACAAACACAAGCATGTCAAGCTTTGCAGAAACCTTGAGCAGGGATTTTATTTTCTCTTTTAAAAGTCAGTGAACTTACAGGTGCATCTCAAGCGCTTCTGAGAGTGCCCCTGCCACTCTGTTCCTCTCCAGGACCAACAGCAGTTCTGTGTGTTTTGCCTGCCTTGGTCACAATACCCGATAGAACAAGGGCCTAGATTCTCCCCATTTTATGATTGTTAAAAATGGACTGTCACAAGGCCATCTGGTGTATTCTTTGAAAGGAATTTGGAACATATTGTTTACTGGATGTTAGCAGCTACTTGAAATTGAACTTTTTCTGTGTGTATACATTACCATCCTCCAATCCCACAGGAATTATACACAAATATCCAGCTCTAGTGATGGAAAACATGACAGGGTGCATTTGGCAAGGATTTTTCATTTAGAACTGATTCCCTTGCCAGGAGGTTTCAAGGCTCAGGCAGCATTGTTCATATGGCACCTACCCTTCTGCAAACCATCAGTGTGGCTGAAAAAGCTTCCTGATTACATCACTTCTTTTCATTTTTATACCATTTAGTAAAAGTTTTCTCTGGTGGGAAAAAGGTAGGATTGTTTGCCTCAGCCCCATTAAACTTTCTCACACAGCCTCCTGAACCAGTTCAAATAGATTTATTTGAAAAACTCAGATGTAATAAGAGGAAGAATGGCCCAAAGCAGTGATTTTTGGCCTTTTCCATTTCTGGATCTTCAAAGTTTCTGCAGAAAAACATGCATGGCAAACATAAGGTAAGCAAAGCCTTGATTTCATTAACTGTCTTTCACAGACTCCTCATAGAAAAACACTGTACTAAATCATTAATCACAGAGCTTAACTCATCCAACATTTTTCTCTATAAAGCCAGGACGTTAGTCCTGTGCAGGGTTACTGCCCATGATTTGGCCTATATGGCCTTTGCAGATAGTTATTAACAAAATCCTATCATGGAATAAAGGAAAATATGTATTTTGTCCATTTGTCCATTTTGTCAATTTGTCCATATGGCCTCAGCCTCAGAAGTACCTCAGTGTCTATAGGTTTTGAATGTTTTTTGTATGCTATACATACATGCAGCCTACTCATTTTTAACAGTGGAGAATTAAAGAGCAAGGGAATACCATTCCATGTATTTTCAGAAACTTAATTCCAAAGAAATTAGAAGCACACCAGAAATTTTCACTTCACAATGGAGAGAAACTTCACAAGATGTGATGTGAAGCAAGATGCTGACATAGAACTACAAATCATAGAACATGCTGAGTTGGAAGGGACCCATCAAGATCACACAATCCAATTCCTGCCCTGCACAGCACATCCCAAGTGTGACACCACGTGCCTGAGAGCATTGTCCAACTGCTTCTTGAATTCAAACAAGTTTGGTGTTCCAAACCCTTCCCTGGGGAGCCTGTTCCGATGCTCTGGGTGAAAAGCCTTTTCCTGACATCCAAGTTAAACCTCCTCTGACTCAGCTTCAGGCCATTCCCTCAGGTCCTGTCACTGGTCACAAGAGTAGAGATCAGTGTCTGCTCCTCCGTTATCCCTCGTGAGGATGCTGAAGACCATAATCAGGTTTTCCCTCAGTCTCTTCTTCTCTAGGTTGAACAAGACCAAGTGACTTCAGCCACTCCTCATCCAGCTTCACCTACAGACCCTTCACCACCCTCATGGCCCTCCTTTGGACCCTCTCTAATAGCTTTATACTTTTTTTATACTTTTTATACTGGAGGCGAGGCTGCCCCAGTGCAGAGCAGAGCAGGACAATCCCCTCCCTTGCCTGGCTGCTGATGCTGTCCCTGATGCCCTCAGGACACACTTGGCCCTCCTGGCTGCCAGGGCACTGCTGGCTCATGTTCAGCTTGCCGTGGACCAGGACCCCCTGGCTCCTTTCTACAACACTGCTCACCAGCATCCCATTATCAGTCTGCACACACAATCAGGGCTGCCCCATCCCAGGAGCAAAATCTGGATCTTTCTCTTCTTATGGTTAGTGATTGCTCAGTCTTGTAATTTATTGAGGCCTCTCTGCAGGGCCTCCCTGCCCTCAAGAGGGTCAACCGTTCCTCACAATTTAGTGCTGAGCGCAAACATAGTATTCCTTTGAGTCCTGCATCCAAGTTACTTATGAAGATTTTGATTAGCACCGGGCTGAGGATGGAGCCCTGTGGAGCCCCACCAGTGACAGGTCACCAGTCTGATGTCACACCATTGACTGTAACCCTCTGTGCCAGATCCTGACCCAGCTGCTTCCCATCCCAAGATGTGTTTGTCCAATTGTGAGCTGGATATTCTGTCCTGAAGAATACAGTGATAGTATCAAAAGCTTTGATGACATCCAAAACGATTCCATCAACAGGCTTTCCTAGACCAACTGAGTGGGTTACCTTGTCATGAAAGGAAATCAGATTTGATAAGCAGGATCCTCCTCTCATGAAGTTGTGCTGTCTGTGACCAATGACTGTATTCTCCTCCAGGTGTTTTTCAATACTTCCCAGAATAATCTTTTCCATAATTTTACTGAGCACTGAAATAAGACTGACAAGTCTATAGTTTCCAGGGTCCCCTTTCTTGCCCTTCATGAAGATCAGGAAAACATTCACCAGCTTCCAGTCAGTTGGAACCTCTCCAGATTCCCAAGATGGCTCAAAAATGAATCCTCAAGAGGGGCTTTGTGATTAGCCAGCTCTTTGAGGACATAGTCCCATTCAGTCCCCTGAGGGACAGCAGCCCACAGGTGACCAAACCTGCAGCAGGGACACCCCCATGGGACTGCAGTCCTCAGGGGACCCACACTGCAGCAGGGACATCTCTGCAGAACCAAAAGGCCCGGATGTTCCACAAGACAGGCAGACACCTGAGAGACTATGACCAACAGGAACCCACATAAAAGACACTAAGAAGCTGTGTAACAAAAATAAACCCAAAACAAAAACAAACAAAAACAAACAATGAAGAAGAAAACAGCAGCAAACAAAAATATTAAGAAACAATCAGCACCAGAAAAAATGCTATAAGAAGCAATGTGCAACAGAACAAAATAAGTGAAGAGCACAGCAGAAAAAACAGTTATATACACAAGACCCAGACCCAGATCTTCTGTGTCATCTATCATCTGACAAGAGTAAATGGAACAGACTGACTTTAACCCCAACAAATACAGGGGAAGTCAAGCCTGGGAAATAGGGAGGGAAAAGTTTTTAGCACATGATTTTTTTTATTGCTGATTTTCTCTTTTTTCCCTCTCTAGCCATATCAATGTTCAGAAGTTTATGTGAACTGGACATAGATTAAGCAAAAATGCCCTGAGAAGAAATGTTTTACCCATTGACTGATTCTTGAGTTCTCTGGACAATAAGGTGTGTGCTTCCACAGGGCAGGTCAGCCCAGCAAAGCTCCCATTTCTCTGTGTGGGAGCACGTATCTCTCTCCATAAACACTGAACTGGAACCACAGTGCCTGACTCCCATCAGGTGTCCCAGCCAACAGTTCCCTTCAACTACTCTAACATAAAAAATCATACAGACCTTATTAATCAGCCCAGCCCAAAGCTAAAGGAATAAGGCAAAGTATTAATTATTATACTTGGAGGGAAAGGGGAACAAGGATTTATATTTAGTAGTAAAGAACTGATGCCAAATAATAAAAAAAATATACATTAGTATGAATACTATCAAACACAGAGTTAGGTGTTTGTCACATTACGTATGAGGTTTTAGCATTCAATTCTTCTTTCACCATGGTCAATAGTAAAACATGCTTTTATTTCAATTGGAGGTGAATGGAGCCATTAAGTGGAGTTGAATTGTTAGGCCATATGGTCACTCTCCTCGTAGGTTTCTTCATGTTGCAGGTATTTGTTTCTGTTTTGTGTTTGTATTTACATATTCTTGGCCCATTTAGTGCCCTAAGGAGACATTTATAAATGGTCATAACACAGTAACCCACAAAATTATAGGCCTATAAATTATTCCCTCAGGCATTATAAGAGCCTGGGAAAATACAAATGCAGACAGACTCAAAACTTTTATTTAACAAAATTTACACCATATTGATGGTGTTGAAAAAAAGAAGTGAAAAACTATTTGTCTTGTGGACATACGTCATTTGGTGTGTAACTTACAGCACACACAAGAACAAACTAGGCCTTCCATAATTTCTTACCAAATCCTAGCTGGTGTTTTTCTAACATTAATGTTACCAAATGACAGTGTACTTACTTATCACATCATTTCCAAAGTGAAACACTTAAAAGCCAAGAAATTAATAAAGGACATCTGAAATCTTAGATTTTTCACATAAAAGAAAGAAAATACACTAATGGCCTCTATTGCAATGGTACCCTAGAATATTGCCCTCATTGGTACCTTTGTTCTCAGAGCTCCTCTCTAAGACAAGGGCATGATGTTTTAAATCAGGGGGAAACCAAAGCATGAAACAACAGATTTGGAAAGATGCCCAACTTTGTAGAACCAGTAGAAACACATGATCACTCTTATTTTCCACACCAAAGGGGCTCCCTGCAATCCCTCGAGGCTGCATTCACAGCCCACAGGAGTGCAAGCAGGAGGCTGATGAAGAAGTTTCCCTGATTGGGTTGCCCATACAGGCCCCTAAAAGCAGAGCATACATATCTCAGAGATGTACTACCACACCACTATGCAACAGCTTAGGACAGTCCCAGCCCCCATACTTTGAGGATCCACTCAATAAAAGCCTCACAACCAGCTTGCACAATGTCTACCATGCAATGATGATGATGTGGTAAGGACAAGGGTAGTGTGGATGCAAAGCATTTTGACACACCACTGAGTGGCCCAAAAACCTGGCAGCTGAACTTGGGCATGTCACCAGATATTGCCTCAGTCACACCAAGAAACGAGAAGCTGCATGAAAAACTAAGTGCAAGCCCAGGAAAGCTATGCTGTGACTGACTTTCTGATTGCCCTTAGTTTCAACTGCAGACTCTCCCCAGAAGTTTCCCAACATGTCCTACCTTGCTTAGCCTGTCAGCTTTGGGAAGATCCCAAAAGAAGGTGGTGTAGCCATGAATAGTCTCAATTTTAAGGTCTAGTCAAGAGATACTAGTGTCTTCACAAGAAGATTCAGACTAGAGATGAGGTGGCAGAACTAAACTTTGAACTAAAGTTTGCAGAAGACAAATGTCTCCACACTAATCCCAGAAACAGTAACAACAAAAAAATGCCTTTGTCAGTTGTATCCAAATGATTTTTGACCTCTTTGTCCCAGAGATTATGAATTTCAGGTGGTGATATTGGAAGGGCAAACATAACTCAAATAATTGGTGCCCTGTGGAACCCCCTCTCTCTGGGAGACTGAAATCATCAATAGACTGTGTTGCAGGTCCTGATTTTGGCACACATTAATGTGAAATCAAGCTCAGGAGGAAGAAATTTCAATTTCACCATAAATATTTTATGTACAAATTCATGGTTATCCATGATTTTTCTTACTACAGTACTACTGTCATAAGATTTGAAGACTTCTTTTTTTCACTCTTTCTTCTGAAAGGGATGAAAAATGGTTAAAAAACTATGTTCTTCAGTAAGATAAGGTACTAGGAAGGGACATTACATCTGCTAGAGAAATCAATGGAGCTGTGTGTCCACCTGCATTTATGGGAGACTCTGCAGCGTAGTATCCTGGGATGTGTTAGCTCCGCACGATCTGCAAAGAAACAGTCCCAGCTCATGTCAGGGGTGAAATAAGGCCCAGAAAGGCAAAGGAAAGATACATCACAGTTTCTCAGAGGGGGGCTTTGGGCAGAGCAAGAGAAAATAAGCTGCTAAGGAGCAGACCCCTGCAAAATACACTTCCCTGCTTAAGTTCTGTGCACAGATTTTTTTTCTAGAGTGTAATTCTAGAAATTCCTGATTCAGTGTTTTTATTGTTATTTTATTGTTCCTGCCCACAAAAGATTTCTGTAGGCAAGAGGGAGTGTGCTCTATTCAGCCTTGCTGAATGTTTTTGGCTATAATCACAGAAGGACTGATAGATTTTGCTGGCCCTGAAGCCAAAAGCCATGCACAGTGCACACCACACGCATCCCCTTCCCTATCCACCCATGAAGAAAGGGTAGAAGAATCCAATCCAGGTCCTGGGAATGGTTCCTGGAAGGTCTCACAGCTGGGTCTCCTCTGTGAGTGTACCAGCTGGTTTGGGCCACAGCCAGGAACTATGAGAGCTGTTTTATTAGTACAGCTATACATCTCATTAATATATCTGTAGCCACTTTGAGCAAACTTGGGCCAAATGAAGGTAAACCAGATCTACTTAACACCTTGATGCTTACGGTCATTGCGCTGTCCTCAGAGGAAAATTAAAAATCCCCCTAACCGTCCCATAAAATGTTTTTCTGAGTCTGAAGCAGAATTCCATCCAGTTCATTTTGTTTCTAACAGCAAAAAATTTTAAATCTCAAGGGCTTATACTCACAGAAATGAAAGGTTATTGGCATCATAAATTTTATCACATTAATACTTATAAACCTGCTTCCACATTGAGTGCAGGTTGTGCCCAAGTACCAAGTATACATTCTACTGGATATTTTTATAAAATCAGTTACTTCAACAAATATGAATTATCAAATAGCTAAGAGCTAATTTTTATTTGCAAGTATATGTTCAGTAAAATTCACAGAAATAAGATGTGATTTAGTATAGACTACAGACTGATGGCTTTAAACAACCTCTTACATTGCAGAGGTACCATAACAAAACAAATGAACAATTGTCTAGAACTTGAAAACCACACATTACTAATTTAAAACTTGTATAGAAACGTTGCATTATGTATTAAGCTAATATAATTTAATCAAAACCCTGAATTCAGAACTTCTCAGAAGTGACCTCCATCTATATTTTTAAATGAAGTTATCATACCCTTTTAAAATATTATTTGTTACTATTAGTGTTGACACAATAACATTGTTATTATAACTGTCAACAGCCCACTTTATATTATGGAAAATAAAATTTGAAGACAATAAATTACACAAGGAGATTTCATTCAAATGTTGGATATTCTTATTCTACATAAATTCTTACAGGGGATCAAATCATGCAAGCAGATGCAGAAAATATCAGAGTTTTACTGAAAGAATATGCCCACACATAAAAAAAAAATTTATTTATCTCTGGGGAATAAACTTCATTTAGGGGTTACAACAGAGCTCCAGCTGTATGAATTTAAACTTTACTAACTTGAGTTTTCTGCTTTCTAGAAGGATTTTCACTGACAGCATGAGCATGCATTTCAGTTCCACATCCATCCTAAATTTAACTGAACCTCTTTTGAACACCATTTAATTTATTCTCCATGTAGAGCTGGAAGTTGGAGAGCCAAAGGCAGTTTTTCTACAAGGGGCAGAAGTGGAAGACATCATTTTGTAAGCTCGTCAATCCAGCTACAGGCAGCAAAGGTAAGAAAACACAACACAACACAACACAACCTATAGCCTGTTGTGCTATAGGTTACCTTAGCTGCTTCGGGCTGATGAGCATTCAGCTTTGGGAGGGATGCACAACACTACTCTGGGCTCTCCACCAGCCTGCCAGAGGGATCTGACTGTCGGCTGCTGGGAAGAGGGGAGAGCCAGACTGCACGTGCTAGCTGTCTCAACCACTGCCATGGCTCCAGAGAAAATCATTCTTGAAGACTGTCCCTAGCAAGTGGCTTCTTTTCATTTAGAAGTTATTGCACACCAAACCATATGATCCCTTTTATGTAAAAATTGTTTTCTGTGTTTTGGTATAATTTTAAGATGATACTGTCATTCATTCACGGCAATAGTTTTGCTGAGGAAGACGGCAGTTATGTACAGAAATCTCATACCAACTTTTGCCTCAGTTTAGAAAATACAAAATTTAGTCATTATTTGGAATTACTCAGTCCCCAGATACTATGAGCAATACAAGAAAAACCCTCATCTTTTCAGAGCCCACAGTAATTTGCATTCTTACATATTGCACATATTTATGTGTCTACTTTGCTGTCTATGTTTTCCTGTGCCTGGCCATCATCTTCCCACACCATCTCTGTTCTCTGCAGTAAAAGTTAAGCTGTTGATTTGGGGGTTTTTGTGCTGTGCTCTTTCCAGTAACAGCACAGACAGTCCTCCAGTTTAACAGAATGAGGCCAACCACATTTGAAACAGACAACATCCAAAACATGAATGAGTTTGGTGCCAGCAATCTATTTAATACCTGTAAGCTAAAGAGTTTAGTTTCAACCTCTTGGTGTTGTACAACATTCAACCTCAACACAGGTTTAATCTTTAGCATTGGCTGCAAGACAGCTCTTCCCAGTTGTTGCATTTCAGTTCAAAATTAACCCATTTTATTGCATTTTTTCTAACTGCCCTTAAAAGGGAGAAATCTTGCAAAAAAACCATTATTTCCAGGGATGCATTCTGGTAATACTAGCTTTGCAGAAGTTATATCCAAGCCTTCTATGTCAATGTTGATGATAATAAAATACACAGTTTTTAGCAGACTGCAAAATGTTCCATAAGAGAAGATGCAGCTCCACAGTCCCCTTCCTCCAACCAGTTCTGGTTTATATCTACCTGACATTCTTTATTTGCATGCACCCTCTTTTATACATTGTTTAAATACACAGTAAGATTGCTGCTTCTCTAGCAGTATAAATACACAACCCAGAGTAGGTAATCTCAGTCTCAGTTCATTATTCAGTCAAATAATTAATTAGCATAAGGTTTCAGTTCAGCAGCTGAGGAGTCAAGCAGCATATTACAAAGAACTTTTTGTCCTGATTTTATGAAGATTTAAAAGTGGAAGAAGAAAAGTATTGTCATTCTTAAGGCTTCATTTTAAGTAGCATTTCAAGACTTTGATTGAAAACATAGTTCATTTAAAATGGTAAAGTTTTTCTCAAAGGGTACTGTCAGTTCTATCGCTCCATTTAGGTTTTAACAGGATTTTGGCTTTCTTCCATTGTCAGAAAGTATTGTTTCCAGAAATCATCATTTATTAGAGCAGCAAGTCCTTAAAAACTACCAAGACAGGCCAAGAGGTGAACACCATCCTTTCTTTTTTGAAGTTTTCTTAGGAATAAAGGAAAGGTAATTCAGCCTCTATCATCATGCCTGGATCTGCATTCCTTCCTTACAAACAGCTTTATTGATCCCTGCGTCATTCCTCCCAAAAGAATGGCTGGGGTGCCTCGGAAGCCCTCTCGTTATGTAACATGTCACAACATCAGGAGCACGCTGGGGAATAGCTGCATCATTATGCAATGTCAGTCTGTGAATCAAGGCTCCCTTGCAACGCCCAGTGCTTTACAACAGTTTGGTTGTGTCTCCTGTAGTATCTCTCTTCTGGTAACTAAATATTTTAAAATAGTTTATACTGACTCCAGGGACAGCTGTTGAGGAGAAAATTCCTTATTTCAAGCCAAATATGGAGTTCATGGCTTAGCTCAGGAATTGGACAATACCCAAGAATTTGTCAGGTTTTCTTCCCCTATGCTCTGAATTGTCCAATATCCCTCCTGCCTTCCCCTCCCCCACAAAAACCCCTCTACAATAATAAAACCTAAAGCATATCCAGAGTGCTTACTATATGCTGACATTCCCTTAAAGAAACAGTGTCAGCATAGCTTAGGCCTAAATTTTGAATTTAATAATAAAATTTTAAACAAAAATGTGAAGTTAATACAAAGTCTAAGGTGATTTTAAACTGCCCCAGCAAAAAGAACATTTCAAATTTAAAGTGTTCCCTAATGTTGTTGTTCTAAGAAACATTTTACATTATAAAAGCTGGTAATTGAAACCAAATAGATTCTTTTTCTGAAGTCCAACACACAGGCCTGCTCTCACTTCACAGGCAGGAAAACAATGCAAGGGGAAAAAAAATCTAACTAAAATATTTTCAGAATTTTCTTTTTTAATGTTTTATCTTATATTAATCACACATCATATCAATATTGCTTTTCATTAAAGCACCTAGAATCTGGAAACTTATCATCCTTTAAAAGAAAATACATTCCTTTGTCCTAACAGTGAAGCTACCATTGGTAATGAAAACAATAATATATCTTCCATTTCCACTAGCCAAATGTCTAGCTACTTTTCCTGTGACCAATCATAACAAATACGTCAAGAGTATTAAAAACACAGGAAATACTGATCAAATTCTTCTCCAGAAAAAAAAGAAATATGTGTATAAAGTGAAGCATTTCTTACAGGAAATATCTCCATCTGAACTTACTGTATAAAAACTTGTGTTGCACATTTAATTTCTGACAATTTTTACCTTCCTTTTAAAGTGCAGGACAACATAAGAAAGTTACCATTTCCACAAGGTGTTTGGAAAATGATGCTTATCAAGATAGTATCACTCTGCACAGCTAAAATCAAAGAAGATTTTCTATAGTATCACTCTGCACAGCTAAAATCAAAGAAGATTTTCTGTGAATCACATACACCACATAAATAATGTCACTGGTATTTTGTGAATGACACTATACATCAGTACCAATAGAAAAGGAACTTGCTAGCAAGGAAAACCAGTATTTTTTCACTAAAGTAAGGCACTATCAAGAGTAAAAGCAAATCTGTAACTGCTGGCCTCCAAGGCACAGGTGACTCAAACCAAATAATGCTTAATCCTTGTGATATGCAAAATATTTTGAAGATATGCAACTGGAAATACCCGAGCAGTTATGAGTTTTTAAAAATGCTTCTTGGGTTTTATTGAGAATTCTTGGTGGAGGCGATATACCTGCGGGGTGTTAGTCCAGCAAAACCAGCTTTACTTTGGCCACTCACAATGGTCAGAGACCTCCACCCCACAAAAGGTTTGTTACAGATGTTTATTTGTGCACGATCAGTTTGAGACAGACATGGCCAGCAGGAGCAATAAATTTGATCACAGCACTAAACTCACCAAAGATGGAGATGAACCAATCTCCCCTCTCACAACCCATACTTGTGCACCCCTTTTCTAAAAGCGTGTGACTGGTATAATTACAATGCCAACGTGTTAGGGGTTAGTATTTTACCTTTGGTTTCCTTCTGTCAAGGAATTTTGTCCCATTTGTTGATAATAGAGACAAAAATGACCGGTAATTAAGAAGAGACAAAAGATATATTCACACGGCAGAGGGGGAGGAGTGCGCCTGGCTGCACTTCTCTTTATCTTAGGTGTTTCTCTTAGAGGAGTAGAAGCAGGGCAGGATTTGGTCTGGGGCTGGAGGCAGCTCCTCTCTGGCTCTCCCGGCGTTCGGGGTGCCAGAGGCCGCGGTCGCTGTGGGGAGGATTCGCCCCACTGCGGGGCTCTGTTTCCGCTGCCTTTCTCCTCCCGCCAGCGGAGCTCTGCCCACAGCAGCGGCCGCTGCTCTGGGACCTCATCCACACCTGACCTCACCAAGGGGGACCCTTCAGCTTCTGCTGGGTGTCTCAGGGGAAATCCCGGGATCCTGAGCCCCTTCCCCCTCCAAGGGAGCCTCTCCCTGGCTTGTCCGGGAGCCGGGCTGCCAGTGCCCAGCCACTGCGGTTTGACACTGCTCTAGGGTATTTGCTACATTGTATCCACATACCCTCTGCCTGCTGGGGCACCCTGCGGTTCCTGCTGTCTCTTCCTGCCCCGGGTGAGCCGGCTCTGCCCTCCCAGCTGCCCCTCCGAGGTATCTGCGGCCTCCCACCTTCCCCGCCCAGCCCGCCGCCATTGCCGCCTGAGGGAGGCGCGGCCGAGCCCGCGCCACCGCGCCCCCTGCAGGCGCGAGGAAACGGCGCACGCGCCCGGCCGGGGGCCAACAGCGCCCCTGCTGGCTGCAGCCGGAACTGCACCAAAGGGGAGCGCGCTTAAGGAGCCGAGAGAGATCCCTGGGCTTTCTGTGTCTGTTTTGTTTTCGCTTTGCTTGTTTTCCTTGTTTTCCACACAGACACCAGTAAAAAACTGTTGTTCCTTCTCCTATATCTTTGCCTGAAAGCGCCTTAATTTCAAAGTTATAATAATTCAGAGGGAAGGGCGTCAGTCTCCATTCCAAGGGAGGTTCCCACCTCCCTTGGCAGACACCTGTCGAAACAAAACGCAAGGTTAGTTTGAAATACAATAAAAGTGTGAGATGTTTATGAAGTCCATTCTTTAAGGACCTTCTTGGAGACACATTTTAATCCTCTGAGGAGGCAGTTGTCTCCTCATGGCTTGCACACACTCTACTTCTGGAGCCTGCTCTGAGCAGGAAGTTATTTTATAGTTATTTGCTGACATTTTGTGTGCCAATCTTGTTTTAAGATGAAGCATCTGTATAACTGTATTTTGAAAGGAATACAGTTTCACTCAGCCACTGGCGTTAAGTGTCCTGGGAGAATTCCCAGTGGACTAGCATCCCAAGGGCATCCCTCAGCCCAGGCACAAGATTTTGTTTGAAGAATTCTCTGGTAGGCAATACCAGAATTGTTGGCACAACAAATGTTAGGAGACTTGCTTTACATATAGTGGGCCTCTTAACATTGATAGAGGGGGACCCAAAGAAAGGGAAAAATCAAGGCTGTCTTTCATGGATCTCATAATTCCACGCTTGCTGACTCTGAGCTCCTCAATCCTGTTCTGGTCTGCCCTTCTAACACGGATGTGGTAAAACTATTTGCTCTGACAAAATTTGCAGTGCTCCTGTTTAGCAAAGTACTTTTCATAACACCTACAGGTTATCACCTACCAGCGCTTTGGCTTGTATAAGCATGGGGCCATGATAAAAAGGTCACAGCTTACACATGAAGGAAAAGAAAAACATGTAAGTGTTGCTGCAGTTTTCTAAAGTGGAGTCCTGGAAAAATTCATGTAAACTGTGCATAGCTGTAATGTGAAAGGGGACATTTGTTTCTTCAGAAGGAATTACTATGGTGCAAGAATTGTCTTGGCAGATAAACAGAACATATTTGCCCAGTGTGTAAATAACTTTTTCTTCTGTAAAACTTCTAGTGAATAAGTAACTTTTTGAAAGGCAAAAAAAAACCTCCATCTCTTTAATTTCTGTATAGAGAGACATACCTGTTTCTTAAAAAAAAAAAAAAAAAAGGAAAGAAAGGAAAAAGGAGTTTTGGAATTTTTTAATTCTACCTTTTGACCTCAGTGGTTTTGGCACAAATTTCAAATGTCAGACCAAAGAGTATTGCTCACAGAAAAAAAAAATGCTGGCAAAAGTAATTCTCCTATCAGGGTCACATTCTAGAGTTCAGAATGTGGGAAAAATGATCATTTTCCCCCATTTTCCTTAGAGAAAGCACTCACATAAACATTTTTTAATTAGCAAAAGCACTACATGTGACTTTGCTCATTGAATTGCATTCGAGTGTCTCTCTGCGAAGTTTCACTTGCACAGTTTTACTGGAAGGAATGCCTGCCTTCCACAAGCTGTGTGCAAGCTGGCACTTCCCCACTGCCTGACCCTTGGGAATGAAACCTCTCCAGACCCTGACAGCTCTCTAGGCAGACATTCCTGCTGCCTCAAGCCTCGGGAGGTGTGTGCCCGGCGAGGTGCAGCGCGAAATCCGGCGTTACCTGCCGCTCACCCTCAGCATCCGTGCGAGTGCTGAGCTGCGCCGGCTGTGCCGACGCCAGCCTGGAGCTCCCGGCCGGGCCTGCCCTCCTGAGCCCACAGTCAATGAGGTTTTCTGCTGTAAAGGGATCTTTCACACAAGCATGACAGAGCTGAGGCTAAAACTTGCCTCACCAGAGGGAGAAGGGTGGGAGAAGTGAGTTCTGCTCAGCTGAGCCAAGGTACCTTTTTCCTCTAAGCTGTGGTCACCTCACCAGCCTGGATCCTCTGGCAGAGGATGTTCACACTCCATGCAAAGACTTTTTTTCCAAGTTTAATGGCAAGTCTCTCAGGATATGGAATTCAAAGCTTTCCTGGGTGGTAGCATGGAACCTAAGTGTACCCACTGTTGCAATGTCAGTAATTTGGTACTTGCCAGAACTCAACAAAATAGTCTCATCTTCTTGTCTGTTTTCTTTGGAAATATGACTTTTAGTTACAATATTTTGCCTGAACTTTTCTTCTCTCTACTTCTTTTCTGAGATACTTTTCTGAGCAGTGGCAGAACTGCTTCATTATTTGCTGCACAAGAAAGAAGAATTGAAAAAGGGAAAAAAGCCTGTTTTAATTAATAGCCTATCAGGAGCTTAAAGTACACAGACACACGCACTTTAAAAAGATTGAACAAAACAAAACCTAAATAAGTTTTTCCTACCATTTTTTGACACTCAGCAGGTTGTAAGTTGGTATTTTCTCATGATTCACCTGGAGATCCACACACACTTTAAAAGAATTAATGAATATATCACGCCGCACAACACTAATGCATGCATTACTCATTTTGCCTGAGCTTGTTTGAAATGTTTGCATGAAGAGGAACTCAAGTAGGTACTGTTTCATTTCATCACTTACAGTGTCTGTAACCTGACTGTAGTAAAATTTACAGCCCTGGGCTCTTTTATGACTAAAATGCTACTAGCTTAAGGATCTGCTGTATTTTTGGTACCATTATATACATGTGTTTCTGTTGATACCAATCTGATACCAATCTATGACTTCACATAATGTGATTTTAAAGCTAGGAAATGCTTCCTTAAATTATGTTTTCAATATTATGGATCAGAGTTAGGAGATACTCTGTGAAACTTGTAGAAGAGCTCCTTTGGAAGCAGCTGATACAAATCAAGACCAGCAAGTTGCTTATGTCTACTCATCTGTAATTTAAAACTGGTTAACTCCACAAAACAAAAAGGCCTATAGGAGTCCTAGGCAGGTAAATTAATAAAAATCCAGTGAGGTGTCTCTCAGTTACCCAGCAAAGCATGGGCAAAGTGGAAACTTCACAAACACCAACCCTGCCACCTTTTTTGTTCTTGTTCCTGAAATTTCTTATCATATGAAGTAGAAAACTGCACAGAAAAGCTCCAACCAAAATAAAACAACCTGGAATAGCTTGTTTGTGATGAAATCCACACTGCTCAGAGGACAAAAGGGAAGTGGAGGAAGAGGACGTGAAACCATAATACGTGTCACTAACTACCTGCAGTCCCCTGCTCCCCCAAATGTGAGAGGAGACTCAAGCTGAATATCCCTGGAGTCATCACAGGAAGTGAGAAACTGTGAATACAGCTCCTACTGAAAGCAGGGAAGGAGACCTAGCACATGAAAGCCTTCCTCCATGAACAGCTGTCATGCAAATAACTGGCTGTCTCCTTTCCTATCTGAATTACTTTGGGAACATTTGAAATATCATGGTATAGCTGCTAGAAGAAAAAAATATGTTAAAGTGTGCACATATAAGCTAAAGGTCAATTTTTTAATCTTTCTTTTTTTTTCCAGTCCTCACATGTGTGTGATTACAAAAGGTCCCCTCCTATTTTTAATTAAAATTCAGTGCCAGAAAGCAGCTTACGAGCTCCTACAACTCTTGTAATCTATAGCACAGTCCTTTAGGGCATCATTTACCAAATTTGACCAATATGTTTAACTGTTGAAACAAAATTAGCAAAGGTTTGTATTATACACTGCTTGAATTTTATGTAATTCAGAGTAAACAAGCTCTGTTGTTTCCATTGGTATCTAATATGGTAATATAATAAACAGACAGAGACAACCTTTGCTGTTGGGAAATTTATACTCTACAGAGTTATGAAAAACTGGGACTTCAGACTTCACTGTAGAGTATTAAGACACAACAGAACTGAGGAGACAAAATTCCTTTATAATAGATGTGATCACTGAAAGACCCTTGGAAAGAGACTATTCTTTAACAAATCATTCTGTAACAACAGTAAAGCTGGTAAGCAGCAAATACCTGAGACTCTAAAATGCAGTGACCCTTACTTGAGTTTTAATGGCTGATGACATCAGATGCAGAAAACACAAATACAAGGGAAACAATCACTATTTCAGTTTTAAATACCTGTAGTTTGTATTGGTATTTAAATATTTAAATACCTGTAATTTGATAACATTGTTGTAAAAAAATTAAAAGTTGTCCAAAGCAGTAAATAAAACATCAGGATAACAATTTACTATAAACAGGTGAAAACACAATAAAAACAAACAAATACAATTGTATCAAAAATTTATTCATGGACCCTGCAAAGACACTATCACTTCAGTGTTTATGCACTGCACAATGCATAAGTGAACTTATGCATAAGTTTTAAGGGAATAACAAGTAGGAGGAAATCGTTAACAATAATTACTGGTTTTTAGATTGGATCCACGCTTGAACTCCCATTCTTCAAGTCAAATGCAAGAATTTTGTAAGATGCAACAACACGTATTTTCATTTTGAACAAGTTTTGGTTAGAAATAAAAATCAGAATTTATTTTTTTCACTGGATGATTTTTAAAATGTTTTTTCCCAAATGACAGGGAACAATTTTGTTTGGGTGGTTTTTTTTATTTCCAAGAATGCAGTAACACTTCAGAACAACTCAGTTCACATAAGAAGATCATGCTCAGCCTGAAGTCATCATGCTAGGAAAATTTTAAGAGCTGACACCTTGACAAGAAGCATTTCAGTAGAAAAAAATATGCTGACACTACAGAAAGCCTGTTTTGACATAAAGTCAACTAACTATGGGATATTATATATACATATAATTAATATTATGCATTCTATATATTTTAGATTATTTTACAAGTCTTCCTATTGCATTTCATGAATATATTTGAAATTAATTTTTTCACATAGTTATACAGACTTATAGTTAACTTACAGTAAACTTTTACATAGTTTACATACTAGAATGATGAAAATTTAGCCAGAAAAAGAAGTGATGGGACAATGTGCTCTGGCTGAGGGTGGATTGACACCTAGGTGAAAGACTTGACACAGTTATCTGAGGATCAGTCAGGAAAAGGCCCTTCCTCCTTTTATAACAGTTTTTGATTGCTGTCAGATAGATGATGCAATTGCAGAATCACGCAGAATCAGTCAGGCTGGAAAAGACCTTTGAGGTCATTGAGCCCAACCTGTGACCCAGCACCTCCTTGTCAACTAAACCATGGCACTGAGTGGCAGTCCAGTCTTTCCTTAAACACCTCCAGGGACAGTGACTTCACCACATCCCCGGGCAGCCCCTCCCAATGTCTGATCAACCCTTCTGTGGTGAAATTCTTCCTGATGTCCAACCTGAGCCTTCCCTGGCACAGCTTAAGACTGTGTCCTCTTGTCCTGTCACTAGTTAACTGGGAGAAAAGACCGACCCTACCTGGCTACAGCCTCCTCTCAGGGGTGACAAACGGGCTGTACCTCTAGGCACAATTCTGCTTGCACAGCACATGGCCAGAAAACTACATAAGCCAACACACTAAAGGACAGTAAATATTTGACTGATGTTTGTTTGACATGGCCCACACAATTTTTTCCAATATGTGAATTTCCTTAGCTAGCTTTTCTGCAGTGAACCATCTCTACCTCAAGAATAGAATATTTCCTCTTGGGCTTTGTTCCTTTCTATCTTTTTGCTCTCTTTTGGGGTTTTTTGTTTTGTTTTGTTTGTTTTGGGTTTTTTCCTGCTTTTTTTCCTTTTCCGACTTTGATGTATCTTTCTCTACACCCATGTTTTCATCTTTAAGGCAAACCTACACACAGAAATCAAAAGCACTGTTGTGCAAACCATGTTTCTGTTGACTCAACACATGGTGCAAGTCACTGTTACTGCTACAAAGGAGATGGAGATGAGCACTGTAGTAGGAGAAATAGGACCCTCTTTATGGCTGCCTCACAGTTCCACATTCCAGGAAAAGCCAGTATCCAAACTTAAGAAGAGTAGCATAGGCAAAAGTCAGCCACAAGCATCTTGTGGCTCCAAAGTAACAAGATGTCTCTTCAAATTAGGCTCTCTTGATTTTCAGATGGCAAAGCGTAAGGCAGGGAAAGGAAAATTCTGCTGCCTGTGCTCACTTAGGCACCATTTGCACGTTCCCAGCAGACACACTAACCATTGTCCCTGCAGCCAGATAATGAGCTGCTTAGATGTATTTATGTGGAACAAGTGACATCCAGCGGCCGGTGCAGTCAATTACCATTCAGCGGTCAAGCCAAGTGCTCCAGCATCCTCATCTTGCTTCTTCTCTTGTTCTGCCCCCTCTTTAACCTAAGTGCCCAACCCAATTTTTCTGACTGAAAAGAGCTTCTTCAAGGCGCTCACTAGAAAAATCACATGGGAGACTGACACAAGGATTAGGGAGGTACAGAAATAGCCCAGACTACATTTAAATGACGATTTTGATGTTCAGGTTTGCGGTGGAATTTGACTACAAGACTATTTTGCAAGTTGTTTTAATACTCAAAAAGGCAGAATGAAAGTTGATTTCTCAAAGGCAGTCTGATGAAGTTTGCTACCTGTCTGATATTCATCAATTCTCATAGTGCTGCATGGAATACTCTCAAAAAAAACTGCTGAAATGATTCGACATATTAGAGATTGTGTCTAAAAAATCCCAGCAAGACTATTCTAGGACTAGGAAACAGAACACAGCTGCTGCATAAGGCATTTTTCCTGGGTATTCTGTATTCTATTATGGGGTATTTTCACACTTATAAACAACATTCAACCTCATCTTTATGAGCTCAAAAATCAAGCATTTTCATACTTTCTGAGAAGAGATGGTTACATAAAGACCTAGGAAATCATCTCATTAACCTGTTTTCCTGAGCACTACTCACAACAGCATCACATGGGCAGAATGTATACACCAGAGAAGATAGGGATGGGCAGATCTTCCACCTTGATACCCTGGAGTGATTCCTGTGACAGTCACAAGCACAAGGCCCCGACACAGCATCAGAGACTTAGACCTTGCTGTTGTTCTTACCACCAGCATTCAGTGAAAAAGGACACAGAAAATCAGGTCAAACCCTATCAAAAGGCAGCTGCTGACCATTTGTGCCATGAAAACTACTACATGTCACTTAGGGACACGGAAGAGTGTAAGGTTTATGGTTGGATGCAATGATCCAGGTAAGTAATGATAGACGACAAGATATGTAATTCTGTAAGAGGCTGAAGTCTTTCAGTTAACTTTAAAGGTATATTTAATAAATCATTCAAATCAAGTACTCTGGTGTGAAAGACATCAAAGGCCAAAAAACACCATGCAGTATTTTAAAAATTTTGCCCTTTTTTCCTATCTTGAAATCTCATCTCTGCCTATTTACCATGCATGCACATACTCTTTTATTTGCCATTGCTAACTTACAGGAACAAGATTAATTTGTGCTGTGTCAATAGAAACATGTGCATTCCATTTTAAATTCTTATTTAAGAATTTTCAGGATGTTAGGACTTACAATAAGATTAACAAATATTTCTGCTAGAGAAAAAGGAAAACAGACATTCATTTAAGAATAAATTCCAGGAAAAAAACCACACTAGATATATTTAGTGCCATATTACTGTTCAATAATTTCAGATCCCACAGCAATAAGAAATTTTATAAAGGTTTGCCTGACATGCCATGGAAAGCAAGTTTTGTAAGAAGAAATAATATAAGACCTAACAATATAGCTTGGAAACAGACCAGAATGTTTCAAGCTAAGCATACTTCAAAGCTAAGCACAAGGCCATTTCTGACTAGAGGAAGAAAATGAGGGCTGAAAAAAATGTGTCTATTCTTTTCCCAACTACAGCAGTTGCCTAATAAAAGATGTCAACTCTCCCTTTCATTTTTAGTCTGTTATGACAACAGCAGACCACCAAACAATAGCAACAACCAACCCACCAAGAGGGAAAGGTCTTTTTCAGAATACAATGCCATAGCTGCTCCATTACGCATTCTGCACGAGGTTAATTCTCAGTGGTAATGCAAATACAAGCTAAGCCAAAGCAACCTAACTGATGTGTCTGGAACAAGCTTTCAAAAAAACTCTCTAAATATGCAACCAGGCAGCAACATATATAAAAGTCTTGGAGACTTGAGCAACTATATTTGTGAAGATACAAATCTGCTTAGATACAGGTTTTGACAACATACTGCAACACATGCAGAGCACTCTACTCCCACTGTTGAGACCTCAACAGTATTTATTTCTACAGAATTTTAATAAATGATGGCAAAACTTTGGCCTTTAAAGGTCCTCTTATTTTGTGGGAACTCGCTGATTTTGTGTCCACACCCTGAACACTTAAGTAGTGATTGGGGTGACAAAGATCATAACTCCTCTTGTAAACTAGTGCTACCATCACAGGGCAGACAAGGGGAAACTGGGACTCCCCTGCTGAGAAAGGGCTGTTATTAAGGAAAGAAAGGTCCGTTATTAAGGGTCTTTCTTTTCCACCATCCCTTGTTTTGGGATGCTGAAAATGTTTTCTACACAGCAAATACAATCCAGTAAGGGGATAATTGTTTATCTACTCATTAATCAGAAAACATGAATGTCATATAGAAACATCTCAACATTTACATTTCTTAAATGACTTTTTCTTTCCTTTTTTTTTTTTTTTGGAAGCTTATGAATACTTTAATAAATCGTAAGTACTTCCTATAAGGAGTACAGAAATTTTTGGATACAGCATCAACTTTACA
This sequence comes from Melospiza georgiana, assembly GCF_028018845.1. Lineage (NCBI taxonomy): Eukaryota > Metazoa > Chordata > Aves > Passeriformes > Passerellidae > Melospiza > Melospiza georgiana. Next base: position 52,183,477 of record NC_080465.1, read on the forward strand.
CTGGATAAAGTATCTTTTTTATTTTGTGGACACTTTCTTATAAAAACACCAAAAGTTTTTTGGTAAAAAAGATGCTTTAGATACCCAACTCCTATTTGTCTCTGTTCCCTTCCTATTATATTTGTATTCAACACAATTTAATTGCTTGCAAAGCATGGTAATTCTTTCCCATGTTTTTATTCCTACAAACTATGGCCACCTCTTCCAACACAAAACGCAGACAATTAAGAAAACTACCAAAACTAATTTTCACCCACAAAATGAATGCATCAAAATTTATACTGCAAGATCATCAGAGTAATTTCCAAGGCAACTACAACTAATCTTAAAAGTAAAAGCCATGAGTGAAACAATCTTTGGAACTAGGTAGACAAATGCAAGTTGATATAACTCGGCTTGGAAATAGAAAAATATTAATGAACATAAACTCTGGCAGAATGCTTTGGTATTTCCTGCAAAGAACATAATTCTTCAGGTATGGTAAACCTAATGTCAAACTAATCAAAACCTGAGCTACTTCCCTGTCCTAACTTTTTAATATATTAGATAAGTCTTGACAAGAATCAAATCAGTATATTTTGAGGATAGAATAAAAAAGATATTGGTTGAACACTAAGGCTCAAATACTAACTTTTACACCTCACTGGCATGGGATTTTTTTTGAGGAAAGAAAAAGCATTGTCTACAGGAACAATTCTAACAAAACATCCTCTCAAATACACATCTTTCATATACTGAACTTTCTCCTAAATTAAAGAGACAAGTAGGCTAAACAGCTTTTACAGCTGTTGGGAGTGAGAAGTTACCTTATCCACAGAAGCCTGTGCTACAGGTTTATTAAGCTCTAAGGGTAGAATACCACCTTACAAACACAAGAGCAGCAAGGGACCAGTCTGTAGACTACATGTGTTCCAGGTTCTGGCTGGCAAAAGATCCAGCTTTCTTCTTTCTCTTTTTAAGGGCTGACAATTTTGAAAACAATTATTTTGAGAAGAATGCATGCAGAAACAATGTGTTGCTAAGGCTACTACTTACTTTATTTAAAAAATGGTTGCTGTTTGTAAGCCATTGTACATTTTCTGAGATGGAAGGATATCACGCCCCTGCAAATACTGAGATTTAACTGTTCAGCCCAAAGCCACAGAACTGGTCCCTGAATAGAGGGAAAGAGAATTGACTGTTACAGCTGTCAAAATCACCCTCTCTTGAAAATTTTCTCATTTCTCATGTCATCAGCAAAGGACATGAAATTTCAGATGTCTCCTTCTTATTCAGAGGGATGCACTGCAACTCATTAGGGAGATCAATCCAATGCATCTGCAGGAAAACGAAAGCAAGGCTTTTTATGTGCAGTGTTATGCCGTTTATTACACTAAGGTTTTAAGATATATTTTGGTCTTCAGTCACTTCAACTTCATCCCAATATTGTTTTACTTAAACTTTTAATGAAATTAACTTCAACAAACCCAAGGAATTGCAACATATGTCTAACATGAAGACTATGTAGTCCCAAAGTAACACAATACACTAGGGCATGTTTCCACATTAAAACTGGAGCTCCTCACTCGTATCATGTCCCATCCAGCCTGTAATGAACGTAAGGGGCTACCTGTGCCAGTGCCTCATCATCCTCACTGTAAAGACAAATGAGCACCAGGCAAGTAACGTTTTAGGAACAACCACGACAGCTGGTCCAGAAGAAATGGAAAGCTCCTTCTTTTCTAAAACTGGCAGCAGAGTTAAAGATACAGGGCAGTAAGGTGGGGCTACTGTAGGGTTTCCTGTAAGAATAACTCCATAAAAATCTTGCCAAGATGACTAGCTCCTGAGGTAGACAACAGAAAGTAGATGCCTCAGAAAGAGTTAATATTTCAGTACCAAATGTCATGATAATTTCTCACAGAACACAAAATGGAATGAGTAGGTAAAAAGGCACAGATGCTACTTGCTGCATCATCCTGCAGGGACAAAAAATAAAAATGGTTCCAAGGTATACAGTCAGAGTTCAGCAGCTCCATGGATCACCTTAACACTTTTCACAGATCAAATTAATCAGGTATAAAGTGTGGTGTATGATATCTCTTGAAAGTTAAAAAAAAATAAGTCAGTGTTGCATCAGCAATATGACATGAAAATGATAGCAATTCATAGCACATTGCATTTGTTGACATGTTTTACTTTTTTCAGGTTTCAAAACTCAGATATAATTCAATCACATCAAATTATATGGTTCACTAAACTAACATTCAATTATTCAATTATTATTTTGGGAGACAAAATTATAGTGAAAAATAAGGTTGTTGATGTTGATTAGCAACTTCCTATGTTGTGTTTGTACATCAATAAATCCGCCATAAAACTCTTGAAAACTGAGGTTCATTGTTCCATGGTCCATAACAAAAATGAGCTTTTGAGAATGTAAAATCAGAAAATTAAGTGGCTTTTCTTACCCACATCTGTAATATTTTAATAAGGGGAATAGGCAACTGCTAGTTATTACTGCATGAGACAGCTTTAACATCTGCTTGAGTTTTTTACATTCATTAGCTGTTAGTTTCCCTTCTGTTAGGGTATTTTTTAAATTATGGGTTAGACTGACCATGTAATAGAATAACTTAATTTCATGCTGTGCTAAAGTTCAACCTCAATCTTCTTTCAGAAAACACTTCTTATTGAGTGTGAAGCCCCTTCAGTCCTTCTTTCTTCCAGTTCCTTTTTTGCTTCCTTTCATAGGGAAATGGATGGATAATAACCAGTTTTATGGGGTTTTGTCAACAAGGGACAGGAAAAAATGGTCAGGAGACAGACAGAGCCTTTTTCAAAGTATCATGTCTAATTGCAAAACATCATACTTAGTAAATGTCATCCTTAGCACATCTAACAGAACCGCATCATGTATAACCTTAATTTAAGGCCATACTTACATGTGAGTTTTGATCGTTACAGCATGACTCCTTTAATTCTCTGACATACAATTCTTTTCCCCTTTTCTAGCCCATTTTGACCCTCTTATCAAAATGAGTAACAGACATATTTTGTACATAATATCTAAATATTCTAAAAACAGTTGTAGTTGGTAAATAAAGTTTAACAGCTGTTTTCCATATCATTTTCCAATTAAAACTGCTTTGCAGAAGTAAAGTCTACAGACTTCCAAAAATGTCAAGAGGTGGGAATTCACTGAGTAATGGAGAATTTACACCGCCATTTCTCTAATAAGCGAGTAAAAATGGGGATTAACATGTAATTTATATATGCAGTGCAGAAAATTGGACTCCGAAGTGCCAGGTTTCAAAGTGATATAGAGGCCTATGTTCAGCCCGTGAGTGCATAGGGTAAAACAAAACTGATGAACTGTCACTAAAGGAAGAATGCAAAATAACCTCTTCGTATGTTCAGTTGAATAATATGATCCCACTCATTCTCAAGGAAAATGTGTCTCCAGGCAAAAGTGAAAAAGACAAAGCAGAACGGTTGTTTCCTCTAACCCTTTTTTCTGATTGCTGTCTTCCCATTAGCTAACATTCCTCGCTATCATTGCAACTGGAGAAAACACTCTTTCCTTAGACCCTGGAATAAAGGCTATAAATTAGTCCCTTAATTTCTCAAGTAATACCTTAAATTAGTATTTTAGGATTGTTTCTGCTGCTTAAAAAATGATCTTTTTGAGAACTTAGAGCTTGAAATATTATTAACTCCATTTATGGAAACATCTAATTGTGTGTTTTCCTCTCAGAAAGAGCCATGTATCAAAACAGCCTAAGACAGCAATGCAATATATCCTCTGGGCAGCTGCAGAGCAGTTGGATTATGCAAGCTATTACCATTTGTAATTTGTTTATTCATAAACCACCCCACACTAATCATATTGATGGAACAATACTCATTGCAAGTGTTATGAAATGAGTATTTGAACTGCACTTCTTAGGTACAGAACAGAGGACTCAGATCTCCTACTACTCAAGTCCCCTTCCATAAAGTTTTCCTGCAAATTTGAAAGCTTACACAAAAACTCACATGCACTGATAGTGCAAAACACTCTTGATTTTGAGCATTTCTTTGAATTTAAATGTTCTGTTTACTTACTACAAATAACTGAGGCTTAGAATGGAAGATACTGAAATATTTCCCCTCATTCTTTCTCATGCACTGCAGATCTGGAAGACTACTTCAACTGGCACTCTGGAAACAAACCTAGCAAACAACGCTTTCTGTGCTCAGGATATGAAATTCATTCCTCTTTGTTGGAGGATGTTTACTATGGATGAACCCTAATCTAAGTCCTACAGACTAACTCTTCTTTCACGGTGCTAATATATCTTCTAGCTTAATTTCAAAAACATCCAGGTTTGTGTGTTCCAACAGTGCCCAGCAACATAATCCAAAACTTAGCAAGTGAATAAAACTCCAGATGTTGGGGGTTTTAGCCAAACTTCAATACAGAAGCAGGTTCAAACCCGTTTCTCTGTTTGAATGGACCAGAATTACATGCTTGCTGCTTGATACCAATGTAGTGGGCTACACATGACACATTAGACTGGAATTTCAGAAACCACATCTTATACAGAAGCAAGAATCTGAGAGACATAGATTGATAGATCACATAATGGAAACCTTGTCATTTTGTAAACCTTGTTATTTTCTAAACAGTCAAATGGCCCTACTTACAGAAGATTTCAAAGCCAATTTAACAGCACAAAAAATTTTGTACTTCTCAGTACAGGAAGTAAGAAATGTTTCTTTGAAATACCATATTTTATAAATTTAATTTCTGATCTAAATAAGTCTCTGGCTCAAGAAGAGTGGAAAAATGATGGAAAATAGTTGGGCTTCAGTTCTGTTTTCAGTCCATCTTCCCCCCATGCATCCTCTCCCTTTCAGCCTCCTCTGATGTTCAGTGTGGTTTGTCTAAGATACCACCAGGTGGGTACTGCAGAGGGGTCTGGAGGCTTGCACAATTAATGCATTCCAGAGATGCGTAAGCACATCAGCCTGCTAAAGGGTATGAAGTGCTGCTGGAGACTGGAACAACTGGGCAAACTGGTCTCCTGAGGTTGCAGGCAATTCCAGTAAAAGAAATTCTAATTACAGTTGAAAAGGAAATTCCAATTACAATTTTTAAAAAATCACTTGTTCTCAGCTGGAAGAATTGAACACTGTAACAACAGGATGGCAGACATCTCCACCAAGAAGTTCAAATGAAAGCCTGTACCAATCTAATCAAATTGGATCTGTTTTCAGCAGGGAACTGATGCAAGTTAGCAGATCTTTCCAAACTAAATTTCTCTGTAGCTTTAGTACTGTAACAATTTGTATTGTAAAATAAATAAATAAACAAAAAACCAAACAAACAAAAAAAAAAAAAAGCAAAGGTTGACGTTCTTAGTGGTCATGGACACACACTGCAAACTGCAAAAGCTTCACAGCTGAACAGAGACAAGTACTCTTATTCTTGCTGCACTGCTTTGCCATGACCTGATCAGATTTTCATAGCCTGCTTGAGTCAGGCTAGAGAAAACACTTGGGTGATAACAGGTTGGAGATAGGGTAGAGAGAGGAAAATCTTCAAAGCAGCAGTCAGATCCACGTGACAGACTAATCTTTACCCTCTGTCACACTACAAACCCGCAGGCTCTCTGTACATGCTTCCCCTCTTCCATTAAGACGGAAGACAGGTTACTTCATGGGCCAATGCCAGGTGCAGCCTCTGGAAGAGACTTCCAGTCTGGGCTTCACCAAAGCTTGATGAAAACACGAAAGCTGCATTGTCAGACTTGTGATATTACTGAACAAACTGTCAGATGGCTAAAATTATTCACTTATCACTCTGAAGGTAGAAACCGGAATCATCACAGCAATGAATTCAACAGTCTTGCAGAACTAAAAAACAGTGGAAGCAAATTTACATGGTATCTGGCTCAGAGGGATAGTATTCATCTCACACTGCAGCCACTAGAAAATTAACTACTCTGGTAATTAACCTGTCAGTTATTATAGCTTTTCTTTTATCTTCTTTAATCTCAAAAAAGCAACACATATCTTGTTCAATCACTCTCAGTTGTACAACCCTTTTCATTCACTAGAAAAGCTAAGTGAAATTGCTATGGTCAGGTGACAATCAAACCTAGAACGAAAAAATGCAAAGAACCAATGCAATTAGAAAAGAAAAAAGAAAAAGAATATTTTATTATGATTTCCATTCACTACAGCCTTCAATCTCAATATCCTTTGGTGGCAGCTTGATTATTTTAATTTTCAAAAGTAACACTGGACTAGTTAACTACTCAGGAAAAACAACAGAAGAAAACAAACATAGTGATCAGAGAAAAATAACTGGCTTTTTATTAGCACTTCAGCAATTATCTAGTGTTCCACGGTAAAGCATATGTTAAAGAGAACCATGGTACTACTTACACAAAGTAACAGAATGGGGTTTTTCTCCAAGTACAAATGAAAAAGTGTTCGCCCTCCCTCATTTGCTATTTTTTAAAGAAAAGCTAGATCTTTTATTAGCTCTCTATGAACAGAGACATGATGCATACTGCAGCTGGATACTTCAAGTTTGACAAGACAAAAATTAATGCTTCAGCATGTTAGATCCCTTCAAATCCCCTTTTTTTCTTTTGCTTAGTTGGGAGGGATATGGATAATTAATTCTTTGTCTTCCCTCTTCTCCCATTTCCCTCCTATTTTTTATAGACCTGAAGGAAAAGTTGAATACAATGAAATTGAGAAGCTATACATGCTACATTCAAATATAGCTGTCACAGTGTTTTAAATTAAAATTCAATTACAAGCCTTTTCCTGCAGTATACAACATAGTGCTTGCATGAAAAAATTTATGTCAAATCATAGAAAAGAGATCTGCAAAAATGATAGATCTGCTGTATATTGTTACATTTTTAATGTATCACCTGTTCAAAATCTGTGTTTTAAGTGATCTTCACATAAAAACAGAGGTAGCCAAGAAGAAATGCTGTATTTTATATGAGGTCTCTATGCATGGTGTAATAAAAAAATGCTTGTTCTCTCGACCAAAATGGATTAATTTCAAGACTTTCTTCATAATAGTTTGTCTTCTCTAACACAAAGACATTGATTTCTTTTTTGCCTTTTCACCATGGACAGTTTCTGTATCATTATGGAAATATGACAAATTCATGTTATTAGGCAAATATTTGAATTTCAGTCAAGGATACTTACCAGAATAAAAATGAAACGGCAATCTTATGTCATAATTTAAATTTGCTGGACTTACTATGGAAATTAAACAGTGCTTTTAATTAAATTAGCAAAAAGCAATCAAAGCACTGGATTTTAAGTTTAGTATGTTTCTGTGCTGTCCAAACAATAGAAAAAAATTCTAATGAACTTCAGTATCTTAAATATAGAAGCACAGAATGGCTTGGGCTGTAAGGGACCTTAAAGACCATCCAAGTGCAATTGGAACCCCATGTGCAGGGAACCTTCTGCAAGACCAGGCTGCTCAGAGCCCTATATGGCCTTGGTCATGAGCAATTCCAGGGATGGGGAACCTGTTCCACTGCCTCATCACTCCCACAGCAAAGAATTTCTTAACATGTAGTCTAAACCTGTCCTCTGTTAGTATGAATCCATTCCCCTCTGTCCTGTCACTACATGCCTGTGTGGAAAGTCCTTCTCCCGCCCTCTTTGGGGTCCCTTTTGGGTACTGGAAAGTGCTACAATGTGTCAGGGATGCCTTCTCTGCTCCCTGCTGAGCAGTCCCAGCTCTCTCAGCCTGTGCACACGGGAGAGCTGCTCAGGGCCTGTGATCAGCTCAGTGGCCTCCTCTGCATTTGTTCCAACAGGTCAACATCTTTCTTGTGTTGGGTGCCCCAGAGCTGAAGACAGCATTCCAGGTGGGATCTCACAAGAGCAGAATAGAGAGTGAGAATTCAAATGCGTTTTTTTCAGCATCACAACAATATTAATTAAGAAAGCATCACTAAGCATCACTACTACTAAAGTAGTAAGTACAATCAAAAGCTAAGTGAACAAACTGAAACACTGTGGTCCAAATTCTGTGAACAGATAGGTATGAAAGACGTTCTACCTGTGCAGAACTGGACCATATTTTTTCTCAGACACTTAAAAAGGCAACGACTGGAAATGATGGACAATTTAGCAGCTGCTTAAAATAGGTAAGCAGTGCAAGTAAATGTACATTTCCTTGTCAGACTTCAAGATTACTTGGCAAGTGCCTGATATCCTGTGTTTCATTTAACATAAGTGCGCACCATAAAAAGTGGAACCGCATTTTAAAGCAAAGTAACTTTCCTAAAATGTTCCTGATTCACAGCATCCATACAATCCCCAAAAGAAAAAGAACATTATGCTTAGATCTCAAATCATGTACACATCTAGTTCAGAGAATGTCCTGAGTTCGAAGGGACATGCAAGGATTTTCTTCTGCTTGCATCTGTTTGAAATTTATTTTTAAGTTTTGATGAAATCAAAAGTTGCATTGTCCATACCAGCCAAAAAACAGCTTTGATGATAAGACTGAATACAGTTTTGGCACAGTATTTTTTAGTGAATTTCCATGACAGAAGTACAGACAGTAAGGAGGAGGAAGTCAGTAACTACTTAAAGATGGCCACGAGTTATTAGGTTCTTCTTGTAACAGCACAATGTTGACCTTAAAAAAACCCATTTTTATTCTTTTATGCATTGTCTCATTGGAGATTTAGTTTGAAGGGCTAATCTGCCCATCTTTTATAAAAGTCTATATCCCCTGACTGAACTACATCTCCTAGGAGACAATGCAGTCTTCTCTAAAAGCCAGCTGCCTTAGGATATTGAGAGATGCTTCCACCTCTCATTTTCTGTGACCTCTGTGACAAAACTGTAGTCGGAAATATGAGCAGAATATCAATCAGTATTTAGCTTTGGTACGATTCCCTGACTTTGGCCTGCAGGGCATCACAGGTCTTTTTAGCATCTCCCAACAACATGGCAGTATTGGGCTTGTAGAAGATGGGATTGTCCACCGCTGCATAACCAACTCCCAGAGATCTCTTCATTACAATGACCTGCACATAAAGAGTTCATGTTTGAAACAGCAAAGCACAGCCACCACCCCTCCACAAACAAAGGCAACACAAAACCAACAAATAAAGAGAAACCTCTGACCAAAACAGAGTGCTCCCTGCTATGAAATTGTATTTCAAATTTTAATATAGAAGATGAATTGATATCCAGACCAATTTCAGAAACATTTTCTTGTTAAAAACAATGTTTTTTCAGATTAAGAGATTGTGGACATTGCACATGCATTTACTTTATTCCATGTAATAAAGCCAAAGCATGGCATATCTACTAATGACCATAACATTGAAGTGTTTTGAAACTTTAATTTTGAAGTGTTCAATTCCCTGATAGCAACAAAATTCAGATAAGTGTTCACACCAATACTTGGTGCAACTGTCTCTTTACTATTCATCTGTATTACTTCATACATAGGACATTTTAAAAAAATAGTCAGTTTTACCTATTGAGTGTAAAGTTAGTTAACCATGGCATCTTTAGCAAAGAAACTGAGAAACTTTATCTTAACTGTGTCCATTTTTATTTCTCAAATTGCAATCCATAGCTACACATACTGCTGATGAATGTATATGTCTGAGAACTTGAATGGATAACCCGCAGAACAACTGAGGCCAGGACTTCATTCAGAACAAAGTATCAAAGATTTCACACCAAGGAAACACTATATGTACTTTAGATCAGAGCAAAACTGTTAAGGTAACTACACTGTTGGTTCAACTTGGACAGTCTAAGTGCTCTACTTGTCTCAGTCAAGCATTTTTTAGGGGTTCTGTTTGGTTTTTTTTGGGAGGGATGTTTGTTGGTTTTTAATTACTATTTATTCTTTTATTTAAGCATACTATTCATTCTTGTATTTCTACCAGAGTATTAAACTATAAACTTAACAAAACAGCTATGAGTACAGAAATATTTCAGGGCTGTGGATATAAGCAGACCACCATTTATTCTAATCACATTCTAGTAGAAGCAGCCTAATTGATCTTTTCTATTGCAGTCATCATTGGTCTCACTAAAGCACTTGATGATGATTCTAAAATCATGAAAAGTGCATCACACTTGCAAGGCACTAACCATTTTGTTGGACAACCTGAAGAAAAGCTTTTTGTGGAAACCAGAATAGTGGAAAAATCCTGTTAGCTTATCCTACAAACCATATTTTTGAAAGCTTGCTAAAGGTAGGTGATAATTCAACTCTATTAATCTCACCTGTTTGGACTTCCAGACTTCAAGAACTGGCATTCCCGCTATGATAGAGTTCGGATCTTCCTGAGCTGCTGAATTAACTGTATCATTTGCACCAATTACAAGGACCAAGTCAGTCTCTGCAGCAAGACAAAGAAAACAACACTGATGAAAAATTATCTAAAACTGAAACATTGAGGCTGATGCACATTCTAGGCAGAAGGACCCCTAATGGTTAAGTATGCTCACAAGTATTTTACAAACTTCTCAAGCCAACTGCATGTGAGAGTTCAAATGTGCTGCCAGCTACCGCTAACAAACTACACACATTCACAATCCAATTCAACCCTGCCACACAAAATTTAAAACCTTTTGATATTTAAATGTGGTTGTATACACACATCACTTCCAAATTTTTTTGTGCCTGGCTTTTCTTTTGAATATTTTTCTGAAAAACCTTTAGCAGCAAACTTCTGCCTTTTAAATAAATATGTAAAAAAAGCAAGAAGTTGCCAGTACAATGCTGTACATGACAGGGTCAAGTCATGTCATTAACAATAACTGAGCTAAAGAAGTAATAATAGTTTTGCTCTGCAAGGACAGGGTAGTAACAGAGATAATAAGGATATAGCATTTGCCATTTACTTCATAGCTACAAGCACTTCATAAAAAGCTCCCCCTACCCACCCCTCCCACCAAAAGACCTCTAGTCCTCTACAAAAGAAACTGAATGACTTGACTTCTTGACTTTCTATTGTTAAAATCCCTGTGCAGTGCAAAAACAGAAGCAAATCAATCATTCAATCTAGTGGAAGCTTATGGCTCATGTGCTAACCTGGGAAGTCTTCATTGATTTCATCCATTTCCAGTACAATGTCATAGGGAACACCAGCTTCTGCTAGCAGTACGTTCAGCTGACCAGGCATACGGCCAGCCACAGGGTGAATACCAAACCTAAAAGGGAAGAAACTCCTTTAATAAGTTTGGACTACTGTGTTTTTTACATTAAAACTATCACCTGTGACTTAGAAGGGTGAGAAGCTCTTAAGTATAAGCACAAATGGCAATTAATGTTAAAATTTAACAGTTCACCTTCCAAGCAGTACTGTATTTCAAACCTTGTGACAGATTCTTTTGGACTTTTACAAATGATCCTTTTAACTCCAAAACTACCATCCACATTAGTATGTTTTTCAGGTCCTTTACATCACTGAAAACACCACAGCGTTTAAATAAAATTGCCATGAGAAAGGCCAGAGACCATGCCACCTTTCTGAAGGAAAACTACTCCTAGACCTAGAGATGCCCTTAACAAATGATTTTATTACTCAGGTATGTCTAGAGTATGTACAAGAAACACTTGTATGAACACTTTCAATACAACAGAAAAATTAACAGCACAAGACTTCAAGCACAAGAGAATGTCTAGCTGAATTAGGTTAACATGCCACTTTCTTCTCCGGATTGACTTTAGGAGGAAATGAAGAGGGGACCAAAAAAAAGGATGGGGAGTGAAAAGGTAAAGAGCTAAAAAACTAACAGTTTAAGCATAAACATTTTAAAAAATGTTTTCAGAACAGCTCAAAAATAACATAGAGAGATTACACTGCTCATGAGCTACTAAAGCTTCAGACAGACCAACAGACCTGGTGCTCAGGCATGTATGTATGCAGCTCCCTAAGATTAAAAACCTGAAAAAGCCAGAATGGAGATGTTAAGCTGGTTTCGCTGCAAACCAAAGATGTATTTGGTTAGAAGCAAATCTGTTTCCTGCTGTTACTCTTCTGATCATCTACTGGCCCTTACAAGCAAGGCATATCCATGTCTACTGTCATGTGCACTTTCTGTCTTTCCATCTCCGAAGCTATCACCAGATGCAATGCTGACTCACGCATGCCGGAAGTGCCTCAGATTAAGATTGTATGGGGCTGAAGATAATATTTAATTCAGAAGTCTACAGACACTTTGGAAAAGAAGGAAAATAATCAAGAAAAAACTTGGATGTTTGAATTATTGGATTTTGGAAGAGAAATTTCTGAACAGAAATCCAAGTAAGTCAGGAATTAAATGAAAGTAATTCAGAATTCTTCAGAAAGGAGAGAATTACTAATAAATCAATTTGCCATGACAGATAGATAGTCATATACTTCTATTTTCAACTCCACTGCAATGGGAATGACTGACGGACCACAAGTCACAGTCCAATCAACACAGATAACTTGTGAATTAAAGACTGAACAAATACATCCTTAAATGGGCAACTGAGCTCTCCATCATCAAGGCAACATTAATACAATAAAATACAAGACAATTGGAACTCCAGCAACAAAATTAAGGACATATGATTAATCCACATAATACTGGATATAATAGAGCTTTAAGCTCTAGGTCAAAGAATAGGTTAAAAGCTAGTTTTAGAAGGAATGCTTTTAAAGAAGAACAGGAATAGATTGTATTCAGCTAGTAAACATTTGGGACCCTGTTGCAAAGGCTAATACCTAGAATCAGAAGGAGAGCAAATATACAGCACAAATTACTAACAGCTTATGTTTCACACCACTCAGTAACACAAGCCATGTGTAGTACTGCAGATAGATCTTAAGTATACCAAATTTGATCACTAACAGTACAGTAGGAGAACTCTTATTCTGAAGTACCCTTGAGAAACTCATCACTCCTCTGGCAGTGAAAATAGATTTTCCAACAAAATTCTCTTTTGTGTCTAATAAAATTATTTGAGTGCCTTTGTGACCAAAGCTGCTTTGGCAATACACAAAACAAAACACTCGTGAGGTTTCTATTAAGTACTATATACACATACAATCTTATTTTAAGGGCTGGAAAGCCAAAATTTAAGCTGCCAAGAGAATGAATTTCACCTTTGACTTCGCCATTCCTGGCAAGAGGCAAGGAAAGAAGAAAAGAAAGGGACAAATTATCTTCATACAGGAAGAGTTATGGCTTGAACCATCAGTAGTTAGAGACTTCTGACAGACTCTGCTTGAAACCACATACTGTGTATTCAAAAAGTTTGAGAAAGCTGCTCATACAAAAGCTTTTTTGGACAAATATTGAAGCGACTCCCAAAAGTCTGCTTGTAAGAGTCTATTAACCAAATATGACAGTAGCTTGCCAGTACTACTCAAAATTGGATGTGCAAGAATGTAAAAAAAGAGTAATTTAAAATTATAGCTTCTCTAAGACTCTCACTATGTCACAAGGTAACACTTACACAGTTCTGGACTGAAATCAGCCTATCCAGTAGAAAGCGGGATTCAGAATTCAGGTAACTGTGCAAAATAGATACTAAAAATCCCTGATGGCTCCTAATGAGTCAAATAAAAGCAGCAATCTTGCCTCCAGCTCACAACAGCAGCAGTTCTTCAAAGTCATGTGCATTTCAGCAGGAACATTTTGTTACATATGCCGTCTCAGATGTTCATAACATGAACCTCATTCATACTCAAAAATTTAACACAAATTATTTTAAAGGGGAAACGTTTTATGGCAAAAATGCTTTCAAGTGAAAAATTGCAGTTTCTTTGATACTCTTTTGTCATCAGTAATGCAGGAACTCCCTTAGGTTGGTTGGTTTGTTTAGAAATCAAGAAGAAATCTTAAACCACAACACACAGTCACAGCCATGTTGTGTATGACTTGAAACATTATTCTAGTATTTCACTGAAACACAGAATTCAACAAGAATTTTTTCTTTTGACTTTGAAAACATAATGTGGGGCTTGCTTACCACCAACGATTGTCAAATATTGAAGTAACTGTACATCACCTTGCTACTCACACTTCATAGGTAAACAGCTTAAGGCAAGGATATTCAATTCTTTTAACCAGCCTCTACTGAATACCTTTTAGTTTTATAGTTTTATAAAGACAACACAGCGCACAAGTTTATGTTTTGAACTTTTTTAAGTAATATAAAACTGCAGCATTTTATTTTAAATTTAGACTAGATATCTAAAACTCCTGACATATCTAGCACTTTCAGCACAGAAAACTGCAATTGGAGTTGAGAGGGATAGAAAGGACTGAAGGTGGCTGAAGTAGTATGAACTCAGCAATATCAAAAAGACAGCTATAGCATGAAAAATTATTGAAAAATCTCAAAAGAGAAATTACTTTTCATACAGCTCATAAAGTCAGTATCTATCTTTATTACAGCTGGCTAAATAACATTCTTGTAATCAAAAATGAAACAGCTGGCTCACAATAGCAGCACCTAACCCAGTACAAAAGTGTTTCAGGATCACTTCATCAATGTGAAGATAGGGTTCCTGTCATTATACCAGAGCTGGGCAGAGCCAAGTAGCATCTGCCTGATGCCTAAGTGAACTTACTCAACAATTTAAATGTCGTATTTGCCCAAGGGCTTGGCTTCACTTACAGGTTCTCACATCTCATTCACTTTATTTAGACACCACTCTTCAGCTCTGTTTTCAGTAAAAACAGGAATCCATCACTCAAGGTAACGGGAAGGGACAAAAAGCCACCAACAAACTATATGAACAGAGAACTACATCATTCAAGTATTCCACATCTTGAATCCTGCCATATAACAACAGTTGCAGTGCAGAATGACTTAAGAGTATAATGTTTATCATAGGTATGGACAACTGCAGGTTACAAGCTAACCCAGCTAGCTTAGACTTACTGTCATGCTGAAGGCAACATATGCCCCCAAAACCAGTCCTATGGCATGGATCAAGCTTGGTGGCTCTGCTGCAATCAAGCCAGTTAAATTTAAATTAAGTTAGACAGCTAAATTACACATACTAAAGTAAGGGCTGACACCGGCTCCCTATTTCCAACCACTATCGTATATGACAGCAGGGTCAAGACGCAGATGGATCTTAGCTCTGTGTAATAGCCTTCCCAAGAACCCAACTACAGCAAAAAACAAGACCCTGCTTCCACAAAGCATCATATACTGACCTAGTAAGGTCATCCAGAGGTGAGCTGACGCATATGGAACCAACAGCGCACCTACAATACTCCCCCAGAACACAGTAACAGCTGCATCCTTGCAGAAGCCATCAGGCACTGCATGGTTTGCAAGTTCTAACTACAGCAATAAAGCACTGGAGCAAAACAGACCTGATGGACTTCAGCTGTCCCTTCATGTGCAGCATTAATAATTCAGAACCCATACACCAAAGCTGATTACCACAAACCAAGAACTGACACACAGGTACAGTTTGTGTTTTCATACTGTGTATAATAACTCAGCTTCCCAGAAACCTGCACCAGCACACATTGTCCTTAAGCTGCCTCTCAGCAGTGACAGTAATTTCCATCTTGCATGTGAGCTACGCAGTGTGTTAAGGCTGCTTGGGACAGCATCTTAACAGCTCATCCTTAAAAATTCTTCTAGATTTTCTTGTAGAGCCACAACAGATGATGGTTTTAAATTGATACCATAAATAGTTTTAGGTAATCAGGCTTATTTATTAATTTGCAGATAAATGTGTAACTGATACTCATGCACATGTACTATTACTTACAAGAAATTAAAGAGAGGAGAAAAAAATCAGAACACCAAACACATCTGATTAGAGTTCAACCACTGACATATCAATAAGAAAAACTTAAAAACACAGGTACAACATTAAATCAATACTACCATATTTTCAAAAATATAGAAAACTCTTGTTTTCATGTTGTTCAAAAGTAACTACATTCTCCAGCACCAAAAGACAGAAGTCCAAGTCCTTCAAGATATCTGCCTTTAAAAAGGTAAAAAAACCAAACCAGAACACTAACTTCCTAGCAACTATTTTGAAAAGCTGTTAAAGAGGCAATGTGCATGTCCTTCAACTACAAATTCCTAGAAAATCAACTTATTAACTACATCATTATTTAGAAAGTCTACACAAAGCATAATTTTAAGAGTCCTTCCACACCAAAATGCATTTTTCTTATCAAGAACATCTTATTATGCAGGAAAACTAAACACACTGACAGCAAATGTCTCAAGAAAGTTATACTGTGGTAAAAACTAGGACAGCTAACTGGATGTGGATATGAGAGCATCAACAACCCTTGCATATATGAGAACGTACAGTTTTAGACTGTAATTATGTTTCTATATATAAAATTACTACAGAATATAGTTTTATTATATAGGAAAAATCAGAATTTCACAACCAGAGTTCTACAAATAACATTACATGTGAACTTCGACATTACTGATGAACTTCAGTAAGGCAAGAACTTTCAACAATTTACTTACTTCTAACTTTGCAGAAATACAACACCAGTTGTAGGACAGCCATTTCCTCTCCAAGGCCAATAGATTCAGGGGGCTATGGGATTTAGCCTATAAAAAGTTTTGTTGTTTATCCATCCATGACAAGGGAAAGCTATACTCAAGGCTCAGTAATATCCAGCTTTCTCTGTGACTTTACTAATGCATTAAAGATGTGATCCGCTGCAAGATCATCTCAAGTGAGCGATGATGCTAGCTAAGCAACTGAGTAACTAAAACAGTCTAAAGTTTCCAAAATCTCTCCTGTATTTCTAAATTTAAATCCTAGTCAAAGGTTACGCATCATGTTATATAATCTGCGGTCTTCAATGAGAATGTTATGGCTATAGGCAAAGCAAACTAAAACAACAGCTTCTCTGGATCAGTGGTGAGCCATGAAACAAAAAACCAGACCATATGACAGTCGCAATTTTTCTTGGCACACGATGGGCATTACAGACTGATGCAATCCTGTGTCCATGCTGGCAGCCCTCCACAGCGTGTGTGTGAGAGTGTCACTACATCTGGATGGTGAGTGCATTAGGGTCCCGAGGCACTCCAGGCCTACTGAAACCAGAGGACAACAGCTGCACTCAATGAACACCATGGGAGCCCAGTAAAGTGATGAAAGGCCTGAATTACCACAAACTGTAAATACAGATTTCTTTCATTAAAATACTAGGTAACCACTGCAGTCATCCCTTCCTGAAACTGATTCATTTTAAGTATAAGCCATTTATTTCAAGAACTCATTCACTTTTCCCTCCTGCAAAGCCAACATAAAAGGCAAAACCAATTTTTTTTCTTTTTTTTATTTCACCAAGGTTGGTCAAAAAAGAGCTAACCCCCCACAGAAGCACTGAAAGGAAAGCCAGAAGTGTACAAGACTGTCATCGCATTAGCCATGAAAGGGTTTTTTTGTTGCAAAACTAAGCGCCCTCAAACGCGATCTGGACACACACAGAGCTGTTGCTAAACATGGAGAATCAAGGTGTGAAGAGTGCTCCAGGAAGCAAATACACCACCACACACCCTCATTTCTCATGCACAAACAAATACATCCATAAAGCAATTTTATATGCAAAATTCTGGTTAAACACTAACAAGTTATTGCTGCTAAACCCTAGAACTCTACTGTTACCCAACACAATGCTGTAATATGCTGCAAAAGCTTACATGCAACTTTTTAATAAGGTTGGAAAAGTAGTGGAAGAAGAAAAACAAAACCAAAAAACCCTAATTACTAGAGGAATGATTCCAAAAGGAAGTCACCATCTAATTGAAATAAACATATGGAAATCAGAGAATGAGTCTGGCTAACCAGCATCTCCCAAAATACCTTGTTTGAAATGAAAAATGAGCCTTGATTGATTTTAAAATATTAAGTTAGCATAAATAGAAAACAAGCAAAATTTCAAACAATCAGCAAGATAGACATAATGTTTGCTTTCCAGTATTTTCAGAATATATAAGGTCTACAGAAAAACTGAAGGAGGAAAGGAGACTTGAGGCCAATACTGGAAACCTAAGAATTATCTCTGTTTTTTGGAATAGCACTCCAGCAGAATAAATTCAGGCAACTGGAGACATGCACTCCCATAATGCTTTCATGAGATGCTCAACGAACTCTAATAGCAGTCTTGCCTGCAACAGCAAAATCTTACAGGAGCCCCATAAGTGTAGGTGTAAGTAGCTGCAACAAGAGGAGAGGCTGAAATCTGGGATTCTTCTGCCTGCAGAAGAGAAGGATCAATGGAATCTTATCGCTGTGTATAAATATAGATGAAGGGCAATAAAAAAGATAGAGCCAAATTCTTCTCAGGGATATCCAGGGAATAGGCAAGAGGCAACAGCTGCAAACTGCAACACAGAAAAAACTGGTTTTACCCTAACAATGACTAAACATCATAAGAAACTGCCCAAAAGAGGTTCTCAGTCTCCATCAAGACATTAAAAATCCAATTGGACAACATTCCAGGCAACTTTTTGAGCTGATCCTGGTCTGAGCAAGGGGGCTGGATGAACTAGACAGTCTTCAGAGGCGTCTTTAACTTTGCTATTCTGTGCCTCTGTCAATGCTGAAAAAAATGTTAAACCAAAACTAGCGGTTTTAATGGAATGAAAAAAACCAAAACAAACCACCTGTAATACTTCTCATCAAGAAAAGCACTTACCTAACGTTTTTCCCTTGTTCTCTCAACATCTTCACCAGATCAGCTATTGGGTACTGAGCTTTTGCTGCACACAAGCCATAACCTGAAAGAATTTCAAAATTTTAATGTATTTTTCCATTTTAGTGCAGAAAGACCAGTTGCAGACAATAAGTGTACCTTCCACACACAGAGATGTTCTCATAATTAAAAATAAATGAAAGAAATTTAAAAAACACACATCAGATTCTCACATATTCCCAGCCTGACCACTGTAATTAATCTCTTTCTTGATCTCCTGACCACTTACAGTGCAGTGATTTGACCAGTCAAACTACAAAAGCAATTATTTCGCCCTCACAAAAAGACATGTTCCTTTCTATATCAGAAAAGGATGTTTCAGACAGGTATTTTGAAAAATTGATAAAAGGGTGATTGTCAGGTTACTTGACAACCATTATCCTCAACAGAATTTTAATCAGCTTAATGCAAATCTAGTAGCTAGATATGGCTTTTAGCAGCAAATAATTTTTTCAGTCTCTCTGAGCTAATTCATCAGAGCAACTACGCCAAGGATAAAAATAAAAAACATGTATTATTAATGGTGTGCTCAAGGTTTGACCACAGGAGAAAGACGCAAACTCCTTGAAGATGATTGCAAGCTTCATCAGGAAAAAAAGTAGCTTACCAAATTAGAACCCTAAATCACTGATGGTCTCTTTAAACTTGAAGCAAAATGAAAGATAACTTTGTATTTTAGCATTCTTCACATTCCAGTGCTAAAATGAGTTTAACATGATAGTCATGCCATTTAGGTGAAGGAGAAACCCTAAACTGTCCCCTACCTGAGTTTTCCTTTCAGGGAATGTACTACTGAATGACATGAACAGCCAACATAATAATTTCAGGCAATTCAGGCTTTGGTTTTCAGGTTGGGTTGTTTTACTTTAATTACAGTATTTATATTTAGTACATTTTGGATGGGGGGTTTTGGCCTTTCTTTTTCATAAACAAATGCAGAATTGAACAAGTACATGAGAAGTGTAAACAAAATCCTGTCTTTCAGGATTTAACAGATCTGTCAGTAAAATTGGTACCACTGGTACTGTAGTTGTGCTTGGAATTCAGTTAATTTTGTGTACAGCTGTTGTGGTGTAAACTTAATTTACAAAAGATAGCTTTTGTTCTGAAGAATTTAAATTGCAAATAAAAAGGACAAACTTTGATGACACATACACAAAGAAAAATGAAGTGGCACACATCTCTGCACAGGGGAATGATATCTGACCAGGGAACAAAAACAAATCACATGGACTCAGTCAACATTTGATATGCTGCTGCCATACTGCAACCTCTTTGCTGCTACCTTTTTTTGGTTTGTTTTGTGTTTTTGTTTGGTTGGGATCTTTATTTTTAAATCACATCCTCTGAACATCTTGTTGTGTAAGTCAAGAGAGTCTTACCTGGAGTAATAATAATGCTATTAGCTTCTTTTATCATTTCAACTGCATTGTCCAAATTGATTTCTGTGTGAGTTCCAGTAATTTCCATGGGTTTCCCACCAGCTGTTGATGCAGTGCCATAGCCCCCAAGAATCACATTTGCAAGGGAACGGTTCATAGCCTAAAAGACAGGATGGTTTTGGTCATATAAAGATGAAATCCAAAAATAAAGGTGACACTCCACAAAGAAAACTTCTGAAGAAGATTTCTGAAAATATTCAAGACTTCCTGACAATAGTCTTTATAAGCTGGTTTTGCCTTCTTATAATCCAAAGACTCTTAAAACAGGCTTTTTAAAACAGTTTACCACAGCCATTACCAAACATCAGCTTCGAACACATTACATTACACACATAGTGGGAGAGCGTCAATATTTCTCCAAAACAAAGAACAAAACTATGCAAATAGCAAATATTGGTCTCTTTTTGTTCTTAAAAGGGAAGAATATGAAAGAATGCATGCTTGATGACAGAGTTTCTAAAAATTTTTTTTACATTGGCATATACACACACACATTTTTGCAAGATATTTTCCATAGTTTTTAACCAATTTAACATGTAAGCACAGCGCTGCTCCATGACAGCATGGAATCCACAAAGCTCTTACAGGTAGTACTGAAGCAAAACTGCTACAGCAACAAAACAGGAAAACACAAAAGCAGCTAATCAGCCACACTGAACCAGCCACATTGTAAAGAACTGAAGGGGACCATTGACTTACTGGCTGACCACCAAAGGAAAACAAGAGATTTTAACTAGAATGTTTAAGAGAAGAACACACCCTGAAAATCTGGCTCCATTAGACACATAGCCAGAAAAAGCCATTGGCTAAATGCTTTCTTTGGCACGCCTGCTCGTGACTGTGGCCCCAAAGAAATATCTGTCAATAACTGGAAATAGGAAAAGCTTGTAACTGCAGGGGATAAAAAACTTTAGAAGCAGGAAAGGAAGAGGATAAAATGCTTCTTTAATTACACATATGAGTCATACATCTTCTGTACTAGCTGAGAAGCCATGACAAAATTTAGGAATGGATCTGGAGAGTCACAAATATAAGTAGGAGGAAGTACAAAATTGTGCTTCCAGATGTCTATTCTCCACATTTCAAATCATGCAGCTCCACAGTTTTTTTGCCATAGTCTCAGAAGGTGTGCCACTCTTTGAAATTTATTATCTAGCAAATAAGCAAAATGATGATGTTAGAACTTCTGTTTTTCCTGATAAGTCATCACTGTGTCAGATACTGTAAGGGATGCACACAAACATGGTGAAATCAATATTTTTCACTGTCTACAGCACACAGTATTTCACATACCCTGAGAACACACTGCCTTTGG
The DNA here is from genome assembly GCF_028018845.1 of Melospiza georgiana. Taxonomy (NCBI): domain Eukaryota; kingdom Metazoa; phylum Chordata; class Aves; order Passeriformes; family Passerellidae; genus Melospiza; species Melospiza georgiana. The sequence continues at coordinate 52,204,975 of NC_080465.1, forward strand.
CATCTATCTCAACATTATAGCAGTTGTGTCAGGTAAGACAGCCTAGACAGAAGAATACCCTCTGCAGATGTTGCACATGCCAAGCTTGTAGGGAGGACAGCACTTTCTACACATATCTAAACCAAAAGACAACAGTTAGACCAAGTCAAAGGGGAAAAAAAAGAAGATAAAATATAATTAGAAATATGGGAATCGGCTAAAAGCAAGCATAAGATTGAAGTACCCTTGCCTGGCTCCACTGCAAAGAGCCAAGAACTTCGAAGAGAAAATGTGGAAGGCAGAGAAGAGCCAAGACCTTTATCAAGCAATCATTAACCAACATATCTGGGATAGTGTGAAAACTCTTCTGTAGCCTCTTCCACCTTCTTTACCACCACACACCACAAATACAGAGGTATAAAGTGCAAGCTTCATCACTCACTGATAATCCAACAAGTGGCAAAAAGCCCTCTATGCTGAGCACAGACAAATAACAACAATGGTCAGGAGCTTACAGTCCAGGGAAAATCAAATACCTGAATCCTGAGAACTGCAAGTGCTTCCACTGTGCCTACAGAAACTTCACAGCTAGTACACAGGAATGGTCAGCATATAATTTGTAAGACTAACACAGTTTGTCCCCTCTCTTGCTCTGTTTCATCAACCCAGTTAATGGTTCCTCTCCAACCTTAAGTTTCTTCTGGATCCCATGATGAGTCTAATACCAGAATTGCAATCATCAAGTATTACCTCTGGGTAAAAAAGGAGTGACGAGGACATGCTAACAATCAAATGTTCTGAATAAAATGTATTGTGTTGGTGTCTTAAAAGACTCACAATTCATAGGATAAGCAAACAGTACAGGCCTTTGCTTTTTGAAGTTAAATTCCCTGCCTTTAACTCAGTTATCAACTGAGGCTTTAAAAGACTCAGCACTGACTATGGATAATTAGGTAAGTATCAATAAATATACTAGTTTTGACAGAAATCATACTAAAAAATAGGGGGGAAAACCAAAACAAACAAAAAACCAAACAAAAAACAAAAAGAAAAAAACTCAAAAAACAAACAAAAAAAAAACCAAACAAAAAAAAAAAAACCAAAAAAAACAAAAAAGAAAAAAAAAAAGAAGGAAAAAACCAAACCAACAAAAAAAAAAAGTCGACAAAAAAATCCCCCCCTGCAAAAAAAACCTAAAACACACAGGAAAAAAAAGGGGGAAGGAGAAACTTTTGCTTCATTAGCACAGGTTGAAACACTAAGCGCAGAATTTATTGAAACTCTTGAGCATTTCCTTCTCCTGAAATGCAGCTTCAAGACAATGATACTGAATCCCCTGATTATAACAATGCTTTCTAAAGTAATGATTTCCATTAAAGGAAGTATAGCAGAAAAGAAAAATTCTGGCCTAAGAGCATGTTATTCTGCTTACTGTGCAGAAATCATACTAAATAATTTTCATTTTACTGGTTGATGAACTTCAGTTGTCTAAGCTTATATAAAGCAGCACAAGATTTCTAGACACTACCTCAAAAACTAATCTTCCTGTAATCTGAGAAACACTGGGGAAAGTCACTCTGTCACTGCCTAACTATTTCGCTAACTACTCCCTCAGGCTTCCTATTTACCTATGCTCCTCCAACCAACTCTGTAAGTATTTCAAAACTCTCTTGTGAGTGCTAAGAGAATGAGCAATATTAGAAAGGAAAGAGACAGTAAAACAAAAATGAAGGTATAGATAGATTACTGGTAAACACACACCAAACAGTTCACATTTTCCCTGAAGTTTACAAGAATTTGATTCTTAAAAGAGTTTTATACCTGTCATATCCATAAGCACTATTTTTCCACTGACGTGGACTAAATTCCTGAATGCATACAACTAAATATATGAGCTACATAATATGATTTCCTTTTGATAAGGAGACAGAAAATGTTCAAGAAAGAGATTCTTTGCAATTCATACTTAGAATTGTTACTTTTAACTCACTTTCATGTAGTTTTACAAGAATACCTTTTTAAGCTTTTCTGAAATTTTTCCTCAAGAATGATGAAAAAGAACGATACTGAACATTCGTAACATGGTAACAATACTATTTATCAGTGGAGATGCAGTAAAAGATGATTGTTAGAGCTGACCAGAGGAAAACATCAGACAGGAGAACAGGGGCACCGATCACACAAGAGCAGAAACAAAGCAGGATTACACCATAGAGAACGAGAAAGTTGGCAGCTGTGGTGCTGCAAACTGTTTTCTTTAAACCATTACCTCTCCATCTTTGAATACAAGGCCTCTACACAAATGTTGCAGAGAAAAGGAGGTCATTACTATAGCACAATACAACTCTCACACCGAGATGAAGCTCAAGCTTGCAGACACACAGCACTGAACTCACGCAGGCCTGCTGCCACCCCGTGGTATTCCAAAGTAGCTGCTCTGAAGAAAAGGGCACACTTTTCTGCACTCCAAAAACCAAACTGCAAATCACTGCCTAACCAATGAACACACTTCTTAAAGTATCTCCTGCTACATATTAAATCTCGCTTAAGTTTAACCACATTTCAGAAGCTGTATGACTGGAAAAAAAATAGCTGACCACAAGTAATCATACTTCTTTGAGCCCAGATACAAATCCTTAAAGGGCTTTCCTCAGTTTTGAGATATGTCTCTCACCAAATCAAATAAAAATTACTGACATCTAGTCCAACAGTTTCAATCAAGAATTTTCTAGTCTATAAACATGTAACAGTTTGAGATCCAATGGCTTATCTTCCTAAAAAACATGGTTAAAAAAGCTTTTTCATAACTCAAACAAGCAGAGTTTCTGTTGACTTCTTACCACACACATGATGTAAGAGAGGATGGCCCCAGAGGAGCCGATGAGTGCACCAACAATGGTCAGCAAGTTGTTGTTCAGGAGAAAGCCCTCAGCACACAAAGCCCATCCAGAGTAACTGTTCAGGACAGTAATAACTACAGGCATATCAGCACCTCCAATAGCTGCTGTTAAAGTGACACCCTGGAGAAGGAAAGAAAATACTTAACGTCAGCAATCACTAAGGAGAACACCCAGAAAAGACACTCAGCCTACAGCACTGAAAAATAAATATAGAATGGCTTGTGTTGGAAGGGACCTTAAAGATCAGCCAGTCCCAACTGCCCTAACTTGGGCAGGGATATTACCCACTAAATCATGTTGCTTAGGGTTCCAACCAACCTGGTCTTGGACACATCCATGAATGGGGCATCCACAACCTTTCTAAGCAACTATCAAGTTACTTAGAGCCTATTCAAGTATTGTCAGTGTAGGTATCCAGGCTGAGAATTCAACTTGCCAAATCTGCCTTTTCAGAGAGAACAGGAAGGTACCCCTGTTCTCAGCTTAGAAGGTACCCATGCTCAGCTTAGTCACATTTTTTTACTTGCTAAATTATCCTACTAGCTCCATGGAACTGTTCATACTATTAACGCATTTATATTGAACAGTCTTGCAAGACTCGGTTTACAGAATGGCAATATTCAAGGTAAATTTTGCAACACTGGCATACACTGGTGTAGGTGAATGGCAGAGGTTACACAAGGACATCATCTCAAGAGGCTATCATAATAATCAGTAAATCAGAGCTTTTTCAGGAATTTTAGGGATTACCTTTCTAAAAAGTATTCTCTAATATCACTCTGTCGCATAAAAAAATTCATTAATCAGTAGCTGCAAAACTTAAGTATAAAAATGCATTCCAGTTCTCTGGAACAGTTCTCGTTTACACCTAGATCTAGAAAAGTCAGTTGCTACTTGCTACTTCAACTTACCACACAGGCATGCACCATGCCCACCGTGACTCAGGATGGCAAAATATAATTAATAAAGAGGAAACTTGCAGGACTGGAGAATAAACTCCTTTTGTAACTTGTTTCACTTTCTACAATTCCTTAACTTACCATTATGGCTGAGAGTGCTGACACAGAACCCAGGCAAGTAATTCCCGTGGTGTAAGAAGGATCAAGCATGTAAGGTATCATCCCACCAAAGCTGGCAGCCAGCAATCCTGCATTCAATGCATGCCGACCAGGCAAGAGCAGAGGTGCAGAGTTCAGGATACCTGCGATCAAACACATTTTCAGACATGAACATGTACACTCAAGGAAGCCTGCTGCTCACGTTCAGAGAAGACTGAATAACTCAGTAAAAGAAAAATTAAAAAAGAAAAAAAGGGAGGGGTAGAAGATAAAACAAGTTAGTGGAAGCTGAGATTTTCTGCTGACTTAGAACTGCAAGACATTTCAACTTCCTCTAGATTCTCAAATAGTCTTCTTTAAACTGTATTTACTTCTTATTTCACTGAAGTGCTCCAGAATAGCTAGAAAAATCTCTTTTCCTTTTGAAAAGCCTTTTTATTTTTCCTTCAACAAAGTCCTTCCACTTTGCCTCTAGGTCTTTGTATGTTGAATATGACACACAGTAGAAGGAAGCTTTTAGCTGGAACTTCTACACGAGGATTATCTCAGTCTCTTAAAAACTGTGTGCTTAAAAAAATATGACTACACAGGTAACACCAAGTATAAAACATTCCTATTTTCAAATGCATTAATTTCACAACTACCCTCAGTCACACGGAACTCCCACAGCTTCCCACATCTGCAGAAACTTGAGGGGAAAAGGCGGTTCAGTATTTCTGTGATTCAGTTAAAAAAGACAGTCACATTAATTTCATACTAGGGTTTGGTTTTTTTCAAACCACATGACAAAGGGTTGAAACAATGCAAGTTTGCCAGTAATTACTTACATCAGAAATAAGTGTCTCATTTAGATTTAAAAAAAAAATTAATTCTCATTTAAAATTCCTTTTCATTTCATTCATTTTCATTTCATTTCATTCATTTTAATTTTCTCATAAAAATTTGAGAAAAGCTGAATTCAAGGGAAACAATGAACTGACGGTCTCAGCCAGGGGAGTCAAAGTGTGTGGCTTACTACGCTTTTCCATACCATAGGATCAGTAGTTTGCTAATACAGACAAACTTCATATTTTATACCATGATGATATGAAAATGCAAGGGAGAAAAAAGTAAACAAAAATAGGAGAGCAGGCTCAAACAGGCAGTGAAGTTTACCAGGGACATGCGCACAAATCACTGAGGAGGTACAATGGAGAGAGAAAAAATAACTCAGAACAAATAAATTAATAACTACTTAGCAGAGATACATCAGAAATACATACTACTGACAAATCCTTCAAAAGATTATTAGAGAAGACAGCTTTCCATCCTTGTCATATTTCCTCCTTCAAAGGCTGGTCTCACAAACATTGAAGAAAGCAAAGAGATGTTTCCCAAAGGAACTATTGCAAAGTTAACAACAGGATTAGTAATAGGAAGCTCTTAGCCTGAAATTCTTAGTACAAGTATCACCTCAGCTTCTCAAAAGCTGTGTGCTTACAAAACCAAAAATAAATGCAATAAAGAAAACTTCACATGCGTAATAATCAGGAATTAGTGAGTATTTAATTTAGAAAACATATTTGCTAAAACAGCAAGAGGCATGGAGCATGGAGTCTGTGCAGTAGGTAAACAGACAGTGAACTGAATGGTTTAAAGTGAGGCAGCCTCAATATTGCAGGCTGCCTACCTTAATGAAGATTGCAGTGTTAAGAACAAAATCCTAGAAGTATTACTAGTGCTCACTGAATACAGCAACATGAGAGTTTCAAGCAAAATTCTGCTCAGAAATACCAAGTTGTGATCATTAAAGTTCAATAAAATGAATTTGAGAAAAAGCATCAAGTAGTGTCTTAACACCAAAGCAACACTTATTTCTAGACAAGATGAATAATAGTATGTCAAAGCACTGAAGACAACTTTTCATAATTAAAGCTGTACACAAAATAAACAGAATTAGAAACAAAAAAGTACTCGTAAAAATTAAACATTTAAACTTTCACCTGGTCCAAAATACAATGCTTTTTTTTCCAATTACATAGCAGTCTAAAAGTAGAGTCAAATCCCAAGGGAAGAAAAACCCTTTAACAAATATTTAATTCTGAACAGGAGGTCTCACCTTGCAGTTTTCCATATGCAACAAGAGAGCCACTGAATGTCACTCCACCAATGTACGTGCCAAGATATGCCACAATCTTGGTGAGGTTTGCAGCAGGGTTGCTGGAGAAGTGAGGATATTCAATCATGTACTCTGCTACACAGGTGAGCACAGCAGCCAAACCAACCAAACTGTGGAAAGCAGCCACTAGCTGAGGCAGATCTGTAATCTGGATGCGTTTAGCAATTGTCAGACCTATTGAGAGATGAAGACAGAAGGGAAGTCTTAGAAAACACAACCCACCTGCTCAGCTAGAAATTAGTACAGGATGGTTCAGTGTGCAATGATTACACATACACAAGTCTGTTCCAATTAGAAATCCCTATGGCATTGAACCAAAGGTTGCACATGTGAATTTTGTGCATCATGAAAAATAGAAAGAGTAAAGCATATCATGGGCTAAGAAGCTTCACCAAATATTGAGAAATTCATTGTTTTCTGTGACAAAGGCACAGTATGAAAGAGAGAATTTGGCAGTGTTCGGCCAGGAACTGAACAGAAGTACAAAGTTGGGCAAGATCATTTACCTCTGGACACAAGTTTTCCTATCAGAGATGATGTGGTCCCAACTTTTCAGTCAGCACATTCTTTACCACATTGTAAAGCATTAACAAAAGCCCTGACAGTTACAATATTTTGTTCACACATTTGCCAAATAATTTTGCACAAGCCTCAAGTGTCAGTTAGTCAATTCACTTGGGAGCTATACAGTATTTTATGTATATACAGGTTGCATATATGCATGCATGGAACATAGATTGTTAGTTCATCATACACATACCTATGGTCCCACCAAGTGCCATTGCACCTGACATCTGCGCCAACAATGCAGGAGTGGGATTAAGGCTTCCAAGAGTTGCAGCTAAACCTCCTGCAACACCAATCATACCCAAAGCATTTCCAAGACGAGCTGTTCCTTGGGTAGACAAACCAGCCAGGGCACCAACACAGCACAGTCCTGAGGCCAGATACATCAACTTTAAAGGAAGAAAAAACATCAGTATGAAGTAGTGACAAATTGCATTGCTATAAAACATCTCTGATAATTACACAAAATGACTGATTTCTCCAGAATGTGTTTAAGTCACAACTCTTAAATGAAATCAAGAAACTTTACAGGATGAGGTTTTGGCCAATTAATGTGATATCTATAAAGATTTTCCCTCCCTTGACGACCCTTTTTTATCTGCAAAATGACTATTAATTAAAGCCAAACCAATTTTCCTCATCAGTTCAGAAGCAACCTTTCCTTTAGCACACAAATCCAAAACTATATGGTCCTCTTCATTATAAGGATAGTTTCATAATTTGTTTATGGCAAATTTGAACTAAGAAATAGCTTTGATAGTTCTGAACTACCAGCAAGAGTGTGGCCAGAAGGAGTAAAACTGTGATCATTCCCCTGTAGTCAGCACTGGAGAAGCCACACCTCGAATCTTATGTCTAGTTTTGGACCCCTCACTCTAATAAAGAGCAAGTCAAGAGAAGGTCAACTGAGCTGATGAAGCATCTGGAGCAGAAGTCTGATGAGGAAGGAGTTGGGGCTGTTCAGTCTGAGAAAAGGAAGATCAATGGAGACTTTATTACTCTGTACAATTCTTCAAAATGAGATTGTAGCCAGGTGGGAATTGGTCTAATTTCCCAGGTAACAAGTGAGAGGACAAGAGGAAATGGCCTCAAGTTCATGGGGAAGGTTATATTAGACATCAGGACTTTTTTTTTCATGGAAAGCATGGCCAAACTTTGGAACAGGCTGCCTAGAAAAGTGGAGTCACCATCCCTGGATGTGTTCAAAAAAACTTGTGGATATGGTACTTGAGGACATGGTTTAGTAGTGACCATGGTGGTAGTGCAAGGCTGACAGCTGGATTTGATGTTCTTAAAGGTCTTTTCCTACATTAATGATTCTGTGGCATTCTGTTACTGTTGTTTGCAAAAAGTGTAAACAAACTTACATGAACTGAGCTATAAATGTCCAGATAATTGCCAAAACACAAATACATTACAAGCCTCTGCTATAACAGTATGTTTCAATTCACTTTTTCCAAATGCACAAGGCAATATAAAGTGATTTTTCTTACTATTAAAACAAATGTAAACAAAAGTTTACTATAAAAGGTGTTATAGTATACAATAACCATTTATATAACTATACATAACAATATATAGTTATATATATATATTGTACATCCCTCTGCACTGAAAAACTGATCCCATCCTTTTTTAACTGTCATGCCAAGCTGAACTTTCAGAAACATTTAAAACAAAGACTGATTTCTGTAGTTACTGTATTATTTAGACTGCAGTTTAGGAAAACAGTCCAATAAATAAAAGCCCCTGCTATGTTTACACAAAATCAAACAACAACAGAGCTTTTAAAGTATGCTAGCTATGTGACTGCAAGCTTACAGTTAATCAGCTTCAGATTAGCCTTGTGGGAACATGCAGCTGATGGAAAGACCTTGGATTATTTGTTATCTACTCCTCCACAGAAGAGGCATGAAGAAACATAACACTGAGCACTGGGCAAAGAGCCATGAAGTTATCGTCTTACTTGTTCAATGTAATAGCCACTGCTGAGAGCAGCTGCATAGCCTCCTACAAATACACCACCAGGGAGCAGGTACAAGTAGTTGTACTCAGGAGGGTCTGTGGGACGTTTGAACATATCCAGCATTCTCTGTGTAACTAAAAAGCCACCTGGACAAAGTAAAGGAGCAATCTTAAAAAAATAAAATCTGAAATCAAGCACATGCCAAATTATAAGAGAAGTATTTAGTAATACCATATTACCACACGATTCAGCAACCAATAAAGCTAGCAACCTGGAAAACTACCAGGAAACAAAAGCATAATCAGTGTTAGATTTTGCTGTCTCTTTTAGCCTTTTCAGAAGAAAAAGAGGAATTGCTCTGGCTCCATACTCTACACTGACTGTAGGACACAGCTTAGTTTATGACTGCACTCTTTTCCCAACCTGCTCTAGCAAAAGCAGTATTTCTAAGTCACATTGCTTACTTTGTTGCCTTTTTATTATTGAAGCTGGGACTTATGAAGCTCAAAGAAACAGAATTTTGTTCTATGCTGCTCGTATGCATTTCAAGTAGGAAAATTAATACCAGTAGAAATCCTCTACAACTACCCCCTTATGTTACACAGGAAAAAATATTGTATATAATCACCAGCCAAATTTATGAAAGGAAAATGCACATTTAAATAATTCCTAAAAGAGGTTACTCCACAGGGTATGCAAAATATCTACAATAACTACTGTGAAAATTGGAGGGCTGATGGGTTTTTATTGATAAATGCTCTCAGAGTCTATTCTCAGACTAGTATTTCTGGAATTATACAATCAAATAACTACAAGAGGTTTAAAAATTACCCTAGTACTTGAAGTTATCCTCAGGAGAAAACCTAACATTCATACCTGCAATATTGACTGAAGATATAAAGGTTGAAAGCACTGCTAGGCTTTGGGAAATGTCTTGAGGGAGATAGTGTCCTCCCATCAGTACCAGCCCACCAACTGCAGTCAGACCTATTTAGAAGAGATAAAAGCATTACTGGAAGAGGTTACTGTGTAATCATAAAAGGCACTACACCTATAGGAAATTTCCTTTCAACTGTTGGACAAATATCAGTCAACTCAAATTTTGACCCCTACTTCACACATTAATGCTTAAAAAAGACTACCACAGTCTTTTTCAGGAATACAAACACGCTTCAAAAGAAAAAAAGAAAAAAAAAACAAGTAAATGAATGTAGTTTTGAAGAACAGTGCCCCAGGTGCAGAATTAGCCAAGTACGTGTTCAATAAAAGAAACTTTGTTTATAATAATCAAAGCAGATCCTTTACTTATGAGAATTATGAATTACTTATGAGAATTATGAATTTTATGGGTATTTTAGGATTGATTTTCTTTTTTCCTCTCTCTCAAAACACATAGTTTTAGGAGATGAATGGAAGAATGTAAAAAATAGGAAAGATTAATTATTTTCAGGGCAATCTTTTGAAGAGATGGGAGAAAAGATGTGGTCTATGAAAGCACACCACATCACTCCAAATAAAACAAACTTTTAAGCAAATAGGTCAAGTAAAAATTACTTCAGAAAATTAAAAGGATATCAAAAGGATAAATTAAAACATCACATTTGCCTTTCTTTTGAAAAAAACACTCTCAGAAAACATTGTTTCATGTTTCCTTGCTATTTATGAAAGTAAACTCAAACATGCACACCAGCACTAATTCAGGTAAAAGGAGTTGTGACTGCTTCAAGTAGAGAACAAGAGGCTGTGTGACAGCCACTTACCTGAGATAGCATTAGTCACAGACATAAGTGGGGAGTGCAGAGCAGGAGTCACACCCCACACTGTGTGGTACCCCACTATCCCAGAGAGGCCAAACGTTGTCACCATTTGTGTGAAAGCATCATTAGGTGCTACAATGCCCAGCCCTAACATACCAGCTAAACCTAGAAGAAAAGCATAGGAAAGCTCTGTAACATTTCAATAACTTCTTACATTTAAACTGCATCAAACAGGAGCCTAGTACGAACACAAAAGCAAAATGGAGTTCTATGCATGGACTGGTTTCAAAATCAGGGAGATAATTTTTTCAAATACACTACGTTCTTTCAGTGCTAATCTTTCCTTTGTAACAGAAAATAAAGCCATACATATAATCCACACATATTTGTTACACATGGACACAATGCAGCAAAGATAGGTTTCTACACCAACACTGACTGAATCCTGTCACCCCCCTGTTCTGTAGGAAAAAACACAGAAGTCACAATTATGTTGAGATATTGCTTAGATGTATCAAAGCAATATGCATGAAGAACAGGGATTAAAATTAAGACTACTGAATTCATTAATTACTTCATGCAAAAGTTCTGATACACTTTGTCAAAGCAAAGTCTTATTTCCAATACTTCAGTAGACTGTGGCCATTTAAGTCTCACACAATACAGTAAAATCTGAAGAAAGCAAAAGCCATTGAACTGATTCTGCTGTAAAGTTGGGGCACAGTCCCCGGCAGGAGTCCTTCCTGCTTTTTAAGCATTTTACTAATATTTAAGTAGAGTCAAACATACATATATGAAGAGAATCAGCACGTGTTGGAAGGTCAAATACTTTTGGTATTTCACTTTTGGTAAAATTTCAGAAGTTTTATTTTCCCTCTCAAGCAATTCTTACACTATGCTGATTTTGCATCAGGATACACCAGCCAATCAATTGCTCCCCAAATAGCTATTCAATTAAATGAGTTAGGTGATGGGTCATTCAAAAGTATTAGTCAAATGAGAAGTACTCTACACTGGCTCTCCAGCTATGGAAGTTGCCTACCTGCTGTGTATATAGACGCAGTAGTCATGGTTTTTCTAAAAGGTGTAATAGTAGCTGCTTTTTCTGCTTCCAGCTCTGCTACAGTCTTCTGCTTCACTGGCGCTCCCTGAGGAATGTTTTTTGGTGGAGGTGCTGGGAAAATCACTTTGCCATCCTGACAAGAGATATTTACAGTTATGCCTAGCATGGAATATGCTTAGTACTTTTCTTCTCAATCCTGCAATTCAGGCAAGTGCTAACATCCTACAGCCACGCCCAGGAACAAGCTCTTTTTCTGTATCAGCAGAAGTTTGCAAGGCATGACCAAGTTAATCATACTGGTTTACACATTCTTCAGACAAGATTTGATATTAGTGTCCAAGAGTACCTGGTGAAGACACAGCACAAGGCTCCAGAGCAGAAACAAGAGAAAAGTAAAGAGATAAAGTTCCTTAAATGGAAAACACCTAGGCAAAATAAAACTAAGTCTTGGAAATAACAAAATCTGCTACAGATGTGAACTGTAATCACAGCCTTTCCAGACCTCAGATAGAAACCAAGGATGACATCCCACATTCTTTGTTAATCTTCAGGCCTCTGTGGAGCTATCAGCACTGAGCTGTACTCACCATTTCAATGCCCTGGGAGAGCTGAAGTCTATGCCCTGAGTTTTTATTTTATTATTTTCTGATAAAGCTTCAATTATTTTGCATATTCTAGTTTCATCATTTTTTTCTCTTACTATAAATGGAACACTTTTTATTTTTTAAAGGGAAGAATGTTTTTCTGGAAGAATGTTTTGGTGTGGTAAAGCCTCAAACATGTTTTAAGTAGCTATGTTTTTATCACACAAAACACACAAACTTTATCTTTTTTCCTGTTTTTCATTGGTAAATACATTAGATTTAACTTTGACAAGAAGACAAGACTAAAAAGAAACAGAGGAATTTTCAGCTAAATAAACACACCATTACCCATACGCTCCACCAAGCCACCTCTGAAATCAGCTGACATGCAGTATCTCTGAACACATTTTGAAGAGACAGAAATTATAAGTGATAGGTCTGTACTCACAAATTAAGAATAGAGTATTTATAGAGTATTTAGTGGCTCACCTTCATTACTACAGTTCCTCTAATAACATGATCCAGAGTCCCATAGTCGAAGTCATCTTTTGGATCAAAGTAGAAGTTCTCTTTGTCAGGACTAATAGCTTTCAGAAGTTTGATAATATTATTAGAATACAGGGTACTGGCCTGAGTAGCCATTCTGCTAGGCAGATCTGTGTACCCAATGTGTGTAACACCCTGAAAAAAATCCAAGTAAAATAATAAGGATTTGTACAATCTCTGAAAAAGCATCATCTCTTCCAGTATATCCTTCTAGAATATCTATCCAAACTGTGTCATTTATCTTGGTTTATAATCTCAACTAAATTGGTTACCTGCAGTTCTGACTCTACTACGTCAGGGACAGATCACTCACAATAGCTACAGAATCCAACATGATCAATTCCAAAACCTTAAACTCTATTAGCAACAAGACTTCACAGACAGGAAGACATATTAGTGCAAGAGCTTGTCTTCTCCAAATCCTACATTCTCTCAGAACCCAAATTCTTTAAGCAATCAGGTAACAGATTCATCCATCTAATGCTTGGCATCTTCTCAGTTTTTCTGGAAGGCAGGCACGGGAGACAAGTTTCTGTATAATACTGGAGTGAAGGGAGCTCCCTCAGAGCTGTGCAAGAAATATGTCTGAGTTCATATGGATGTAAAAATGTAGCCTAATATATCCTCACTGCTTAAAGAACTAATGAGAACTAAAGGATATCACGCTTTAGGAAAGAATGGGAAGCTGAGGCTGGCATACACTCTGAGGTGTTCAAAAGCAGGCATGCGTTAAAACACTGCTCCCACAACTTACAGCTAAGATCCATCCTCTGGCTTCCTAATGCAATGCTCTGGCACAATCCTAATAGTTCTGCACTGCTCCTATTTTCCGTAACACAGAGACAGTACACTAAATCCAGGGGTAATACTCCTCTGACTAAAAGTGTTCCATATAAACCCTTCATGCAAGTATCTGCTTACTTCTCTTCTACATTCTCTAGTTTCAGTTTTAAGCAATGACATCAAAAGCCCTAGAAAGCCAAGATGACAAGCGCAACATGTGATTCTTTGATATATACAAACAGATTTCTGCTTATGTCAACAACAACCACGCCAACAGCGTCCTACAGGCTTCCCAAATAAAGGCATTATATACTTGCATTACCAAATTACACCCTAGGAAATCTGCTACTATAAATCTCATCACCCAGATTTCTGTAATTGTTAGCAGACTTCACATAAGCATCAAAAACAAAACCCAAAAAGCAGAAAGACAAGTTCTCAATTGAGCAAATGAACACTGGAGCAAAACCAAAGTAATTCAGTCCAGACCAAAGGACTTTCTTTAAGGAACCAATTTATGCTACATCTACTTTGGGTTTCAAGTGCTTTGGATGCTCTACGGGCAACACACTCACATTATGGAAGATAAAGAAAAGCAAAGTCAGCACCCTCCTGAAGCTGAAATAGTACTGAGTAAGCCAGAGACTTTGTACTGAAGTAAACACTGAGAGTCTGAACCTGCTTAGCTTTGCCTGTGACAGGAAATGTTTATCTCCAGCCACGGGAGGTGATAAGCAAATCAAAGAACCTATCACTACTGCTGTGTTTTTTAGCTAGACCAAGAAATAGATATCAAATCCTACCTTCAACTCAGAAGAGACAAACACTGGACTTGGAATTTTAAGTAGCAAGAATTCTGTAATATCCATTAACAACCAAATTAACACTATACAAAGGTGTTAGTTTCTTGAAAAATATTCAAATTGATCTATTTAGATAGTGACCAAATGCAAATCTAAAGGATTACTTGAGCCCAAAGCAGCTGAAAGACTGTTGAAAATCCAGCTGCTTATTTTCAGCATACAATTTACATTTTTGTCCAAGGTGAACTGAGAATGAACTGCAGATTAAAATGCTCACCTTATGAACATACATTTCCCCAGGCTTTGTAGTCTCAATATTTCCTCCTGCTTCTGCAGCTAAATCCACAACAACTGAACCTTCCTTCATAGATTCAATCATATCTTTCTTAAACAAGATTGGAGCTTTTTTGCCTGACAAAACAAGGCATAGCAAGTTAAATGCAAAATACAGTTTTCTATCTGTTGAGCATAGGAGATGACTTCTCCTCTTTGCTCTATATATAAGCTTTAATTTTGTAAGCAAAATTTTCAAGTATTTGGTACCTAGGATAAAAAAACACACAAAAGTTTTTTTTTAGAAAGACAGAAGAAATGCTAGAACATTCTGCTCCAAAAGCATACAGGAAAGTTATGCATGGTAGTCTACCAAAGATAAGTTCAATTCTGCCAGCAAACTGACAGACCAATCTCACAATTTCAGTCATAACAAAAAAAAAATTTAAAAAAAAAAAGAGCCACCACATTGTCAGCTAGTAAAATAGAGACATTGTGCAACACAAAGCACTAAAATCTAAGCTCTACCTTACTGTGTTTCTATTACAAAGGACAATTCCATTTCAATCAGACTTGCTTCAGTGCACAAGCTGTATAGCAGAAGTAGTCGTGTAGTTGTGATACAATAGATATGCAAGAGAATTATATATTCTCACTTTATTACTAAATACTCCTTTTTTAGTAAGAAAAACATGACAATATTTGATTCATACTGATCGTCCATGAAAACAAAAGTTGTTTAAAAAAAAAGGATATACTTTAAAACCAGGCCTTTATCACAGAAGCATAAAGGTGAACGTTCACACAGACATAATTCATTATCTCCTCTGTCTTTATGCAGATGCAACTTCAAAATACAACAATTTACCTAGAAGAATGAAAATTTTCATTTTCCACATCAAGCATACCTGGAATAAGTGCTGTAGTGATGATAATGTCAACATCTTGGCACTGTTTGGTAAAGAGTTTCATTTCGGCTTCAATAAATTCTTTGGACATTTCTTTAGCATAACCACCTTGTCCCTCTCCAGATTCCTTTACGTCTACTTCCAACGGCTCAGCACCAAGAGACTTGAACTGTTCCAGGGCTGCAGCTCTAGAAAAAGAAAATTTTAGTTGACAGAAAAACCACTACTTTACAAATACATCATGACCAGTGACTTAAGTAGCAATCTTCAGACAAGTGATGATGTAAAACTTATTTTAGTATTAAGGAGACCATAACAAAAGTCCTCAGCTTTCTGTATTCAGTGCAAAAAATAATTGCACTGATAAATTCAGGTTCCAGTCAGACTTGAATAAGGAATGAAGGTAGCCTATGGTTTCCTATATAGTCAGCAGAGTTGCTTCAAGAAAAACCTCAAAGCTGAGGCTCTGCTGATTAACTCTCCTCATGCATTTCTGTTGTCATGACTTGGTAAATCTACAGCCCAAACAAAGGTGCCAAAAATGGGAGATAAGCACAGAATCCATGACCTTGTCTTTAAACTGTGAGATGAGAAGTATAAGTAAATCTTATTTTCACAGGGAAAATTACCAGGGGGTGGGTGTTTGAAGTTGTGGCTTGCCAATATTCTGTAATTTATTTCGCATCATATGACATCACATTAAAGAGACTAAATTTCAGTGTTAGGTGAACAGTGACAACATCAGAGAATTAAACATAAATGTTCTTGAATCTAAAGATAAAAGTATCGAGAGTACTTAAGAAGGGAATTAAAGTAAAAATGGAAAAGTTTTAGACAGATTTCAAAATAAAACATAAAGGACTAATAATGGCATAAAAATAGTAGGAAGTGAACTATGGCTCAATGTAGTACAAATTATTTCACTCTAATACAGCCATAAACAATTTAATCTTCAAGTAATTTCAAATTGTTTATTACAATTTTCACACCCTTACCTAGTATCAAATCCACGAACCACTGCACCCATCGATTTTGCCGCTCCTGCAGAAGCCAGGCCAGCAACCCCCCCTCCAATGATCAGCACCTAAAATGATAAATCTCATTAACCAGCCATTTAAACTAGATACTTTATGATAAAACCAAATTTAATTGGGCAGAGTTGCCCCATATATCCAACAGTTTAAAAGCTGTAACTCCTAATTACACATATCTAAGAGGCAACTTTTCTGTAGCTAGTAGTTTCTCTAAGTAAACATAGGTTTTCTCCTTGATATCTTCCTTTTTTCCTTCCCTAATTCTAATTTCATTTCATTTCAATCCAATCTACCTGTAATTCCAATCAAGTAAATCTTTCCATTGCACTCCCTAATGCACAAGAAATACCAGTCTCTCTGAATTTTTTAACTGCTTTCTTACCTTCTCATACTTTGAAAAAAAATTAATCCAACCCCTTATAGCTAATCTGATGTTTAAAACTAGGCAAGCTTAAATAAAATTCAAATTATTCTATTATTCCCAAAACAAAACCAGAACAGATGTGAACAAAAAGTGGTATGAGAACAAATAACAGTGATTTCTGAAGTCTCTAGAAACCGCCTAAAGGCAGGAAAAAAGCCTTTTAACATAGTTTCCGCAACAGCTACCTTTGCTCAGAAATTCACATTTTCTTTTGCCACAATGTTTGTTTAATGACACATACCTTTGCTGGAGGAACTTTGCCAGCAGCTGTGATTTGACCCGTGAAAAATCGACCGAAGTGATTTGCTGCCAGGACCACAGCCTTGTAACTGTCAATCAAGGACGAACACATATCAGTGTTTTCTCAGATTCAGTAAATTCCATTCATTACATCAATCTAAAAGATGAATATTTGACCACAGTATATGTGTAGGATAAAGCAAGCTTAGTATTTTATCATTGAACACAAGCTCAATAGTCTTTATTCATACTTCTATGGAGACGTCTGACAATATTTGATCTTTTGTTTGTAACTGCCATGGCTCTTGCATTCACACTGAGTGTTCTTTGGGTTAGTTAGCTCCTAACAATACCAGATCCCCATGACAGACAATCTGTATTCAAGATAACTTAGTTCAGAGCAAAAAGGTGCTAGACAAAACAGTCAAGGAATTAGAAGAATTGTATTCAGTTTTGTTTATTTTAAAAGCATTGCTCTGATCTGCTATAAAGCTAACCATAAAAAACTTTAACACTACCCTGCTTGAAACAGCTCTGCATGAAAACAGAGATGTAGAATCATTTTAGATATACCTAATATCAAAGCACATGACTTTAATCCAGCTATACTTAAAGAAGCAAAAAAAATCATACCCAGCAATGTTGGCCATGGAGCTAAGTGCATCATATCCCTGAGCAATGGTGACCCGTGGAACCTGATCCATAGCCAAGACAGTAGCTTTTTTTTCTGCAAGTTTTTTCAGGAGGTCTGGATTTTGTGCTGGGTAGATAAAACTAATCAGGGTTGCTGCTGTCTTGAAAAGATCTGCCTCATGTACACCTAGAGATGAGTTATATATAGGACCTCTAACCTGAAAAAGACAGAAGTTTCTAAGTTAATCAGAGGAAAAAAATCAGAACACATTCACTTACTTTCTCTCAGGTTGTAGTCTGTCCATTCCCATCCAAAAAGTACAGAAAGAAGAAAGTACATCAAAGGCGATTTACACAATTGAACTGAGTAACTGCACTTATCAGCTGCAGTCCACATCATGGAATTGGCTCTAGGTGGATTGGTGACAGGGCAAACAGGGCAAACACCTCATCAGCACACACCTTCACAAAGGTCTGATGACCTTTAACTGGCAGTCGCTTTTGTTACAATCAGCTACCCCCAGACCCACTATTTTTAAGCACAATGACTATGCAACAGACATGACAATTAAGCTCTACAAACTAAGAATCACTAATAAGGTTGCAGTGCACGACTACATACAGGGAATTTCATGCCAGATGTCCAGCAAACACTCATCTTCATCTATATTCACTTCTGAGTTTCTCACTTTTCTCCAAACAGAAACCTACTTAAAAGCACTGTTCATAAAGCAGCTCACAGAAATTCAATGTTCAATGCTGATGGGATAATTATAAACAGAGCAACTGAAGGAAGCCTCAATAAGGCAAAGGTATTTTTTCTCTTTTTTTCCCTTCAAGACTCTGCACAACCTAAGACCTTTCAAGTAAGATTGCTTTTAGTTCTTTTCTCAAATTTTTAAACACATCTTTGCTGTGAATGAGAAGTTACACAATCATATTTTCTAAATCACAAACAGCACTATTTAAAAAGTAACTAGAGGTATATGTTACCAATTTTGGACAAAAGATTTCTTAGAGCAGGGATCTCATCTGACTAGATTCCAGTAGTCTACCTCACTCTAGAATACAACTCTTAGGTAGTTAAAAACTTGCTAGAGATATTATCCACATTTTTTTCAACGCTGTCATTAACTTTTTTTTTAGTGTAGGTGCATGCCTGAGCTATTAAAAAAACCCCAAAGCTTGAATCAGAACTCAAAATGGAAAACACTAATTTAAATTACCTTACCTATTGAATTTTCCACAGATTATCAGAAAAAAAATTACTTATACATTTCTCCAAAAACAATGTAATAGGAAATATACTAATAAAGTAATTACTTTCACAACCAAATCAGAAGCCAAGACTTCCTTGGTCCCCTGGATCTTTGCTCCGACTTCTCTGTAATGGTCATCAGAAAATTTAGAACCTTCTCCAGCACCAGATTCCACCACAACATTGAAGCCTTGCTTAACCAAGGCTTGAACTCCAGCCGGTGACAGAGCCACTCTCTTCTCATTCTCAAATATCTCCTTGGGGACACCCACAGTCAGTTGTTTATATGGAATTCCTGTAAGAGTGGCAGATAAGACAGCATTAGTTGTACTAAACATTAATTAACTGGTATAAGGGACACTCTTCAATGTTGTACAGACACATGCAAACACATGTCACAGTTAGCAATTCTCTCTCCTGAGGAAGAAGCAGAATGCTATTTTCTAGGAACATCGTTTACATTTCCTTAAATGACACCATCTTCCTAGAGATCCTTGTTTTCTCAGCGATCAGCAGGTGAACACAATGAGCCACACAAGCAGTAACAAGTGTTTGGTGCAGTTCATACTCATTGTCGTTTACACAGCTCTGACTGTGTAACTGGCATTATGATTTACACAATACCTGGTGTACTGGTGATAACACATGCTGCCTCAGGCCAGAATTTAAATCGCTTTCTAGTCACTTCCAGGTTATTGTGAAGAAAGAAATAAATGAGCTTGAACAGTGGAACTGCATTTTAACTGAATATGTTTGTAACGCATATCAAATTATGCCAAATTATTGAATGCAACATACTTACCACAAAGGACACTGAAAGGTATAACTACATCAATAAGGTACTCTAAAAGTTGCCACAGAAATGAGAAATGTGAATTCAGAAGTAGTTGAAGAATAAATGAATATCCAGCTACTAGTTTCTACAAAGTATTTATCATCAAAGTTATTTACTTGTCTTAACTTGTTCAAAGCTCCACTAAGTAACACCAGGAAACTGCTGAAGCTGAAATTTATGTTTTAGTTAAAGTTTTCAAATTACAAACATCTAACTTAATTCGAGTACAGTTTGGGGGCTTTCAGTCTTGTATCTGAGAGATAAACTTCTCTGATCCAAACAAGTGTTTAAATACATTATTTATGAATACACAGGCTCAAGTAGAATAATCACACATAAAACCATTACATTACTTTAATTACACTGACAGCATGCAGTCCAACATATAGGCTGAATCCTGTACCAGCTTTCACTTACATCTATCCAGAATTTAAACCTGGATTGTGACATTACTATGCAAGACATTTACACCACATGAATATTAATAAACTATAATTTGCGCAATCTAAGCAGTCACTCATATTAATGATCAAGCAACAGCAACAACAAAACCCACCAAAGAAACCACAAACCTAAAAAATCGGAGAAAGTGGATGAGCAGCTTGTTTAAAATTACATATCTCTTTTTAAATTGTCCAACAGTACTGTGTATTGTGCTACAAAAAATTGTACGAAGCAAAGAACGCAAATTTTAGGAAGGCCTCCTTTTGACTTTCAGATAGAAACAAGTAAAAAAAAGCTAAAAACACACTACAATATAAGATCTTTGAGGAACTAGATTTAGATTTAAAATACCAAAATAAATTATCTGTGAAATTGAACGTGGATTACAATGTGCCTAAAGTTGGCAATTTGAAAATATTTTTGGTTAGAAATTTTCAAGCTACTGTCAACTTACTATGTTCTGAAAAACCAGTACAGAGCTGCTAAGAACTGGTACTTAAATACCTATTTCTCAGCCTACTAACACACTAATAAAAATACTAACACATCCAACAAGACAGAATGACAGCTCACCAGACAAAGAAGATCATTACTTCTAATTGCTGCACCAGGGGAGGTTTTACTGAACCACAGGAAGTTCAGGTTGGACATCAGAAAGAACTTCTTCACTGAAAGGATGGTTAAGCACTGGAATGGGTTGCTAAAGGGAAGTGGTCAAGCCACCATCCCTGGAGGTGCTCAGGAAATTACTGGATGTAGCACTTAGCGCTATGGCTTACTTGACAAGGTGGTGCTCAGTCTAAGGTTGGACTTGATCTTAGAGGTCTTCTCCAACCTTAAAGATTCTATGATTCAAATTACTTCTACTTTTTTTTTAATCTTTGCCTTTGAAATCTGACTAATAAAATGGTAACAAATAATTTAAAGATAGAAGTGTTGTGATGTTTTATATGTTGCAGAATATCTGAAATATTTTAATCACAAGACAACACTCAGATTCAGAAACACATACATTCATAGAACATAAAGCCAAAACAGGAGCAAGAATGCACATCTAAAACAACAGATCCACAAAGGTAACAGTGCTTTGCAATGATTTGTTCCACCAGCATACACCAAATCTAAGCATCACCGTGCAACTCAGGCCATACCCACCACAGCAGCACTAACCACTTGTTACCAGCTGTGGTAACTGTTGCTGTCACTCAAATTACTCTTGTCATTTGAAGAGACTTTTCTCCTCATCTCTTCTAATTACTACACAATAAAGTACTGCTTGTGATTTTCACTAAATCAGCTTGGTGGAAATGAGCTCTCTTGTCTTTTAGAAGCAGGAATGAAACCTAGAAGATTGAAATTTGTTAGGATAACAGAGACCAACCAGAATTTCAGAGAGGAAGCAGCGGTAGGGTAGGGTAGGGTAGGGTAGGGTAGGGTAGGGTAGGGTAGGGTAGGGTAGGATAGGATAGGATAGGATAGGATAGGATAGGATAGGATAGGATAGGATAGGATAGGATAGGATAGGATAGGATAGGATAGGATAGGATAGGATAGGATAGGATAGGATAGGATAGGATAGGATAGGATAGGATAGGATAGGATAGGATAGGATAGGATAGGATAGGATAGGATAGGATAGGATAGGATAGGATAGGATAGGATAGGATAGGATAGGATAGGATGCAAAACACTTTTCAAAAAGCACTGAGAGAAGTTAAGAACTAAAGTCCTACTTTCCCTTTCTCCTTTTGGAAGTTTGTGTAGCACAAGAAAGCCAAAGGGGAGGAAAGGAAGGGAAAAACGTGGGGGAAAATAGGGGAAGGAATAAATTATAGCATAAAGGAAATAGATAACTGCAAATTTAAAGTTACAAAGACATTTGACTAAAGCTTTTATTTTTCTCAAGCAAATCTTCTACAGCTCCTAAGGTTCAAATGACAACAGACGCTTCTAATTTCCTTTTGCTCATCTGCTTCTGTGTGGAGTATCAGAATAGAAGAGTAAATGGCTAGGAGTAAAAGGACAGAAATATACATTCACTAGATGCCAGATATGTTTCCTCATTCCTCACTTCCTTCTTTATTGGTACATCTTGCATGCAATAAAAATAAGTACAACTTTTTCAGATAGAAAGTATTTGCACCTTATTTAGTAAACAGAATGATCACAGACCAGCACTGAGGAACATGTCCTTATCAGAGCTTTATGAGCTCAAATCCAAGATAAATATCCAACAAGTCTCGTTTGCCTACCTACCTTTCTTCTCTATCCCACTGCCAGAACTCCAGCAATCCATAAATATAAAAGCAAATGAATACATAAGCAAACTGTCAGTTTGCCAGCTTTTAGCTAGAGTAGGTATCGGACATTTTTCAAGTACACTGCCCCAAGCCTCCACATGATTCAGCACCGAAATGGAGCAGATATCTACAGCTCAAAAACCAAGATCTATCTTAAAACTGCAGTACAGGTCTTGGGAAGAAAGGGTTAAAAAGTGGAACACTGGCACAGAGGATTGCAAAGCTCCCCTCCAGCTGGAAATAACTCTTGATAAGCCTATGTGAACAGCAGGTCTGTGATGATTTACTGGTGCCAGTGTCCCTGCTTGCTTTCCTCTGCCCAGGTGCTGCTTCAGCAATACCCTGTTAGCAAAGTAATGGAAATAAATTATAAATTTACCCTTTGGATTCTAGACATGACTTTATGGCTGTCCCCCCTGCCTGTCTGTGCTGACATACACAACAGCGCATGATCAATATTTGAGCTGGAAGAAGCTTTGTGATTAACACAGATTTGGTTTGTTGGTTTTGGATTCAGCAATTTCATCAAAGTCGATAGTTTTGAAAGGTTGAAAACTAGGGTTATAAACTTAGGACCTTGATTTAGTTTTTATTTTGAGGAAGCCCATCTGCTATCCCTGTCAGGGGTTCAAAGTCACGTTAGAATGTGAAGCCTACAAATTGTCTCTCTAATCCTTCATGTCAGGTAATCTCTTTAAGTACTGCCTTGAGTATGTTTTAGTGCTGCTTTACGACATCATGGACATCTTCCAAATACTGAGTGATATTACATACCTGGAGCACCTTTTTGACTCATTAAGTTTTTAAATATATTGAGTAGAAGATACACAGTACTTAGATTCTCCCACTATCAGAAGTAGAATCATTACATTTTACAGGTCTTGGAATATACATTCCAGTGAAATGCTCTGGCATATACATAACTTAGAACTTCAAAAAACTAGCAAGAAGCCACTCTCTCATTCCCTTACTGCAATCCTAACTGTGTAATGCAGACATTGTCAAACTTCAAGTAAACAAAACTATAACTGTGACTTTCTCCACGTAACTTCTATCGACAAGAATCTTAGAGAAGATTATAAGTCAAAACTATAGCAGGAAATACAGTCTTTTGATCTCCTTAACCTGACTTTGGAAATTAGTCTGCAACAAAACAGGATCAACCAATAGAAAGTGACTTAGGGAAAAGATAAAGGAGAGGTTTTGACTATATGCCACATGTTCTGGGATTGAAAACAGGATGCCTATTTGTAGTGTTACTCTAATAACCTTTAAACAAACCATCTCACCTGTCCTGGAGATGAGGACATATTCCGAAGAACAGCAATATGACGTTGGCAAAAAGAAAAAAAACGATAAAGAAGATTAAACGAACACCTGATCCCTCCTATTACATAAATAAGGATTTTTTTTAAAAAGGGAAATTAAAGGAGAATATTTCTTTGTTTATAAATAAAATAAAGTTTACCTAGAGAACTAATTAAAAATGAACTGCTACAGGTTTAGAAAAAAGCAGGAAAATTTAAGAAATAAGCCTAAAAATAAAAAGGATATTTAAAATCCCAAAATAGAGAGGGATAAAAGTCATAGAGCTGTAGGACAAACTAATCTGGGAGTATACTGGGAAGGTCAGTCACTCCACATGCACCTTTCCCAGGGCTTCAGAAAGTTTTGTCTCTGTTTCTGAAGTAACTGGTCCTAGTGACTACCTGGCACAAATTATGGGAATACTTGTTTACATCTGTATGAAAGTTCCTATAGTTCTATTAAGCAAGTAGCAGCATAATAGCTGGCAGTAAGAAAATTATCCATGCTCCAAGTTCACTTTTCAGCTGACTCTGTATCTCCATATTTCTTCTCCTCAAGCAGCTATTGCTCTTTCACATAACATAGCCTGGATGGAATGAAAGCTAACCTGACTAAGTAATAACCACAGCCTTAAGAAGAATCACTGTGACACTAGTCTTTTCAGAAAATTTACTCTTCTTACTAATACAGTGATTTTACCAAGTGTTACAATAATCAAAGCTAATTTCTGAAAGACTAAAACACGGTTCTTTTGAATCTGTTCCATTTTGATTCAAGAGCACTTAAAAAGTAAATATAAGCAATAGCCCTGCTTCTAATTTGTCATTAAATTGCTGTTTTCTCCTTGATTTGTCCTCTACCAAATGACAAATCACATGTTACCACAGCATACTACAAGGACAGCTTAATTATCAACCAAAAGACTACCAAACTTGTAATTCTCCACATTAAATAACTGCATTTCATGAATATTATTAATCCTTACATAAGGGCTTCCACACAACAGATTTGACAGGGCAGCACTGAGCATTAAACATGACACTAATCAGAATTCTCCATCCTTGTAGGAAAATTTTTCAAAAGTTATTCTTAAAAATGAGAAAATTCACACACACAGAGTAGCATACCAATTTCAATAAAACAGAAGAGACTCTTTAGTTTCATGATGAAATTTGTGGTCAAAGCCAAATACAAAATTGATTCCAAACTCAAAAAAGGACACTTACCTGGGGTATTTGGAAAAGAACTTTGAACCTAGTTTCCTATGTTCCAGTTTATGCTCCCAACCAAGGGACAATCTGCCATATGAAGACTGACAGATGTCTCTTTCATTCTGATATTTAACATGGAAAAAAAATTGAGAGCATCTCAAATCTATCACAGACATTCTGGTTTCAGCACAAAACTGCGATACAGATTTATCAGAAGCCCTCAGAGTAAAGAAACTTCCCCTCATGACATTTCTTCGGACGTTCCAAAATCTTCAGTCACCAAGTTGAAAGGACCACAAAATGCACCATTTTCTGTTAGTACTGCCACAAATTCTACACAACACAGGCTTCTCTGAACTACTACATGTTACTTTTGTGTCATGTTTTCACTACCAGACACTTCTGTTTCCAGCAGCACTACTTTCTTCACACTCTCAAGTACCTATTGCAGTTACCTACTGGAAGAACCAAATCTCATGTGCACAATCAGTCCAACTCTCCACATTAATTTTTTGCAAAGACTAAGATCCTACATCTGCACAGAAGCAGGGTCTCTGCAAGGGACACACAACCCATTCAGTAATAATGGGCAATAATGGGCATTAAATCTGCACTAGGGTCTTCTTCAGTCTTCCTTCCAACTCTTAGGTTATATACAGTACAGAATAGAGAAAAAAATTGTCAGTTCTGATCTTCATGTACCAGGCTCATAGCAGAAACTGGAAATGAGTGCCTCCTTTCCCAGGTTTTTTTTTTTTCTGAAAATACCAGAACTTGTCCATTATCTGCCGAAATGCAATTTTTTGCAAATACACTAACAAACCCTACACGTGAAGATACATATCAATAGTTTTTCAAAGTGATACAATGTGTTTCCTAAACAAAGTTAAGAGGTTTTTTTAAGATTGGATAATAATGTCTACATATACTCATGCTAGCAGATGTCGTCTTTGTGAGGTCTGTATTTTCTCACATGCTGCAAATAGCTGCACTACCAAAACTAATTAGGAACTCAGGATTTGAACTAAGAAAAGCATTTATTTAAATACTTCCTTCAAGCAAGGAAAGTATTAGCAGGAGCTCAAACCCTCTAACCACAAAAACTACATGGATCCAAAGTATTCATAATAAACACAAACACCTTCTGCGTAAGCCCTATAAAGCCAGACTAAAATTGTGCTGCAACTGACTCAAGTACGCTGCTGACATGATTTAAGAGTGTTCTTTCTATTTTAAGTCTTTTCTGTACTAATGCAGATCTGAAAGAAAGAAAAAAGAAAGAAACCATTTAAATTCATGTTTTAAAATAAAACATTGCTTACAGTCCTTTAATCAATTTACCTGGCTTTGGAGCTGCCTGAGACCCAAGCACCTGGTGGGTTCTAAACATTCGCAAGCAAAGCACCTTTGCAGAATGCGCCTTCGACGGGAACACATTGCCAAAAACAGGAGCTGAGCATCCACCCACAGCAACACGCAGAAGGCTCGCCATTGCACCCAGACCTCACAACAAATTCCTTGCCACGTATGGAACCCCTACAGCAAATGTGAAAACAAATCAAGAGTTATTAATGACACTGCACAGAAGGCATGTAAACGCAGCAGGTTTAGAACCAGTCGACTGCCAGTAGCCACGAGACAATCATTCCTCACCACCTTTATCTTTCAGGCTAGAAAAAAAAAACACTTCTTTTTTTTCCAAATTAAGTAAGACAGCTCTTAACCAAAGCAACTGGCGTGACCAGCCGCGACCCGGGATCGCATTTTTGCGACTCAAGGCCATTTTCTCTGTACACCGCCGCTTTAAAACGGGAACTTTGGTACGGGAAAAGCGCGGCGCCCCAAGGCACCAAACAAACGACTCCAATCCGTGCCACAGCTCCCTCAGGAGTCACCCAGGGTGGGACACTGCTTGGGAGGCGCAGCAGAGCACGCACTCGGGGCGGGACATCCCGGGCTGCGGCCAGGAGAGCCGGGAATGCGCTCTTCGCCCGGAATCCCGCCGGGCCCCCCAGCAGCGGCCCCTTTTCTCTCCCGTCACTATTTATAGCCCGCGGCCACCGAATGACCTTGGGCGGGCGGCTCGTCCCCCGCCATGCACCGTCCCCGCTCGGGGGACACCCCGCAGCCGCCACCTCCCGGACCGCTCCCGGGGCCCCTTCCCGGACCACCTGCCTTCTCCCGCACGTCCATCCCGCCACGCTCGCTCGCTCCCTCCCTCCCTCCCCCGCGACAGTCGGCGTGGCACCGCTGTACCTTCTCCCCAACAGCGGCTGGCCCCCACACGCACCAGGAGAATAAGGCGGTGCCGGCGCAGCCCCTCACGACGCGGCGCACACGCCCCGCACGGAGCCCCGCACACGCTCCTCCCGTAGCCCCGCACCGAGCCCGCACAGCCCCGCTCCACGGGCCTCCACAGAGAGCTCCGCGCACCGCCGCACTCGCGCACCGCCGCACTCGCGCACCGCCGCACTCGCGCACCGCCGCACTCGCGCACCCGCGGTGCCGCCGCCGCGGCTCCCACCGACCTTGGGGCGGGGCGGGGGCGGACCCGTGCCCGCCAACCCGGAAGGACTGTGGGGCACGCGGGGGTCGAGCGGTCGCGTCACGCGACGTCTGAGGGGCGGCGGCGCGGGGCTGCCGCGGTGCTGGCCGAGCCCGCGGCGCCGGCGGTGGCAGAGCGGGATAAGCGTGCCCGGCTGGCCGCGGCGCCGAGGCGAAGGTCGGGCTGGCGAGGAGACGTGCCGAAACGCGCGTGTTGGACGTGGGGCTAACGCCATAGCACGTAAGTGGTGTCCTCTTCGTTATTGTTACTTCTTAAAATGCGTGATAAAGCAGCGAGGTGTCGGAGTGGTAGGCGCAGTTCGGGAACAGAAGACGCGGAGCTGTGTCATCTTTGGGCATTAGGAGGAAATTCTTCACAGAAAGGGTGGTTTGATGTTGGGGTGGTGCAGTCGCCGTCCCTGGGGGTGTTTAAGGAAAGGCTGGACGTGGCACTCAGTGCCATGGTCTGATTGTCGTTGGGATGTTCCGTCATAGGCTGGACTCGATGACCTCAGCGGTATTTTCCAACTTAATCGATTCTGTGATTCTATAGCTGTTGAAATAATACATGGCTGGATGAAGAGTACATGGGGTTGGAGAGGCAGTTCCATAGGACAGCCAGCCACGCTGCCCATTGCCTCCATGCATTGTCTTCACACAGTCCTGCATATGTTGTCTCACTTCACATGATCTGTGGGTTCCGTGTATGAGGCGTATTTTGGTTTGCTTGTTGTTTTTTTTTTAATTTACTGAAGTCTGTGTAGCTGCTCATGCAAACTACATGTTGCTGGAGATGACACAGCTTCCAGACTTGTAAACGGTGACTTAGCAAGTGAAGTAAAGCACTGAAAACATGAGAGTTATCCTGAAAATAATTAATAGGATTTTCTACTAATAAACGTTCATTACTTTTGTGCTTTTAAATAAGCTTGTGTGAAATCTCTAAAGCTTTAGAGCTACAGATTATGCCTGTGGTTTATGTTTTGGGCTCAATGACTACTGACTCCTACAAAAACATGCCTTATCAGTATGGTAGCGATTGGAATAATTCCGGCTAGTAACAATAGATTACAGTTCAAAAGCTAGAGCCTGCCCTCTCCTGTTTTTTTCTAATTAGAAATACATTATCAGCATTAAAAAAAAAGTAGACCAAATAAAAATGCCTGTGTTATGAATAGTGACGAGGTTATGGTGTGCGACTTCTTGGCACCAGGCACTGAAGGTGTGTATGGATTTAGTTGTTAACTACATTTTAAATTATTTGGTAGTACACTTAGGACAAAGCAGGTATCTCCTAGTGACTGCCTAGAAGTGTTCATAATTGTATTTGGTGAAAGTTTTAATACAGTCATTGGGTGCTTAGGTTAGGTCTGTCTAGTTTAGTGATCTCAGGGGTTCTGCTGTGTGGCCTCCAAGCCTTGAAGTAATTCACAGGACTTCAGCTACTCAGGCCAAAACCTTCTAAGCATAATGTTAAGCAATCTAAAGGGGTATACTGATGAGGGCAGTATTTGGGGCTTGTTATTTTGGAATTAACTACCTGATTATTTTTCTAAATTTTGTTTTAGGTGTCTACACTGGGGAGAGGAAATTGGGTTCCCAACCAAACTCAACGGCGTTCATGCAAACTTAAGTAGTGCATCTCTAAGAAAAATATGGATTTGGGATCACATTCCACTTTAAATGGTAAGCAGTTGCCAAATGGTTATTAAATTAATATAACATAAAATGTCTGCTATGTGAAAAGAATTCACATTTATGTCCAAAGGTGAAAACTTGTCTTGTTCCATAACTTAAGGCACTCAATTCCTCTTAGGTGTAAACTTTAAAAAATGAGATTTGCTAACTTGAAAGATTGGCATATTCAAAATTGGCATATTCTCCATTAGAATATAATGATGGAGATTTTAATTTTTCTTCACATCAATGTAAGCTTTTCATTCTCCTCCTGGCAAGGCAAAATCTACAGATGCGGACAGAGGTCACAATATAGGCATTAAAACTGGTGCTGATAACACAAGGACACTGAATATTTTTAATGGAGAAATTTAGTAGATAATTTGTGATCTTTAAAGAATTGGTAATGCTGCTTAAATTAGTTTTGACAATGGTTTACACAAGTGAATTATTATAATGGTTTTTTAAGACTCATTCAAAACATCCTGCATTGGCTCACATTCCAATTGCAGAGTATAGATTTATTAGTTTACCATTCTATATTTCCAGAAGGGTTGCCTAGGAACAGTTTCCCCATGAGCCTCATTAATTTTAACTTGTGACACCTTTAATGTCTGGCCATCTTTTTATCTTGGCAAAAATCAGTCCAATTCGTGCCTTGGGGAGCTAACAAATATTTTATACCCTGCCCCTCCCCTGTTAATAATTGAAAATGGTAACATGTAATAATGAACCCAATAGGAACCTGACTTCTAAAGACACCATTTTACAATCAAATTGGATTTTTTTAAATACAAGACAGCACTATTGTAATATTTTAATAATGTTTCATACATACTCACCTATTTTTTTCACCCCTTCATAGTGGTAAACAGAGCGGGAACCAGTGCCACACAATATTGGGATTTTTTTTGTGGCAGGAACAAGTGGCAAGGACAGCACAGACCAGACTGTTCAGGGAGACAAAATATAAACTCCCTCAGCATGATCAGCTGAGGTGGATTTGTGGCACACCAGATTACACTTGCCCTCCCCATCTTGAAAGCTGATTCTGATACAGAGTTTGCAAAACAACGAGAGAAAGACTTTGGAATGAAATTGAAGAAGAGTAGATTAATTAAATTGTAAATGGATATGTGAGTTGAACCGTTCTCAAGTTTATGTAATAATATTAGGAAAAATGCATTACATGAACCATGTTCTTCAGTTGGTTCCTACTGGTGTGGAAGGTGGTTGTTAAACATTAAATCAGAAGAGCATTTGTTATCACATCATGCATAAATTATAAATGAAAATATATTTTTTCTGAACCACCATCGTTTCATTAAATAGCCCTAACCGTACACTAATATGGTCGTGTTGGAGGCTTAACTTTATGGGGTTAAATTTAAAATTTCGCCTGTAGCTTTTCCATCCCTCTCTGGTGTAAACATCTGTGTATGCACAGCGTGGCGTGATGCACCTGTGGCTGCAGGTCTCTCCTGTTGTAGCTGAAGCCTTGGCCCTGCCACGGTCACCTCGCCCCGCTCGTTACCGTGGAGATGCAGTCGCAGGGAATACGGTGCCTTTGGAAACGCTGTTTCCAGGCTGCCGCGGCTCGGGGCGGGCGCGGCCATCGCGACGCTGCGCGGGGTGAAACCGAAAGTGCGGGGTCGGGGCGGCCCCGCGTTCCGCCCGCCTCCCGCGGCCCGCCCGCCCCGCTCCGCTGCGCGGCGCCCCTCCCTCCCATGAGCGCCCGAGCCGCCCGGCCTCAGCATGTCGGAGAGTTTCAACCGAGCGCCGGGTGCCGGCCGGGGCCGCGGGTGTGGCGCGCCGGAGAGCGGCGGCGGGGCCCGGCCCGCGGGCAGCGCGTCCCGCGGCTCGGGCTCGGCTGAGGAGCAGCAGCACCAGCCGGGCGGCCTCTTCCCGCAGCAGGAACCATTGCGGCCTCCGAAGACGGCGCCCCTGGGCACCGGGATGGCAGGTACGGGCTGCTCTCCCCGCTCTTTCTTTTCGCGGGGCACCTGCGCAGCTCCCCGCCCGCCGCAGGGGCACCGGCACCCGCCCTCGGGAGCGTGGTCCCGTTCCCGGGTGTGCGATGCGGGCACCGCGCTGAGGCCGGGTCAGTCTGGTGAGCCCTGGGCCCGGCGGACACCTGGGTGACTAGGGAGGGGTAAGAGGAACAAAACCAAAGAGAATCATGTGATGCACTGTGCAGTCAGCTCAGCACCTGCTGACCGATGCCCAGCCTGTCCCTCAGCAGCCATTGACAACTCCTGGCCAACTCCCCCCCTGGTTTATATACTGAACGTCACATTCAGTGGTACGGATTATCCCTTTGACCAGTTCGGGTCAGCTGTCCAGTCTGCTGCCTCCCTGCTTCTTGGGGTTTCCCATGCTCACCATCACAGCATGGGAAACCCATGTTATGGACACTTGCCTCATACTGAATCCAAAACACAGTGCTGTACTAGCTAGCAAGAAGAAAATTAACTCTATCCCAGCTGAAACCAGCATACTGGGTTATGGACCTGGACCAGGTAAAGGATGTTGTATTGCAGCTGCTTGCAATACTCTCTGTCCTTTCCCCTCTTTTGTGCTCCCACATCTGAGTGTACTTTTTTATCCATCTGTTAATCTGACTGCAGATGGTCTCAGCCTTCCCCCACTGAAGAATTCCAGTCTATTTGCAAAAAAATAAACCCAACCCAACAGTAACACAAAGCAATGTTTGTTGGTCACCTTTTTCAGGTAGGTATCAGGTTCTGTTTTCAATAAGCTTATGAGCTAGTCTGTAAAGAGTGGTTTGGAAAATAGTGTTTTAAAAACACTTCAGTTGGATGTTGTGGCACGTGGTATATAAGAACAAGAATAGCCAAGGGTCCTTTCAGCATTTTGTTGAAAATAAGTGTTGGTCAAAATCAGTCATGTCTGTCATTTATTGACCTTCCAAATGTATCTTGTATCTGTATCTGAAATCAATGAAAAATCACAGGATAATCAGATAAGCAGATTTACTAGTTGCATAGGTTAACTTAGATAATGTGTTTACATGGAAAATAAGGTTTTTTTCCCTTCTTCCGTTTTTTTTTTTTTGTTCATCTGCACAAGACCACTGTTTACTTTCCATCATGTAGAAAGACATGTGGAGTGTGCTTAAATGAATATCCACACCTAAGAATAAGCAAAAAAACCTATGTATTTAAAGGAAGTATATTTATAGAAAAACCATACTTTAAGTTTAATATATATATATGTTTTCTGTGTCAACTCTGTGTGAATACATACTAATTTAGTGATTTTTAAGACAAGCTGTTAACAAAAATTTTTCAGAACATCTGCAAAGGACGGGAATTCCATCTGGATCTCAAGACAAAGTTTCTGTTCTTGATTCTGCACCAGAAATGACTGAACCTCAGTTAGCTGTGGATCCTGTAGCAACATCAAACTTGTCTGCTAAAGCACCTGAATTTTATCCATCAGGTTACAACCAGAACTTCAATCAGAATTTTACAGTGAGTGTTTTAACTTCTTTAGTATTCAAATTAATAATATTCTTGTATTCAAATTAATAATATTTTCTTGAAATCTTTTATGTCAGATAATTTGAATTCTGTATTTGCTAAAGTATTGCAAATATTCTGAATATAACCTCCAGAGTTGCAGCCAGGATGCTAAGTGATATTGGGTGAATATTATGATGCACATGAGCACCTCCTGCTGTGAAATATTTTGCCAAAGCTTGTTGCAGATAACCATATTCCTTTTTGACTACACCAGGCATTGGTTGCATTCAGTATGAGAGTAAGCTGTTTTTTTGGTGACTACCTCTGTTGTAGTTACATCTATACTGCATTTTAAATGAAAGTGTAGCTTCACTCTTATGCAGAATTCACAGGGAGAGAAAGCTTGAACTTTAGGTTCTCTGAGCGCAGGCTTTGCCTTTCCTGAATTTCCTGCGCCACAGGTACCATTCCTCATGACTGCCTAAGCTAGTGTAGCATCATGTGTCATCAGTGGTGTTGTATCACCAAAGGGCAAAAAAAGTTAACAGTTACCTACCAACACACCTAGTAAGAAATGTATTTCCAGCCAGACTCAGATCAGTTTGTAGATGCGTTGTGTAGTAAACAGAACAGGTACTTCTGTTTTCTGCTCCATTGTCTTCCATGTTACTGCTTCTGTAACTCTACTCCAGGGAAGATGTCTGTGAATTCTTGGTATATCCTTTTGTTATGCAAACAGTCAGACAATGGTACTATATCTAAACAGATGGGAACTTTTACAATTACAATCAAGTGATTAAAAAAAAGAGGGATACTGAGTCAAATTGGTTTTTTTGATAACTGGTAGAAAAACACCTCATTTGAATGCTGAATATGGTGGTTTGGTATTCTGAAGTCTTTTCCTCACCAGTAAAATTGATGTTACCTTAGTGTTACCCACTTTGCCTGTTTACTGAATGTAATTACTGTCCTATATAATAAACCCCACAGCCAATACACAATATCCAACTGTTAATGCCAGTGTGAACGTGTTTTGGTGAATTGATAATCTAGGAAAAAAAAAATAACTGCTTTGCCCCACCACTGTTACATGTTTTCTGTAAATAAAATGTTTCAGTTTCAAGACAAAGAAAAAACCCAAACAACCTTTCCAATAGCATACATAGCGCACTCTTGAAACTGCAAAGTTTCAATGCCAACAATGTTGCTTTTCAGCTGTTTTGCAAAAACACACAAGCATGTGGGAGTGCCTGGTTGCTATGTTGTTGGAATATGCTATGAATGTGACTCATCTATTAATAAACTACCTCTGAAAATGTTAGCAAAACTTATTGCAGGGACTTTAATCTAATTAGAATATGATACGCTGTGGTGGTTTGACCAGGAAGAAGTGGGAATTCTGGGATGCTGTGGTCAAACCAATGGGTGCTCGGATTTTGATATTGGCACCTGGTGTGGCCAGTGGGGTTCGGACCCACCTCTGAGAACACACCGGGGTTAAAAGCAGAGCTGCGGCCCTGGGAGGCTCTCTTGGGACTTCGGCAGGAAAGAGGTCGGATCTCCCTCCCCCGTCCAGCCGCTGCTGCTGCTGGGCCGGGGAAGGGCAGCCATGCGGTAGGCCTGGGGCTGGACAGAGATGGGGGTGAGGAGGCCCTTGAGGATGGAAGGGTGGAGGAGCACCAAGAGACATCAGGCAGCCAGGGGAGAGAGAGAGGGAGAGCCGGCGATGACGGAATGCGATAGTAGCCGGCCCAGGAGGAGAAGGGGGGGAGTGCAGTGAGAAGGTGCCCGACCAGAGTGGCAGTGAGTGTGGGAGTGCCAGAGCTCTGGGACAGACAGAGACTGAAATTTTTAACCCTTTTTCTTACATGACTGGGACCTTGCAAAAATGCTGATCCTCCTCAGAGCTGAATAAGAAGAAAGATAGGAAATGAGATAACCAAGAACTAGGCCTGAGGGACGTGGAGAAGACCAGCTGAGTGGGGAGAGATGATTGGAGTGGCCTTTTGGCTGGACTTTTCTTATGTGGCCATAGACTGAACCATTTTTTTCCTGTGACACAGAGACTTCATTTAGGGGGAGGCAGTGCCTCAGAACCAGAAGGGTTCATTGTGGGGACCCCTCGGCCCCAGGGGGTGGAAAAAAATGGGGGGACAGATGTCCCAAAGCAGAGACTGTGCCTTTTGGAGTGAGACAAGGCATCCTTAAAAGATAACCCTAGAAGCAGCTCTGGTCCATGCACAGTGGTGAGAGCACTGGGATGGAAGGGAGATGTCTCAAATGGCAAAAGGACTTTCCGGGAGGTGCTGAGTGACATGGAAGCACACGAGGTTACAACGTGTTTCCAGGGGAAGCCTATGGTGCAAGAAGGACTCCTCTCCTCTTGATGAACTGAAGTTTGAGTATTCTAAAGGGTGGTGCCAGACTGGGCAGTTGGTGATTTGGGGGAATGAATCGGATTGGGAAATTTTGGTGGTGGGGAGGAGGAAAGTGTTTTTGGTAAGGTTTTCAATTTTTTTCCCTTATAGTTTTTTTTTTCTTTTCTTGTAGTTTAGGTAATAAAATTTTCTTTATTTCTAAGCTGGAGCCTGCTTTGCTTATTCCTGGTCACATCTCACAGCAGACACCAGGGAGAGAGTATTCTCATGGAGGCACTGGCTCTGTGCCAGGCCCAAACCATGCCATACACATAAAGCAGTGGTGTTTTTCTTTCATTCTTCACTATTAGAAAATCTGTTGTTTTTTTAGTTTAGTATCTGAAGTAATTTTATATACTGGGCTCACTTGTCATAAAAATAAAAAATTTAGCACACTTTAGAGTTACACTGATTTTGGGCATGAGTTTCAAAATTTGAATCAAAACAAAGTTTTGAGATACTTCTTTTTTTACTTTAATTAGTACTTAATAGGTTCCATTTGTAAAGATTCCTGAATTTTTAGATCTGAAATATTGTATTTCTGTCATGAAATGCACAGTTGTTTTGCAATAGCAAAATAACATTTATTATTTTAAAAATAGTGTTGATTTCTTGTTTGACTATGCACCATTATAATTATTGTGTCTGTCCATGTAACATTTGCTATTAAGTCAGTTAATTTCCAGTCTTTCCAGTTTTTGATGCTCAAAACTATCAATTACCTGTGAAGATGGTTTAAGGAGTACAGCTTATAAGGTTTTGTAGAATTTTCAGAAAAACTTTACTGGGACTTTGAAGAAAGCCCTCTATGGAATTCTCTATTTTCATACAGAGTCTGACCCATAGAAATTGTAGTTGTCTGCTCCAGAGCTAGCAACTAGATAGGTTTGAATTGCCAGTAGGAAACACCTGGTTTGTTCCTTGGAATGGCTGTATGATAATAATATGGCTGTCACTCCATCAGATGGG
The DNA here is from genome assembly GCF_028018845.1 of Melospiza georgiana. Lineage (NCBI taxonomy): Eukaryota > Metazoa > Chordata > Aves > Passeriformes > Passerellidae > Melospiza > Melospiza georgiana. The sequence continues at coordinate 52,241,099 of NC_080465.1, forward strand.
CATAATGATATTCTTACTTCATAGCTTTAGGAATGAGGTTTTTGTTGTTTTAGGGTTCCACAATCCTTCCCTCCCACTTTTTTCTTTTTTAACTTCTGTAATTTCCATCAGAAGACCAAGCATGAGAGTGCCACTTAACCTCATTCAGCATGAATAGAGGTTTTTAGTTTTGAACTTGGATTTGCAATAACTTTATTGGAAACTTGTTGAGTTCATTTAACTGAAAGGACAAAAAGCTTGTTCCTAAGAAATCTGAAGAAAAATCAAGAAGTTGTTATTAGTGACTAAGTTCATATGTGGAAATATGAATTTAGTAGATAAAGGAAAACAGCAATCAGTATATATTAAGAAACTGAGTAAGAGCAGATTTGTCTCATGAATCTTTGCTATAGACTTTATCTTTTTGTATATCAGAGGAGTTCTAGCACCTATTTAGCTTTCTACCCTTCTGTATGTAAACTCATGAACTGACATAAAAGATGAGGAAAACCCATAATCTTTTCATCAGTTACTCTTTTGTTGTGAATAATCCAGGACCCCATGCTATAGCTATCAAAGATTAGAGAAAGAAATTGGAGCACTGACTTAATGGAGTAATTATTAAAATTAAGAGAAAATCTCTAGTTTACTTTTGTGGCTTTAAATTATAACTTTGTAGTGATGTGTAATCTTACAGGTTTCTGTTAGCCAACTCCTCTTGAAAAATAATCAAGAGCCATTTGCTTTGTTTTCCTTGGGTTCATACATTGCGTGGTTCTATGTTTATGTTAAATTTTAAAATCTGACAATGAGATGTGCAAGTACTTTATTTCTAGAAGCTAAATTTAATTGGATTTTAAGAAATCAATTATAAATAATTTTAATAAAGTTGTATATTTCTGAATTTCCAGAGTACTCATTTTTCTCTCCCATTTGTTCAGTTCCCTGAAACCTAGACTTTTGAAGTTGCATATATAGTACATGTAGATGAATATAGTGCAGAGTTTAATTCTGTGTTTAGCCTCATAATTATAAACTGAAGATAAGAGTATACAACAGGGACACTAGTACACCAAATGGCACCTGGGATCCCTTACAACACAAGGATGTTCTCTAAGACTGGATTCTTGCCAAGTGAGTGTGAGAGGATGATACCTTCCTCTCTGCTGAAGGAGGACCTTGTAACAATCTGATGACTGTCAGAAGGAGCAGCTTCTTTTACTAGCTACAGCAATTGCATGCTCTGCAGCCTGGCTGGAGAGTTTTTTGGAGAGATGCTAGTTCAGCTGTATGTGATTCAGCTGCAGTAGCTGCACAGTAATAGTTCTGTGGAACAAACTAGTTTTAATTTTATTGTACAGAACTCCTACTGGCCTATTTGAAATTGCCTTATAAATGTTGATTTTCTTTAGTGAAGCAGAGTATGTGGCAAGTCATACATAGGCCTGTTAGCCTTTACTTTTTGGATTTGTAAGCTCCAAGCCATTAGAATCATAGAAAACTTTAGCTTAGAAAGGACCTTTGAAGTGCCCATGCTCCAATCCTCAGGTTGTCAAAGACTTTATGTAGTAATAATTTTCCTTTATTTCCATAAACCCATATTTTTTTCATGTTTCTGGTGGGCAACATTAAGTTATTTAGCATTTAGTGTTACTAACTGGCATATCTTCTAGGTAAATATATTTTACCTCTGTTACACTGATGTATGTCCCACCTCACTAACTTATGACATGTCTGAATGATTTTGGAAAGTCTGCTTTTTTACCCACACATTCTTCACAAGTCATGCAAAAAATATCAAGATGTGATTTTCAACAATGTGTATCTTGTCTTTCTCATAGCTCATGCCCAGCAAGAAATTTTTCACAGATCCGTATTGCTTCTCAGTAGAGGAGAGATAGGCATTTAGAAGACAAAGAAATTAAAAATCCCTATTAAGGGAGTAGAAGGGGAGGGGGACAATATAGTTACAAACCTTGTCAATATATTTATGTACATTAAGTAAAGAAAAAGTGCTTTATTTTAGCTCAGCTTTGCTGTGGATACCCTTTAAGCATTTTTAAATGGTGGAACAGTTGAGAATTCTCATTTTCTTTACATTACTCTTATGTCTTGAATTGCTAATTGTAAGTCATATTTTTTAGAAGTGCCACTTCAGGCTCCTGCTTGCTTTTCTGAAATATATGAGGTGATTTACACAACCTGTTGTGTAGTGTGACAAAGTTATTTATTTGGACTGTGTTACTACTAGTGACATCACGAAGGATGCTACTTTCTTTTCTATTCTCTTGATATACCTGCATTATAATCATCTGGAACAGTGTTGACTTTAGGTGCTCTCACATAGATTCATTTCTGAACATACAAAAATTCTGTTTCATCAGTGGGAGCATAAATATCAATAAAGTGGTACTGGGTAGCCCCTCCTCTGTTTAGAGAGCAGTTGTGTTTACTGTCTTGTCTGGTTTTAAACCTCAGTAGCTGTAAATTAATGCAATTCAATTTGAATAGCTTCATTTCATGCCTCGTAATCTTTAATCTTTTGCCAAGGGATAAAAATACTCTGACTTTAAAATAGCAGTTTTCCTGATTATACTTCTTACATGGGAACGGTACTGTGTATTTATTATATTTCTCTAATTACTCTTAACTTCTGCATATTTTTGGAGCACTATACACACTATCTAAGCCCAAAATACTTTGTTTCAAATTTTCCCTTCTTTTTACTTCTATGGTTCATAAATCCACAGTACAGTACCAGGAATGGGTGTTGAGCCTCAGTTTGGTAGTTCTACCCTTAACAGATAAACTTGGTTTGTTAGTTAATCTTGTAACCAACTTGGGAAACTTATTTATTTTTAATCCATTTTTCATGTATTTTACTGGGAGACCCTAATGTCTGTAAAAATACTTTGCCTGGTTCTTAAGGTGATTGGAGGTTTCTGAAGTCTGTACTCCAGGAGGTGTTGGGGGTCTGTGCTCTGTAAAAATGTTGAAGTGAACTGTGTAGTCCAGTATACAGAGACTCAAAACTCAGGGCTGTACGGTTATTTCTGGAGATAGAAGGTGTAACAATTCTGCAAGGTTGTTTTTAAGGAGTTGACATATTCTTTCACTTCTACAGGATTCTTCTTTTGAAGATAGATGTGATGGCTATCTGACTCTGGCAGAATACGTGCAAGACTTCCTAAATCACCTCACGGAACAGCCAGGTTGTTTTGAAACAGAAATAGAACAGTTTGCTGAAACACTGAATGGCTGGGTTATTGCAGATGAAGCTTTACAAGAGCTTGTTGAACTCATCTATCAGCAGGTAATGTATTACAAGATGGACATTATGCCTCAGTTACCCAGTGTCCAAGATAGGCATTCCAGAATTTGTTACATTATTGTATCAATGTAGTAATTTAATGATTGATATTTTTCCCCTTTAGACTGAAATATATAGGGAAGGATTTTGCTCAGTAAATTGAAATGGTAGCTCAGATTTCGGATGCCTAAATTGTATACATTTTCCCAGTTTGCTGTTTCCTTTGTTCTATGTTTGTTTCTCCTGGGTAACATACTACATTTGAAATTATGCTACTTAATTAAAGTATTTTTATTTTTGTTAGTAAAGATTGAAGAAACTTATACAATATTGTACACTTTTATTATCTTGTGAAAAAAAAATCTTCATAGTCCTAAGACACTTTTAATTCCTAGGTATTTAAAAAAAATTAAATTCATACCTACTGTGCACACCATCTTTTGGGAAATACCTCCTTTCTGCCAGGCTTTTTCTTTATTTGAAATATACCTATTTCAGAACAGCATAATTGGAGAAAAGGAAAGCTCCTGTAAGGGTAGCTAGGTCCAGCCCCATTGATGGCCATGGAAATGAGGACAGAGACCTTGAGCTGAACTCTGCACTAATTGGGGGAGCCATTGGAAAGAACAGCTTAATATGTGTTGCTTAGCAAATGAGCTGCTGTTACTGTCTTTTAGGCTCGCTGCAGAAAAGGAAGCCATGCTTCTGGCTGGCTCTTCATTATTTGTTGTTATCCCAACAAACCTTTCATAGGTTTGTTGCTTACAAGTTCTACCTTGAATAAAAGTAAGAAAGCAGACTTTTACTTAAGTGAAGATACCTGCAGAATATTTTAATCTGGTGTATGTAGAAGTGGAATAACTGGTTGGCCATTGTACAGAATTGTAGAATATCAGGTTTCTCATTATTATACAGAATTAATGCAAATTTAATTGAGACCAGTTTAGTTAGACATGATGATCACCTGTGCTGCATTAGGCAGCATCATTTTACCCTTCTTTATTTGAACCCACAGAGGATAATTTATTGGAACAGAAAAAAGAGGATTTTATGCTATTTTTAACTTCCTGTATTTTAAATGCACTGACTTGCATTTAATAGAAGTCTTTAATGTTACCTCTTCCTCTCTGTCCCCCTTTAAAAGCAAAGCATTGGGGTTTACTGTGACTTCCTCAGCTCAGAAGTTCAACGTTAGTCTGAAAATTTTACATGAAAAAGTTACATGAAAAATAAATCTTAATGCTGAAAAGCTGTGTTAGTATCCACAAGCATCTGATTTTAGATATCTTATGTATCAGGCTAGCATAGTGTCTAAGCAAAGCCAACTATACTTATTATTTTTCTTTCTTGAGCAGAGACTCAAGCATTTGTCTCCTGTTTTTTCACAAAACAATTAAAATTGCTGTAACTTATAAGCATTTGCTTCAGTGATACAAATTTGACCCAACTAACTAGATTTACAGATGCTAGGTTTGTAAAGGAAATTACTGAAATGTAATAAACCCATGTCCTGTAGGGTCTTGCCTTCACTTCTATGTAAGGTATCTTAGCCTGTCTATAAATCGTAATTATATACTTATCGTCTTATTTATGTCTGAACAGAGTGAAGTGATAGTTCTTTTGTGACAGTCTTCCAAAAGCTGGACACTGAATTCATAGTTTAAGAACCTTTACTGTTGTCTAGTTAATGCAGTGGATTGTTCCTGTTACAGCAACTACAGTTTCCCAAGATATGTGTTGGTAGATTAGCCTTCATGCTTAGATTGTGACTTTTTTGAATTGGAGATAAAGTGGTATTACCAGCAATAATTGTTACAAGAATATGATTTTGCAGTGTAATGATTGATTATTAGGAAGATATTTTTTTGTCTGTGTGCTACACCAGATCATAATACCTAAAATTTAGTTATTTCCATGTTTGGTGCAACCACAAGTACAGACGAACTTAATAAGGAAGATAATGTTTAAAAATACAACTGAGATTTGAAGAATTTGTGTATGTGTTTGGATGTTAAAGTTCCTGTTTGCTGGCGGTTTGTTGGGTTGGAGTTTTTTTGTTAGGAAAAAGTATTGAAAAGGCTCACGTTATAAAAAAAGGGGTACCATTTCTAGTCAGAGCAACTGATTGAACCACAGCATCAAAGTCTTTTTAGTAGTTCACATGCCCCTTACTGGAAAGTGAATTCCATTTGTCTATCTTAATTACTTAAACTTGTTGTATTTTCCAGAGATACTTAATTTTTTTTCCAGCAACTCTATGCACGTAGAAGAATTATGTCTTTTTCTCTACCTCTGAGAGGTAGCTAGGTATAATTGCATTAGCAAGACTTTTTTTTCGGTTCCAACAGAAAAAAATGTTCCAACATGTGTTTTTTTCAAACATGTTGGAACAGCTCAAGCATGCAAACATATCTGTAGCACTGATAGATGATCAAGATGCAAAAAAATATTCAAAGATTATAACGCCAAAGGAGAAGTTTACTGAGTTCTTAGTACCCTCATTTTCTTTTGGACAGAGCAGGTGAAGTTATTTGCAACAGAATCTCTTTTCACTGAAACTGCATCTGAGAAATAATCTGAAATTCAGGTGTTGTTAGAGGAGGCTTGAAAATCAGTGAACAAAATAAATTTCCACCTCTTTAAAGTTTGAATTATCAGATTAAAATAGAAGATTTTTTACACAATATCATTCCTACCATGTTTTTTTTGCATGACAAAGGTGTAGATGTTCAACAGTAACAGGACTTGTTTTAGTTAAAAAAGGCGACATTGAGAGTGTTACTTGTAATGGTCTAGTCTTACTCTCTGATTCAGAAGTTTGCAATTCTGCAGATTGCTGGAGGATGTATGGGAGAAAGTATTTCTCTTTACTTGCCGTGCTCTTACACTCTTTCCTTGGATATTAACCATGACAAAAAGAGATTATGGAAAAAATAGCTTATAGACTGAAAGAAGACTATTTTTTATGATGTTGTTTGAATGTACTCATTGTTCCTTGAGAGAGTATGTGTTCTTGAAAAAGTGTCTTAATAACCACTGTTGATTTTTTTGTATAAGCAGTCTGTAAGTGGCTTTGAGACGCTCTTCAGTTGTAGGTCACAGTGCAGAAGTAGAGTTGTATGAAGACACGTAGCATAATGGTGGTTGTTTTCTTAGAGCCATAGAATTACAGTATAATGAACTTTTAAGTTCTGCTGAAGTGCATATATCAACATGCTGAAGCAATACAAAAGTGAACGTGGCAAATAGTAATTATTAATCATTAATTTTCTGCTCATGAGTTGTACGATCAATATTAAGCATGGATTTCAAAAAAGCTTTTAAAATATTTTCTGAGCCTAATCATTACGTTTATAAATAATTTATTTTTCCATTTTTATTTTGGAAGGCCACATCTGTCCCAAATTTTTCATACATGGGAGCCCGGTTGTGTAACTATCTGTCTCACCACCTAACCATTAGTCCACAAAGTGGGAACTTCCGACAGTTGCTGCTTCAAAGGTCAGTATCAGTCAGTTAAAGCCTTATTCTCTTCAGTTACATCTTTCTGGTATGTGTGTTAACTCCTTCTGTTGCATACGAAGAGATACTTATTTAAAATATTACAGAGTGAGGAGTATCAAAACACAGGTACACACTGGGTACTTAAAATATTTTAATATTTTTAAATACAAAAATAGGGCTCCATTTGAAGGTCTGTGTGATCTTTTGAATTCAGTATATTAGGCTGATCCCCAAAACAGTGCAAATTGGAAAGTTAATCTATTTTAAAAGTATACTAAATCTATTTATTTAAAAGTATAATAAATCTATTTTAAAAATATACTAAATGCACACATAGCTACTGTCCTTGTCCTTTGACTCTTGCCAGTACTTACCTAATTGTGGTTTTTTAATTAGTGCTTTGGATTTTTGCCTGGAATTGCTGTGTAAGGTTTATTAACTGATAGGCTAACTGACTTTGTATCTAGGAAATAGTTGTATAAAATCCAGAAGGATAATTTTTTTTCAGTTTCAGTTGTTGCAAATTTCTGGGGACTGCGCTTAATAATGATTAGACTTTGTAGTTGACAAAAATGCAACATTTTTCAATTGTTATATATCATCTCAAATATTACTGCATGACATTTGAAGGAGTACTGCTTTAGACACTTCGGAATTCTTTAGAAATTTACCTTTTGATTTTTGTTTGAAGACAGCTTTTTGTTTAAAGAACAGCATTCTAAGCTTCAGGTTTGCCTCTTATTTGAAAAGTTTTTACTTAATCCAGCAAAAGTGTGGTAAACTTACTGTAGTGCATTGCAATGGTCTTTTATCATGAGTGGAATGTTGTGGTTTAACCTGGCAGGTAGCTAAACGGCTTGCAGGCCCTCACTCACTTCCCCCACCCTCCCAATGAGATAGGCAAGAGATTTGGGGGCAGGAAAAGAAGTATTCACGGGTTGAGATAAAGGTATTTTATTGGGACAGAAAAGGATGTGGATATAATAAGGATGTGGTGATAAAAGAATTAGCATATAGAAAACAAGAGGCACACCATGCAATTGCTCACCACCCACAATGCCCTGAGAGTTCCTGAGCAGCGGCCTCCAGCAGCTTTCTCCCTGGTTTGTATGCTAAGCATGAGGGCACATGGGATGGAATATCTGTGGGGTCAGTGGTGTCTCCGCTCAGCTTCACCCCAGCCTCCTCACTGGTGGGCTGGGGTGAGAAGGAGAAGAGTCCTTGATGTAGTGCAAACACTGAGGCAAAAGCTAAAACCAGGGACTGCAGAAACTGAAAACACTAATTTTTCTCTCTTTTTTTGGTTGTTGTTCTCCTTTTTTTATTGTTGTTGTTTGTTTATTTTGTTTTATTCTTTCTTTCAACGTCATTGTTATAATTTTTTTTAACTGTGTGTTACTTTGTTACTTGAACACGAAAAGAATTCCCTGTTAATGTTGCATTTTTTGCTTCTTGGTTTTGAAGCAAACCCAATTGATAACATTAATGTTAGCACCAGATATTAGTTTAAAGTTGCTTATGTTTTGCTTGCTAATATGGATGAAATTGAGAGTGGGGAGGGTGTGTGCAGATAAACAACCTAATAATGCGACCGCAAAGAGGTCATCTTCTGTTTCTCAACTAAGTCTCTACCTGAAACTTTGTATTTCAATTCTTAAGATTTTCCAGTTTCTCCACTTTTTTTCAGTCCATTGCACAATCATTCAGAATACGTTAAAATTTGTCTGGGTTTCCTTTTATCTCAAATATTTTTAATTTTGTTTTTGTACTGTTATGTAAACTTGTGTGGTTTGGCACAGTTGCTAAATACTAGAAAAATTACTTCACTGCCACAGTATGTTAATCTTTTTTTTTGTATTTATATTTAAATTACAGAGTCATAGAACTATTGGGTTGGAAGAGGCCTTAAAAATCATCTAGTTCCAAACCCCTCTGCCATGGGGAGAGAACCTTCTGCTAGACCAGGTTTCTCAGAGCCCCATACAGCCTGGCTTTAAACACAGGGATGGGGCCTCCACAGCTTCTCTGTGTGGAACCTGTCTCGGTGCCTCACCACAGTCACAGTAAAAAATTTCTTCCTAACATCTAGTCTAAACCTGTCCTCTGTTAGTATGAATCCATTTCCCTCTGTCCTGTCACTACATGCCTGTGTGGAAAGTCCTTCTCCTGCCCTCTTTGGGGTCCCTTTTGGGTACTGGAAAGTGCTACAATGTGTCAGGGATTCCTTCTCTGCTCCCTGCTGAGCAGTCCCAGCTCTCTCAGCCTGTGCACACGGGAGAGCTGCTCAGGGCCTGTGATCAGCTCAGTGGCCTCCTCTGGTCTCACTCAATATGTTTGTGTCCTCCCTGTTCAGTGGACCCCAGCTCTGGACGCAGTGCTTCAGGTGGGCCTCAGCAGAGCAGAGGGGCAGAATCCCCTCCCTCCCCTGCTGCCCATGGGGCTCTGATGCAGGATACAGTTGGCTTTCTGGGCTTCAAGCATGCACTGTCATATTGATCTTCTCATCACACCCCCAAGCCCTTATTGGCAGGACTGCTTTCAACTACTTCCCTGCCTAAGCTGTTCTTATTGCTTGGGATTGCCTTGACCCATATGCAGAACTTTACACTTGAACTTCATGAGTTGCACAAGGCCACCTCTCAAGCCTGTCAGGGTCCCTCTTGTTTGCCATCCCTTCCCTCTACAGTGTCACTTAACATCGCTCAGCTGGGTGTCATGAATTATGTATTACTGTCACTTAACATGGCAAGATAAAGAATTAATGAAATAAGTGTAAAGGCATCTAAGACAATGTGGTAAGCACCCTGAAGAAGGGAACGTGTCTACTTCATTTCTTTGGGCGTTGGCTCCCTGTATTACTGTTGCACATCCTGGACCCATATTCAGTTGTAAAAATTGTGTAACTATTAATTTCTACATGTTGTAAGTTGTTCTATTTAATTTTGCTGCATCAGATATCTCAGTGCTTAAAGACCTAATCATGTAATCATATGTGTTTCTCTAAAAGGATGCAAATCCACTGTTTCTTTGTGAAGGCCTCTTATTCCCTTCACAGATCATAGATCCCAGCTTTCAGCTTGTAACAGTTTTCATGCAGTTCGTAAGTTCTCAGCATTCCTTTAAATGAGTAGCATGTTACATTTGTTGGAATGGCTACCGATGGTGTAATTGTGCTTTGATTTTTACAGGTGTCGAACAGAGTATGAAAACAGAGATGAAGCTACTAAAGGGGATGAGACTACTAGAAAACAATTTCATGCCTTTGTGCTGTTCTTAGCTGAACTTTATCTTAACTTAGAGGTAAGAAGAGGGTCAGCTGTCATGTGGCTCTTCATACATTTTTTGGTGTGTGTAGGTAAACACTGAAGTGGACTATAATTTGAGGTGTTTTTCCAAAGGCAGAGGGCAGTAAAGTAAAAGAACTTTAGAACAGTTTCATTATGATGGATATGTCCAAGAAATATATAAACAAAAAAGGACAAGATCATTAGAAGAGAAATGTATAAAAATGAAAATGTAAGAATTTGTGGGAAGAGCCAACGACAAACATCTTTGAAATGAAGCTTTTATTTTCTTTTTTACTGGCAAAACCCCTAGATGGCTATACTTAACCAATATATTAAATGTTATTAAATGCCTAGCAGAAGCAGATCAGGATGAAAAACATGTAATTTTTTTCAGTATTCAGGTGCTAATAAGAGGTGTTAACAAACACCTGAGGCAGATGTGAAAATCCTCAAAATGAGGAATTAAAAATGCACACTTTTAAAGGTACTTCTTCTGATTGTTGAGTCATTGGTGCATGCAGTCTTGTATTTAGCAATTTCATGCATCTGGGATATGTTCAAAAATGTGTACAATTTTTTTTATTTTTATGCCTATGCATTCACCAAGTTCACTTCCTGCTGTAGCGTAGTTAAAAATACACATATAACTTGATTGTTTCAGTGGTTTGATTTAAGCAAACACTATAAAAATGTTTGGCTGGCATGAGGAAGATCCTTCTCTAACTCTTCCATTTCTGGACCGTAAGTGGTCCTTGAAATCTACTTTTCACTTGCTAGATGAAAACAATGAAGATTTTCAAAGACTTTGGGACAGGGGAAGTTGTCCGTTTGTGGAGTATACCATAGTCATTGGAGCATACCTTTTGGTTTTAAACCATTTTCTGTAATTTTTTCATTATATAAAGACTGCTTTCTAGAACTAAGCTACCACTGCTGTAGAGAATAGGCAATGCAGTGTGGAAAAGAGCGTGAGGTTCTGGGAATTTGGTAATTTTTGGACCATTAGGCAGGCACTTGATAGCTTTTCTTATTTTAGCAGAGAAACAAAATTCTAGACATGAATTGTTATGCCAGAATTGCAAGGAAATTACTCAGTAAGTTTTCCACTGACACTGAGCTGTGTGGTGTAGTCCATGTCCTGGCAGAAAGGGATGCCTCCCAGAGGGACCAAGACAGGCTTGGGAGGTGGGACCATGCAAACAAGGTCAAGTGCAAGTACTCATCTGGGCCAGGCACAAATACAGGCTGGGTGGAGAATCAGTCAGAAGCAGCTTTGCTGAGAAGGGTTTTGGGTGTTGGTGGATGAGGACCTCAGCATAACATGCATCAGAAGATGTATGGCCAGCAGATTAAAGTAGTTGATGACCTGAATGATATTTAAAGTCCCTTCCAACCCAAACCATGCTGTGATTCCATAAAAGTCTGTGTTCTAAAATGGTTACAGTATTTGGCATATAGATGTCAACTATATTGATCACAAACCAAATAATACAGCATTCAAGAGAGAAAATGTGCCCAAATTAATTTCTAAGCATTTTAAATATTGGGGGGTTTCTTATATGTTTTGCAGATTAAGGGAACAAAGGGACAGGTTACACGGGCAGAAATTCTTCAAGAAGGCCTTCGGGAATTACTGAATGCACTCTTCTCTAATCCTGTGGACAGTAATTTGATATGTGCAGTGAAACTGCTGAAGGTGAGACAGTAGTTTTAAAAGGAAAAAAATCATGTTTTTTAAACTGCCTAGCTTTAATATAGGGAATAGTTGGCTAAATTGCAAATGAGAAAGTATTTACAGGGGTTTATGCTTTACAGCATTAGCAGAGCAAACTACTATTTTTGTTTTCCTTAGTACCATTAGGAAATTGAGCCAGGAAAAAAAGTAACAAGATGCTCTAAAAATAAATTCAAGGCCATTTGTGTACAAATGAGCAATAGAACTGAAGTTGAGGTGCCAACAAATAAATTTTTCCTCTAGATCTCATTTTGCTGCTTCTGGTGTAGGAGAAAACTGTAACATGTCTGAATGAATTGTGATATCTTAGGTATGCTCTGTGTTCTGAAGGACACCTGGCCATTGGGGTCTGCCACTTTTTGTGGCAAAAGGTTCTTAATATCTCTTTCTTCCTTCTGTGCTATGTCATTACTATTGTAGAAATATAGAGATTTCTCTTTCATGTGGAAAATAAACCTCTTTGCTCATAACCCATAGCTTTTCTTGTAAAATTGTTAGCCTCTATGTAGGAGAAACTCTTATCTTCACTAGGTATCATTATACTTGTAGTTGGGAAAACAGTTTAAAATAGGAATGAAGGTTAAATGCTAAACAGTATTTTCCTGAAGATTTTTGGTTGGCTTGGTTTTTTTCCTCATTCCTTACCCTTCCCTCATACTCCACTGCTTCTCAACCTGCTCTATCTTGAATTTCATTTCTGACAGTTTCTCTTGATACCATAAACAAAGACTAGGGAAAACAGATTTTTGTAATTTAAAACCTTCATTTGACGTTTGGATGTTTAAGGAGGTTGCTTCACAGCAAGCGTGAGATTGTGCCCAGTGAGCACATTCACTCCTGTGGTCAGTCCTTATGTTGTCAGTGCTTCCCTGAGGCAAGGCCCACTGAAGAACCTTTTTAAGGAGCAGTACACAAATCAGGAAGCTTTACAGTGCAGTAAAGAAGAAAAGAAGAAAACCAGTTGTCTAAATTGTTTTATGACAGATTGCTATGTCTAAACGGTGTTACAGAACAGACACTCTTTCTTTTCATGCAAATGTTTTCTGATGTTACATAGTATCTACAAATGTTGAGTATATACGTAGCTAGACTGGCCTGCCTCATGAAACCTTAGCTTCACTACTGAAGCAATAAATGTCTCATTTTGTCTTTTCCATTTTATACAGTGATAGATACAGGTTTTTCTCTGTTTGCTGTGCAATATGTTTTTTTTAATTAATCTTAATGCTATTACCTAATTATCCAGGATTAAGGTGAGACCACTGTGGGATACTATGAATGTCAAGCAAATGCTTACCAATATACTTGCTTTTCTCTTGGGATTTTATCCTTTGTATCATCAAGCACCATTCCAAGCATTTTTGATCATGTATTTATGCTGAGGAGATTGCTACTAGTGGCAAACTAATTATTTTTCTGATTTAACTCCTCCTGTACATTTATTGAGTAATGAAGTACCTATTCTTGTAGTAAAAAGCTTTCATCCACAGCTGCTCTAGACTGACTCCTGCTAAAGCTTTCCTGGCAGCAGTTCTAGCCTCATACACTTTTCTATATTAAAGTTCAGGCTGGCTTCAGATAATTCTGGTTTCCCTTATATATACCCAGAAGAAATTCTCTGGCATGTGTGATGCTGGCCAAGTTGACTGAAGTGTTTCTAAAGCTCAATAAAGTATTTCCTGTTGTCATGTAAACTGGTGGAATCGACTCAAAAATAAGATTTAAAGGAAATAAATGATGGTAGTATGTACTTAAATCAAGTAAGATCTGCCCAATGTCACTGAAGAGTTGTTTCGAAATTGTATTTCAAGAATGAAACAAGTGGCTGTGAACTTCTAGGTAACATAAATATTGGACATGAAGCTCCTATACTGTCTGTAGTTTAAAATAAACTATGTACGAGGTCTGTTAATCTGTTTGGCAAAGAGATACAGGCAGCTGGGAGTGTCAGCCATCAGGTAGTTCAAGTGTCATGAATTGTTACATAATCTCTTAAGTTGACTGTTTATTAAGGATATCTAATTAAAAAAAAAATACTAATCCCTTGTCTTTAGTTGACAGGTTCTGTCTTAGAAGATGCCTGGAAAGAAAAAGGAAAGAATGATATGGAGGAAATGATTCAAAGAATTGAAAATGTTGTGTTGGATGCAAACTGTAGCAGGTGAGAAGTTTATGTGCAGTGCTTTGTTTATATGTTATATGAAAAAGAACACCTTGAAAAAATCATCTACTATAATGAACAGGGCAAAAAAATTATCTTTGAAATTTATAATTATGAAAATTAATGTGTTGTGTGTGCAGGTCATTTTCCATGTAAAAAAAGGTGGTGTTTTTCAGTTGAAGGGTAATGTGGCTTTTTTGGCAGTTGGGTTGATTTTGTTTTGAGGTGGGTTTTTTGTATTTTATTTTTAATAGAGATTCAAGTTCCACTATTCAGTTAGGTTTTTTAACCTATTAGGTCTCAATATCTTCAGTGAGTGCTTTAGGCTCTTAAAGCAAGTATATACAAAGAGAAAATAGGGGCAACATCTCATAGTTTATACTTTTCATTTTGAATTGAACAGGCTTAAATACCTACAAAGAGTACTAAATATGTAGCAGTATTAAATAGATACAAATTATTATAAATGTAAAGGCAAAATGAAATATACTTCATGGTTTGGTTTTTGTTTGTTTGTTTGTTTTGGAGAGCATATCTTTTTGGCAAGGTTTTAGCTTTAATCTGGGAAAAAACGAGTGGTTTTATATTAGTGACTGACTAATCATGAAATTGTCATAAAACCACCTGAGTGCATGAGGTTACCTGATTCTTCTGTGCTTCATCCTCAGCTTCTTGCAAACTTACCAAAAACCTGTAGAGGGCTCAAACACTGATCTCTTGCCATATGGAGGGAGGCCAAGAGTGGCTTATAACATCTGTGGGTTGTAATTGAGCTGCCCACAAGGAGGATGAGGAAATTTTTGCTTCAGGAACCAGAATAGATGGCACAAGCTGAGGCCTCAAAGATGTAGAGCAACAAACAAATTTTGATGCCTATTTGCTGGTCCTAAAATCATGAGCTAGACACAGTTAGGTGACAAAAAGGGCTTATCTTACAAGGATCCTTAGGTGCTCAACTCACTGGGTGGAAAAGAGCTGAAGATGCACACCCAACATAATGTGTAGACAATGTCTGTATGTTTAGCAAATTAGCATAACTGACAGGGATCCCAAGGTAGAGACATAAGTGGTGAGATAATTCCCCCCCAGGGCAACCCTTTCTGAATTCCTCCCCCCCCCTCAGATAGGAACTAAACTTTGTTTATGAAAATGTGTCTGGGACAGCTGGTCTCAGCCTTGGCTTTCCGGATAATCTAACCCTGCACCACCAGCTTGGAGCTGCTGAGGAATTTCTTCTGTCTTTCTGTGTAATATAGTAGATAAAATGCTAGCTGCAAATACTGTAATAGGCTATGGAGCTATAAATATACATGTAAAGAATATAGAGAATCTATAAAAGAAAAAAAGGCAAAAATCAATTTGGCATCAATTTCAGCTGGGAAGATAACTGTTTTTTCTTAATGTATTCTTTAACGATACACTTCTCCATAGACTAGCTTAAAAGAAGAAGAAATTTTCTTTTATTTTAGGGATTAAATGCGTGTTGATATCTAATGTACTGGGGGCATTATGTCTTACTTTTGACTGAAACATTTCATTATGATGGAGAACACTAAAGTTAGGAGGATAGAATAGATAACTAAAATAAAATTCAAAGATAATCTTCCTTTTTTCCCCAGTATTATCCTTTATCAAAAAGGATTGTGTTCTTTAACTTGTATTGCAAGGTGTCGTATCTCAGTAAAAATTACAGCAGTTTCCTTTTTCATGTGAGTTCCCTACTTAACAGCAGAGGAGGTGAAGAGGTTGAATATCTCATTACTGACACATAAAGCATCTAGACTTGCAGTTGTAAAATTGAATGCAAAATTATCTACACATTGGACCAAATATTATCCTTCTTGAACTTGTTTTTTTGGATGGATTTAACTATCCTGTATTTGCACAGTAAGAGAAGCCAAATTTCTTGCTTGGCACAAAACATTCTAACTTTGGTAGTGCTTCTCTATTTCAGAGATGTGAAACACATGCTTCTGAAACTAGTAGAACTGCGATCTAGTAACTGGGGTAGAGTTCATGGAACAACTCCACATGCAGAAGCTACCCCGGAAAATGACCCAAACTATTTTATGGTAAGAATATATGGACATTTCAGTTCCTTAATTTCATGTGAATTTGGTTTGATTAATAGACAATTGCATTACTTGCAACTACAAGCCTCTTTCTCTCTGAATACATATAACTTTCTGGATGACTTTATTTTTAGAATGAACCAACATTTTACACTTCTGATGGCGTTCCTTTCACTGCAGCAGACCCAGGTATGGCACAAGTTTAGCTTACCTGTCTTCTCAGTCTTCTTTAAAAAGTTGTAATTAAGTTTACAGCCTGTTGAAGAACATAAAATGTTACTCTTCAAGAATCTAAAAGCTATTCAGCTTAAAAGACAAAATTCTGCCTGAATTCCTGGTGGAGCACAGGATTTATTCTGTGTTAAAGAAGGTAGATGTTTGAAATGGAGAATGTGCATTTGAGTTCATATAGGTCAGAAGAACTTGTTCAGTAATCCACAGCATCTGACCTTTCCAGAAAGCCAAAAAAATTCAAGTCTTCTTTTGTTTGTCCATTGTTAGTATCAAAATCAAATCAAAATCCTTGGTTTCCTTATGTGTAATCTGAGCACAACGGGGCACAACATCATTTGAGGTAAAGACATCTATCACAACCTTTACAATTCTATGGGAAATTTGGCATCATTCTTAGACATCCATTCGTGTCCTCAGAAAACACTGCCGAAGGATCTTTTCCTGTTAATACATTTCCTGCCTTTTATGATTTCGTTAACCAGCCAATTTTCAAACTTGATATTTCTGTTAATTTAGCAGAGTAGTCTTCTACATTACTCAGTCTCATTTTTACTTTGCCAGATTATCAAGAAAAATACCAAGAGCTGCTTGAAAGAGAGGATTTGTTTCCATATTATGAAGAAAATGGAGCAGATCTGTCAGGACCTGGAGAGCTGTATGTTTTCGTTTTTAGTGACGTATTTTTTTAATAATATTTATTTTTACTGTGATGCAGTGATAGTTCAGACTTAGGATTCCAATGTTGACAAAAATGAAACTAAATAATGTAAGTGTTACTTAGTTCTACAGTGGATATATTTGTTCAGGTTTAAATTGGTTTTTAATCACACAAGTTTGAAACCTATTTCATGTTTATTCTACTGAGTATGGTAATTACATTTCAGATGTAATTCAGATGTTTATGCACATGTGCATACATACTTCTGCACTTAAGAAAAAAATTGCAAGCAAAATGAAGCACCAAGCCTTCAAGTGTTTGTAGAGAGGCAAACTAAATTTGTTTGACTGATGTGCATCAACAGCAAGAGATGATTACCAAATTTCCAGGGTCTTTGAAAGGGAGAAAGTGTTAACTTTCTCTTTTCAGCCTAAGGACTATTCCCTTCAATTAGAGGGCTAGTCAGTATTCTTGTAGAGCAAGAAAAGCAACCTAATGGCAAAAAGGGAAGCAATAGTTGAGAATATAGCCGGATGTTTTGGCACCAGAATATAGCCTGACCAGTTTGGCACCATTATACGAAATATGGTCTAAAATAAATCGCTCTGAGCTATTTGCTCACTAAAGAGGACTTTCAGACCATTATTAGACACACAAGAACATTTTCAGTGTTGTTTTTATGTGTGATAAGAGTGCAGGCCTGGATCAGTATTTTTTTAGTACATTAGAAAACTTTCAGTATGTACCTAGCTGAGGGGAACATAAAGAACATCAAGAACTGGAAGATATATTAGAGATGTCATCAGAAATCAACAAGCTCATACTGAAGGGAAAAAAGGACCCATTTGGACCTCTGCTTAGAAGAAAAATGCAAATTGAACACAGACATCCATTAAAAACTCAGCAAATCCTAAGAGTGTCATGTAGAACACACTGAGTCAACCTTCAGGCACAGTGACTGTAACTTTCTTTGTTGAAGACTTAAGAAAAGCTTAGACAAATGTCTGCTGATTCTCTGTCAGCTATTTCTCATGACATCAGGGAGGAGGGCTCTTTGTGAAGCCCCTTTCTTCTGAAGGCTACACTTCTACAAGAACAAAGGAACACATGACAAATATGTAGATTGCTTCCTCAATGCACATCACTTTGGAGCGAAAAAACTTCCTTACATATTTTCTATGTCCTTCTTTTACATATCAACAAACAGGAATGCAGTGTTTCTATATTAATGTATTCTGTCTTTGAGCTAGGATGTTGACCCATCAAAATTACACTAATATGTTATTAATTATGGTTTTTTTGTAATTGGATCAGTACAGATGCATTATTAAATTTTCTGTCACGTTGGAAACTTTAGGTACTTCTGTCTTTTAAACTGGGCGGCATAAGATGATCTAAAAAGGTGGCAAACACTGTAGGTATTTGAACATATCTGCTGCTTTGAGGGTTCTGTTTATTTGTTTTCCTAGTATCCATTATTTTTTCCCTTTTCATTCCCTTTAGGAAAATGTCATAAATAACAGTCATTTATAAAGCTTTGTTTTATTTTTGACATCTACACAAATTCTAAAAATCTGTTGGCTCTGAAAATCTGTATGCAAATCTGTATGTAAAGTGTTAACCTTTGGTCATTTTTTCCCCCCTCAGGTATTTTGATGAGATTGATGATGAGATGGATCCAGAAATCGAAGAAGCATATGAAAAATTCTGTCTAGAATCAGAACATAACAGAAAACAGTGAGATGTTATGTATTAATGTTAGTTTATTTAACCATTTTAGGTATGATTAGAGTGAAAGGGGACACAAAACATTTGTACCAAAATGAGAAACTTGAGTTTCTCCAAGTACTAAAGTTACACAATTTCCATTTTGTTTAACAGAACCTGCCAAAAAATGTAAACCTATGCCCTGTAACTTAAAATGTTGTGTATATACCATAGTTTATTTTGTGAAAAATGTTTTTTGAACAATGTTTTGGCTGCAATAAAAATTATTTAAAAGTTATAATTGAAATTAAAATTTAATGGGGAACTGTCCCGTAAAACTTCCCTTGAGGAAGAAAGGGAAAGAATAATGATCTGAATTTGCTTGCTTGTTTGCTTTAGTATATATTGGGATTTACTCATCCTATTTACCATATACACTGTCTTGCATTTACTTCCTCCACTTCCCCCTCCAAGAAGAGTATGATCCAAATAAGAAAGAAAATTTCTTTTCTGTATATCACAATCATGAAAAGTGGCTTGTGAAAGTTTTGTGTATGAGTTTTTGTTTTGTCCATTTCCTTTTTCTTCTTCTTTCAAAACACACATGGGTGAGGTCTGGACTTTTCTTTTTTCCTGGAATAAATATGTTACATGTTGATATGTGAAAAAGCAAGCAGTATTTTGGAAGTGAGGTGCTTTCAAGATTTTTGGTTCAGATAAGCTTATTTTTAAATCTACAAGAAAAAGCTATTCTGTAATTTGTTGTGTTCTTCAAGGCAATAGTAATACAGTTATGTTCTAAACCACGCTTCTCAAGAGTATGTGCAGTGCTTTTTTTCTTTTGCTTTTTTTTTCTAGTAATGTATCTAACATGTCTAACCTTTCCCAACCCCCCTGTAACTTTCTTTTATTCTTCTAATTTTATGTAGTTTGATTTAATTTTGTACTTGGAGTAAATTCATATATTTCATAAATGTTAACATTCTGAAGCCAGCTGCTCTTTTTTTGACTCCATATAATCATGTTAGTTTTCTGGGGATACTCCATTGTTGTTGTTGCCAAACTCAGTAGAAGTGTTTCCTGTTACCTGTTGCTGGTTAGACTTGATTAGAAATCGTTACCAAAACCAAACACAAGTATTTCCCAACAGTTAGCTACTCTAAAGAACACGCATTGTAAATATGCATGTAAATAATTCTGATAATATTTCACTGTTATTTGTTTGGTTAAATAAGCTGTGCATCTGCTAGTAGAGTAAGCAGTGGCTGTTTTCTGGATGTTTATTTAACATACTTATTTAGGTTGGAGTTTTGGAAAATAAAATTTAACTAGCTTTATTTCCTTTGGTACAATATCACTACCTTGTCTTCTTGCTTTAAAACAAAAATGATATTTTATCTTCTTCTGTCTTTCCTTCACTGAGCACTCCTTTCTCTTCTTCAAAGTACACAATTGCAGAGTCTATTATCTTTTGATTCTTGCTGGAAAAATAAAATGTATCAAAATGCAGTATGCTCAGAAAGACTGTATTAGCATTCCAAAAATCTTTAGACTAAAATTCCGAAACTAGAAATGTGAGAACTAGATGACTTTCAAATACATATTCTCTAAGTTGAGCACAATTTTCATACAAAACTTTTAATCTAAATACAGGTCAGACTTTCTGCTGGCTTTACAAGCAGATGTCTTGTGGAAATTATTTTTATTCAGAATTTATAATCCCAAGGAACAAGCATTCATATATGCTTTACAGTAAGGTAACAGTGACTCAAAGGGACATGCATTTTACATGTTTTAGTTTTGCATGATTTGTGGTGAGTCATCTTTTTCTGTCAGGTAGCTGTCAGCTCCAGATGTACTGTCAGCTTGTGGAAACAATAATTTTATGAGTAGATAAGAAGCATGCCAAATCCTAGGGTAAAAAAAATCGGGAACTGTATATATAGAGAACAGCTCAAGTCAAGTTTGCAATGCAAGGTTTTTCCTCCACTGAAAATATTAAAAATCATAAAGTGAGACTTTCATTCAAACTAGTGTAGAAGTTTATAGTCTGTACATATGAACTTTGTAGGTGCTTTCAGTCTTTACTGCAGCAGGGGAAAATTGGTTTTAACTCTGTCCTGCTGCATTAAAAAAACAGGATAATATTTTCATTAAACACTCAAGTATTTCCCACTTATCTTAAATCTCAAAGAACTTCACTACAAGCTAGTGAATGTGAGAGAGCAAAAGAAAGCAGCAGGTTTCTCACTGTCAGGATCCCCTTTGCTGCTTGTCTGCCCGCTCCTAATCACCCTTTGTTCTGTGTATGATAGAGATAAGTCACAAGAGGTTTAAAGGTTATTTCACCTGAATTTTAGCATTTACAAATTTCAAATGCAATGTGTAAAAGTGTTTCTCATCTACAGGTTTCTGAACAATGCCTTGCAAATGTACAACTTTTTAAAAATATGTGTTTTCTTAATGGCATAATGGTAAATCAGTGAAGGCACAGAAGCATGGAAAGCAAAATTTGTGGGAGATGTGAAGCAAGATTCTTTAGCACTGGTTCTGAAAAGAAACAGGCTTCACATTCAGATTTGAGCATGAGACCCAGGCTTTGCAGATCAGTAAAAGTGTGCACACTATTTCCCACTCCTGACAAATTATTATGATTTAGCAAAAATGTTTAGTATTTGAAAATCACACTTCGTTTGAAGGAATTTCAAAATGGGCTGCAAGAATTGCTGCTTTGCATGTGCTTTGCTGTTGCGTGATTTTCATATCCAGAAATGCAGCTTGTTCTCAGTATTTCCTTTTAAAATCTGCAAAGAAATTCTTGCTAGTAGCCTTTGTCTTTCTTTTTTTTTAACAGATGACATCACTGGGTTTTAACTGTTGGGTTTGAGAATAATTGTACCGTTAGAGAGAAGCAAGACTGGCCCAACCACATGCGGTATCACAAACTGCACATAGCTAGGTTGTTTTCTTTTTTCAGTAGAATAATCTGTTGTGGCACTGAATGTCAGTGACACTCGGTCTGGTTTGTACTAGTAATCTTTATTTTCCACTGGGACATTATTTCCTTATCACATTCTGCTTTTCCTTCCTACTGCACACAACTCATTGAATTACTGACAGCTGAAGTTTCCAACTTCTCTCTGACTGAATTATAGTTCTAATCATCCAGTTATCCAAATCATCTAGTTGATACCAGACCAGAAAATGGCATTGCAGCCAAAACTCAGGGAAGATACCATACTGTACCCTGAACTGCTAATTTGCCCCCTCTACTTCAGCCTGTGTCACCTACTTCCACAGTTCCTATGCTGAGGGTTCCAACCAGGGCAGTGAAATTGTGAGCAAAATGCAATGCATCATCCATAAATAATAATATTCATAACTCATTCATAATCCCAATATATACTTTGAAACTTGCTTCTGACAACTACTGAACAGAATAATACTCATTAAAAAGGGGTATTCTGAATAGAATCAGGGTATTTTGATGCATGGCTGTGTCAGCAGCCACTTGACTGGGTGTTGATCTGCTCTCTGCTGAGACAACAGCTGTCGAGAATGGAAAATTGTACTGAATGCAGTCAGTCAACCTGAGGAACCTGTACTTCCCGAAGCAGGTTAGGGAGCTAAGAGAGACCATATGGACTAGTGGGGATATTCAACTCCATTTGCTAAGGGCTGGGAGTGGGAGTTGATAATAATTGCCACTCAGCTGTGAACTGTCAAGTCACTTTAAACAGCTTTGATTAAACTGGTAGGTATGGGTGGAGGGTGTGTATAATAATAAAAAAAGGCAACTGTCATCATGTTAAAATTGCCCTTTGGCATCTTGGCCTTTCTGTTCAGATAGGGCTTCTACCGCCCAGGTCTAGGTACAGAGTTGTGTGTTGGCTCACCGCGCCATTTTCAGCAAATAAAAAATTATTTTAAAATTTATTAAGAAAAAAAATTTACAAGGACACGGTGAGCAGTTCCCTCAAGCTGATTTTACAGATGTGTGTACTGAATGCGCTCATCTTGCCTGAGGGATCAGGAAGGCGCGGTTACCTCACCGGCGGAGTGAGCTGGGGAGGAGCTCGGTGAGAGATCAGGTCGGCAGCACATCGGGAGAAGCTCGGGGGTGTTTGGCTGGAGCTCGGCGGGAGTTGGGGCGGAGCTCCGGCGGGAGTTCAGGCGGAGTTCGACGGGAGCTCGGGGGCGGAGCTCTGGTGGAAGTTCAGGCGGAGCTCGAGGGGGAGTTGGGGCGGAGCTCGGTCGGAGTTGGGGCGGTCTCCCCGCCCCGCTGTTTCCGCCGTGCGGCGGCGCGGCCGCTTCAGCCTCCTCGGTCCGGGCGCCGCCCGCGGTTCTGGCTCTGCCTCCGAGCGATGGAGGCGGAAAGGCTGATGGTGCTATTCGGGGACGACTCGGTGGAGGTGCACTACGCGGGGGGGTCCCGCTTGCTGCTGTCTCCTTGCGGCTCCGAGTATCTGTACGAAGCGGCGCTCCCCGCGGCCGCCCACTCGCTCCAGCCGGCGGAGACCACCCGCCAGCGGGTCGCCTTTGTCGTCAGTGCCTACCGGGTATGCGGTGGGCGGTGCTTTTGGGGACGGGAGCGCTGTCCCTCGTCCCTGCGCCGTCCCGGGGAGCATCCCTTGGGCAGTGCCGCATTTGCCTCCCTGCTCGGGAACGGGCCGGCCCGGGGATCACGGCCCCAACAGGAGTTCATGTTTCTCTCTGTAAAAAACGGAGCGGGTTTTATAGCCTCGCCTCCACAAAAAGTGTGAGATCAGCACAAAATGTTATCACTGCATGTAAAAATCGTAATAGGGGTTGTTTTTCTCTGCACTTAAACAGGAACAACTTCTACGAGCGCTAGATTTCCGGAACGCGTTTTGTTCTCGCCCGTACTTGCCTTCACGTCTTATACCTCCAGAAAGAAAAAAGGTGGTATTGCACATTAGGCGAGTAATGCTTTCATAAAAAAACTTATTCAGCGGATTTAATATAATTTCACATGCCTGTGTGTGAGTACAGGCCGTGAAGATCTATCGAATGCAGTTTGGCTAATGGAGTTGTCATCTTTCTTAAATTACTGCCGTTTTAAATTACAGTTTTAACTGTTACTTAGACGTCTGTTAAAGCATTTTCTTTGTAGAAAAAAATACTAAAACTTAGTTTATTCCTAGCAAGTGTAAAACCTAGGAATTTTTTGTGTTGTGTTTTTTTGGCAGTAGAAACTTTTCAGGGAGGTCACACTGCAACAGGATGGTATTTTCTAAGGCTGTCAGATCTCCCCATTGGAGTACCCTTGTGAAAATGCTGCTGGGGTCTGTGGGAGGAATGGAACAATGTCCAGGTCAGACTGAACATCCATGCAGAGAACAATTTAGCATTTCTGGAAGCTTTGCTCCAGATCAGTATATCTCTGGGTTCCCACTCAATATGAATGTCTGAACAGCATGGTGGGAATCTTAAGACAACTGATTAATCAGGCAAGTTTTAAAACTTTTAGACTGACCCTTCAGTAGTAACACCCTTCATGCTAATGTTTAGCTGCCTAAAGCACTGTCACCCAGTGTCACTATGTACTTAATTAAAAGACAGGAGTCCTTACCAGTCATGCAGTCAGTGCAAAGAGCTGATACTCTGCTCTTAGCACTGAGGAGTAAGTTCCACCTTCTCTCAGGCCTTGAACGATCTAACTCCTTTGGAGATTGGCTGGGTTTCTAGACTGTTTTTAACTTACAGCATCCCTTTTGACTGCTTGCTTCAGGATGCTGAAGGATAACTTTCCTAGGCCACAGTAAGCACTTGACCATATTGGTTGGCTTCTCCCTCACACCCCTTTTCTGTTCCTTTGGTTTCTTGCCCCTCACTTTGAGAAAAACTGCTTTTCATAAAGCCAAAATACTCTTTTTAGAACTCCCGAGGTTGCCCTTGTCCAGCAATTTACTGTCACTTTATTGTTGTGTGGCCTGTTATCAAACAGTGCCTGTGTTTTCAAGGCCCTTGCTGTTTCCCACACTCCAGTGGTCCACCATAATAAAGGAAGAGTTACTAAGCTTCAGCTGCCATAACAAATTGTCAACGAGCCTGACAGGGCAGCCCAGGGCCTAGCAGAGTTAACCTAAGGCCTGAGGCCTGTTACTACCATGGGCACCCTACCTTCATGGGCACAAAAACACTTAGACTGTTACTTGCCTTATGCTTGAGTTCAGAACAACCCGTTCCTGTGGTGTGCTTAGGCTCTCATTTGGCCACTCCAGCCACCCACTTGTCTAGACAGCTCCCTGAGGGAGATCTCGTCAGCGGTCTGGCCAGTTCAGAACTGCACCTAATGCAGGTTAGCTGTGAATATGTATTCAGTGGTACTTTCAGTTTGCTCTTGTTCCATTCCTAGAACTTTCAAACATTTCATACTGATTAAATTGCTGGTGAGCATCGAGTGTGTTTTCATGGGACTGAGAATTACAACACGAAGATTCTGGTTGGTGGCAGTCAGTTCAAAGCCCATCCTCCTATATGGAAATATATATAACTATATATAGTTAGGATTGCCTTTGCTCATTGAGATAACATTAGGTTTATCTCAACTGAAGTTTTATCTGCAGCCTTTTTGTCTGGCATTGGTTATTTTTTAGTGTCCTTTTGCAATTCTTTATCAAATTTACTGATAATTGCTCTGAACAAGATAATTTGGCCATTCTGTCCCTTGTTTCTGAAGAGGCTGATGGAAGCACAAACATGTACAATTGTGCCTGATCAGTTGCCCATGTACCTTACTAATTTATGGCTGGATTAAATTAAAACATTATTGCTTGATAGAACTCTGTTAGTACAGGAGGAAGCAGATATGAAGATTAGATGTTTTGCTTCCTCTGAGCTCATACACACAGATAAACACAGAGCAACATTTCTTGCCATTCATCACCTTGCAGAAGGACTGAATTAATTTAAATGTAAATGCTTCATTGAATTTCTGGGAGGCATGTAATTTTTGTCTTGCTGCAATATTTCAATCCTTTTTCTTGTATTAGATTCTTCTCAGTGATATCTCAGAAATTAAATGGCCTGACCCTGCAACAGCTGATCTGACAAGATGTTTAGACAATGGCAGTGTGAAGATCTCATCTGTAGATGGCTATGCTCACCTTTACTTGTCAGAATTGCAGCAAGAATTTACAGTGGAGTTCTTATGCAAAGTCAGCCAGTCATCTGCAGCATCCTCATGCTCCTCTGGAAAGAACAGCAACTATCAAAGCGGAGATCAGTGTGGAAAACCAAGTAAAAATTCTGCAGAAGTCTCATCAAAACAAAGAAGAATAGAGAATAGGGATAAATGTAGTTGTGCTGAAGGTAGGCATAGGGAACCAGCCAAACCAAAGGACCAAAAAGATGGAGATGGAGTGCCTTTGTTCCACACAAGTTGTTCTTCTGAATACACATGGGTTACACAGCGTTGGACTGTTTCCTTGTGCCCGGAAGAATGGAAATACCCTTTGTCCTTGGCACTAAAATGCTGTAACTTACAGACTGTGGAAAATGTTATAAAGACATGTGAGACAAACAGCTGTACAGTTGTTGAAGGTGATGTTTTAGCAGACTTTGAAACATATGAAACAGTTTCTTGTTTACCTACAGCCTTGCCACTCAGCTGCAGAGCCCCACATCTACACAGGTAATTTAAACTCTTTACTTTGTCATTGTTATCATATGCTTTTCAAGTCTGCATTTTGGATCTTCAACTTCTAGCAAAATAATTGAATACTAGCTATAAAAAATGTTTAAAATTACTATCAGTTGTGGGTCTTTTAGAAACTTCTTGAAACTTGACTTTGTAAAACCAACATTCTGTAACCTACTTTAATGAAGCTATAGTGATTAGTTCAGATTTAAAAAAATACATTTTCTGACATGCTTTATGAATATGTAAATGAAAAAAGAACACAGGTGTTGTATTGGAGTGGGTTGCTTTCTCCTCTTGTTTGGAAAAGAGTATCTCTGAAGTGGGCCAGTGGCATATGTTGTCTCTCAGCATCACTAAAAATAATTTAAAAAATCATTTGCATGATTGAGAAGTTTAATTTGGTAAATAAAGTGGATCACTAAGGAATTGGAGGTCTGTGAAAATATGTGTCAATTTATCATTTGAATAAGTGTGCACACTTCAGTTCTAGTTACAGAAGTGATTACCAGCAAACACACACACACACACGCACACAAAAGAACAACCAATATATGGACTTAGTGAGGCTGTCATTCTATTTTACACACACAGGTGGGCATTCTGTGACTTCTTTCAGAATGAAGATACAGACGAGTATTCATTCCATCAGCTAATTCAAGTTGTGTGGTGCCAGGGTGTTTTCTACAGGTATGTAAGAGGTCATCTGTTATCTGGAAGACTTTATTTGTATGGGAATTAAGCTCTAAGATGAAATGTCTTACTTTGTCCCTTTCTTGCTCTTTGAGAAATGGAACACAGTCTTCATGTCAAAGTCTGTTTCTGCTTTTTTTTCACTGGACTTCTAGCACGGTATATTATCAGGCCTGAATCTGAAGTCAAGTTTAAGTGATCTGATAATCTGATTTCTTAAAGGTTTACTGGACAGCTGGAGTTACCACAGATTTCACTTAAAATAATGGTACTTGGTTTCTTTGCAAATTAGTTCTCTCTTCTTGCTGCTGACTTCACAGCTTAGAAGTGTTTATCTTTTTGACCTACATAATTCACATGTTCAGCTGTGGATTGTCCTGGCAAGTCACCTTGTCCATATGGTTAAGGAAAAAAAAACAAAAAACAAAAAAACAAAACAAAACAAAACAAAACAAAAAAAAAAAAAAAAAAAACAAAAAACAAAAAAAAAAACCAAAAAAAAAAAAAAAACCAGGACTTTGAAATTGCTATAACTGCTATTAGCGCCTAAAAGTCTTTGATAAAAGCATCAAAAGCATCACTGGTGTTCTGGTGTTTAGCCCTTTAATCTTTAATCTTTCTGCTGAGTGTTCTTAATTTTTCCTCAGTATAATTCCTAAATTTTTATCTCAACTAAACAAAATGTTTAGCCACACTTCAGAGTTTTTTCAGTGCTTTTTTCCTCAATTAAGACCTTTTGATTGTTCAGGAGTTGTACAGTCCAGCATTTTCCTGTGTACATTAGATGTGGCTGGTCTACTAAGAAGGTTGGATTTTTCTTTACAGAATAACTGTGTTTTGTGGAATGAGCAGCTCTTGAAGGTGTTTACCTTGACACAAAAAAACTTTCTTTAGCTTACTAAAATCCCACCCCCATGCATATGTCAAAGAGCCTAGTAATATTAATATTCTCTGTTAAAAGACATTATCAGTACATTCTACTGTTTGTGAAACAGTAGAAATTTTTAACATCTGAGTTGCTGAAAATGTG
The DNA here is from genome assembly GCF_028018845.1 of Melospiza georgiana. NCBI lineage: Eukaryota > Metazoa > Chordata > Aves > Passeriformes > Passerellidae > Melospiza > Melospiza georgiana. The sequence goes on from NC_080465.1 coordinate 52,269,132, forward strand.
TCTCTGCTTATTGTTTTCTTCAGGTTTAATAACCTGTTTTGCTTGTCTAGTGACACAGCATTTTAAATACTTGCTAAAAATCTTATTATTTTTCTTAGATTTATCCATGGTAGAACAAACATCACAGAAATTTATCCTGGTGATGACTCATATTTCAAGTCAGAGGGAGAATTTTTGGGAAAATACTTTGTACGTTATGCAATCCAAAAAGGAACAAAAAAGGTACGAAACTATCTAAAAACTAGAACTACTTAAAAGGATGTTCCAAATTCCTTCAAATTAGCTGGTTCCTTAAGACATTTGTCTATGCAGTGTGTAGTGAAGTCCCAACGCTGGTAATTACTACAATGCTTTAATCAAGCTATCAGTCATACAAAAATATGAGATTGTTCCTTCTGTTTCAGAAGGTATTTTTGTAAATTTTACACAATAAGAAAATTTTTCCTCATTGTAACATTTATTTTATCAAACTCAAGAGTAAGATTCTACAACAACCATTTTCCATGAATTTAGAAGTTTAGTCTTGAAGCTGATGTATTGATTAGAGTTTAATCTCTTTGTACTTTTTCAACCTATGACAACTTGGAAGTGTTTCCTACTGTATGAAGACAGAACCTAGAAGATGTAGGTTTTGTTCTGGCTTTGCTGCAGATCAGCTGTTCAGTGCTGGAAAAGGATTTTGCCTCTGTACCTGTCTGTTAAGTTCCCCCAGAGGAGAGGTCCTCTCAAGTGCTAATTCAACACCTTGGTTTTTTAAAGCAGAATTAAGGATCAGATTTGTACTCTTGGAACGCAGTCTTTAACTTGTAGTCAAACATTGCCACTCAGTAATGACCTGTAGTCTACAGTCTGATGAGAGAAGTTCCTGGTTCTTACTGAGTGTAAAGAAATGGAATATTTTAATATTTTTTCACACAGGTGTAGGCTTAAGGATACAATTTTCAATCAGATATTTGTCTGTGCTCTGTGGCAGATTCAAATGTGATTATAGTTGGCTTCTGGGAGGTTAGAAATTTCATAACTTGCTCTTAATTCTGTTTTTATGCTACGGTACTTGTAACTAACTTATCTTCTTTCTGCTCTTTACTCAGATGGAAGAAAAGATGTATTCAGTGAGCAGCCTACCTCCAGATGTGCCAGGACATCCGTACTCAATATCCTCCATTATTACTCAGGCAACCAAGTAACTTTACCTTTGTTATATTGATTCTGCTGACTTAGAAAGGACAGGAGTTAAAATCACACAAAACGCTTCTTATTACTTTAAGTATAAAAATTAAAGGAAGTTATCTTAGCACTGAGGGTGTGTCTAAACTTACAGAACAAAATTTTCAAGTGCTTAGAAGACATAGTAGGAATTAAATGCTTAATACCTTGTCTGATTTTTTTTTCTCTCCTCAGAATTCTTCAGTATTGCTGCAAAACAAAACTGTCATTAAGTCATAATTATTATCTCTGCTGCTGGAAAGTGGTATGTAGCTGAAAGTGTATAAATCTTGCAGTGTTATAAGCATGATTGTACATACTGTAGGAAATAGGACTTAATCTAGAGTGAAGAATGGTGAGTGTATCCTCACAGATAGGAAGGCAGATATTTGGGAACCAAAAGCGTGGATTTAAAAGTTACATTTAAGAAGCAATTGCATGATGAAGAGAGCTGGTTGTGATCTGGAAAAACAAGTGAATAAAATATCTGGAACAGATACAGACAGTTGTAATGATGTAAATAATCTTTCTTCAAGTTTTTAATGTATTTGTTTGGTTCTAGGTATCTGAGGCTGATGGACGAGAAATGTTGCCGGTTTTGCTTCATGAAAAGGTTATTCCCAGCACAGGAAGACTGGTTGTATACTCAGATCATAAAGTCTATGCTGTTTTTGGGGATAGGATGATCCTGACTATGGTTTGGGATTTCAGCTCTTCCTGTAGTGAGATCCAGGTAACATGTGACTTAGAGGAAGGACTATCCATGAAAAAGTGTTACTAGGAAATTAATGAGAATACCAAACAAAAGTTCTGATGCCAATAAAATACAAAAACAAAAAAGACTTTGAGAATTCTACAGGTTTGGAGACATTTTTACACACTTCTAGAAGTAATTTATTCTTGAATAGCACAAAGGAAGAGCTGGGGCTGTGCCAGGTGTTTTTCCCCTGCATTTGTAATAGCAGACTTTAGGAGATTTTGTCTGTAGCAAACCACAGACTTGCAAGTTTTTCAAGTGGATTGTTCATATATATTTCATTCTTGAATTGGCATATTATACTTGCTTGGTTTTTTCTTTGGACTGCAGCAGAAAATTAATATTTGAGTTTGCTTTTTATTTTCTTCTAAGATAAATGAAGATGTAGGCTGGTGTAAGTTAACTACTCCTGATGGGCTACAGCAGCTAATACAAATAAGTCATCCTGGAGTCTATGAAAGGTAATTTAAATTAGTTGTTCAATTTAAACAATTTAAATATAAATTTTTTTCTTTATAAATCCTCTTAGATGAAGAAACACTATTTTCTGATGATAAACTGGTAGGTGTGGACTAAACATGTAGTGATAAAAGCTCCATCTTATTTCTGGCAAAGATTCAAGACCCGTGTGACTCAGGGCCACTGCATGCTGTGATTCCATTATAATTGTTATGGCAATGTCTTTCTAGAAAAATAACTAGAGCTGCAACTTGGCATTTACTACAGTGGATTAAAAAATCAAAAAAACCCAAAAGCGTGTGTCCTATATAGAGCTGATATACAGAACTGAACAGCACTTTATGTAATTTTTGCTTTATTACAGATATTGACCTCTGCCTACAGACTGTTTCCTAATCTGCTTACTGTAATTACAGCCTCATTATTGGAATCATCAGAAGTTTTCTGTGCTGCATTTTAGCATGGAGATATTCACAAACAAAAATTAACATTTGTACACTGTTCATTGCAAAACATACAGCTTTGTTATAATTTACTGTAACTGTATAGATCTAAATATGAAAAAGATTCTAGAGAAAAAATGGCAAGGCAAGCTAGGAGAAAAATACAGATTTTGAATCATAGATTTTTCTTTCAGATACAAGTGTATTCTTTAGTGCCTTCAATTTTTCTCTCAAAAATGGAGTTTATTTCTTAAATAAATAACTACTTTTTTGAATTTTCATATTAACACAGGTACATCAGAACAGCAATAGAATGGTGCAGAAGTTTGAATGAAAGGAAGGAGATTGCTGAATATCCTGTACACTCCGCAACTGAAGAAAATTGGTATTCATCTTTATCCCAAATAATTGACTATAAATAATGTTGAAAACAAAGCTCAAAAATATTATAATCTGAATTTTATATCTTGCATTTCCTAATGGGCAAAAATTAAAATTTTATTTTAAAGTCCATTTATTTTGTATATGGTTTGATATTTTTCATTCAGTGTTTAAAATGTTCAGTGAGTTTCAGGTTAAGGTTGTTTCATTGTGCTTTGCCTGTCTTAAAAATCAGAATTATGGTAACTTTGTCAAAGGACAGTTAATGTTACAAAGATGGTGTCTTGTACTGTAAAGATATCAGACCAAGAAAGATGTTTTTTAACAGAACATCAAGCATCTAAAGCAGTACTTTGGACTGCCTAATGACAGTTGTATCTCTTGCTGATGTATTTGTCCTTTCTAATACATGCTACTGACCAAAAATCTATTGACATCATCTCTAAACATATTGGGATATTAAAAATGTGCTAATTGAAATCAATTGCAGTTGCACTTGCTACTTACTGACCAAAAATCTACTGACATCATCTGCAAACATTAGGATATTAAAAATGTGCTAATTGAAATCAATTGCAATTGCACTTGTTACTTAAATTATAGCAGATTCAGCTGATGAATTTTATAGCATCAGCTATGTTATATTTATAGCTGCTGAAATGAAAATTCTATCTCTATTTATACATACTTACAGCAAAGAGACTATTCTTAGAGCAGAGACCAAATTTTTGGAAACACAAATGATTTACAAATGTCAGCCATTGAACTATGGTATCAAAGACAGATTTTGCTAATCTAATTCTCAGTATTGCTGGATACTGTCAAAAAATAAAATCTGAAGTAGAAAATACCCTTGAGAAATAACCTTTCTTTTTTTGGACAGGTCTGCTGATGCTGAGCTTGAAAAAATACAGAGATTTAATTGTATCCTTTTAAAAGCTGTAAAGATCTTTTTCACTTTTATATTCTGCATGTTCAAATCTGCACTTCAGATCATCAAAGGCTCTCTATCCTGATCTTACCTTCTTTTACTGTATCACTTTAAAAACCTAATTTTCTTACTTATCTTTATTTTTTATCACTTATTTTGTGGTAAAGATTAAAAAAATTTAAAACAGTGTTGAAGTACAAAACAAAAATGAAAAGTTGCCAGAAAACAAAACTCTTCAATGTGTATTGCATCAGTTTTCCTAAGAGTCATCTGCTGATCTGTTCTTGAAAGAGGAACAACACGGTTGGCTTTGGGCTTGTATTTGCAGTACAGTATCTTTCTGTTTATCAGCTACCTTACTATTGTTCTATTGTGTTCAGCCAGCTGGAAATGTGCACTGTGCTGAATCTGCTTAAAGCCACTCTAAAACTGTCTTTAAGCCAGTGTTCAATTCCATTAGTATGAAAAGTGCATGCTCTTAAACTGAAGTGTAACACCCTTTTTCTTTTCAAAGTAACTTTTGGATAAAATGAAGTCTAAAAGAAATTTTTCTATAAATGTTGTAGACTGTTTTAAGTAATACAGTCTTTTTCTCTTTTTACCTGTATGTAATTACCATGCTACAAAATGTGAGACTTTGCAAGGCAGAATGATGAATACAAATGCAGAGTCTAATTTTTATCTTTAGGAGGAAGAGTCTGAATTTTTTTCTTAACAAAGTAACACTAGTTTTATTAGACAATAGCAACATTCTGAAAAGGTCATCTGCCACAAAATCCAATCCATCTAGTATCACTCTCAGACAAAAAGAAAACGGGAGTGAGACAGAACTCAATGAAGATTGCGTCTTGGAAGCTTTGGAAAAAACTTCTAAAGTCATTCAGGATATTGAATCGCTGCTTGCCGCTTCTGGGAGGTGAGGCCCTGTGTTCCCTGTCCTGACAGGAGCTGTCCCAGCTGTGTCTGAGGAGGCTCTGCGGGGAGACAGGAATGAAGGCTGAGGCCAGAGGGACAGGCTGCCGCTGTATTCCCGGTGAAGTGTGTCAGGTGCCAGTGTAATATCATTATAACGCCAGTGCTATATTTGGGATAGGCAGAGAAAACAGTTGCGATAATGGAGCGCTGCTGTATAAATAGATCAGCCCTGACCTGACAGTGCTGCTTTTAATGTTTGAATATATGTTCGAATCAACTTGATTGATGGATTGCTGCTGGAATGACCAGGGTGGACATGGCAAGTTTCCACTGTAAAAACGTGCTTTTGTTCAGATGCTCACACCAAGAAGTCTTAATACCGAATAAAATGTTTCCCAAATGCTTTCTACAGTGCTCTCTATGAGTAAATAAGTACTAATTTGAGGACAGAAGACGCTACTCTGCTCTGTGGTCTGTCAGAGGTGCACTATGTCCTAAATGACAAAACACTAAAATCTCATCATCGATGTCCCTCCCAGCATTTAAAGGAGCCAACGCGCGAACACCAAACCCTCCATTTAATAATCCAGGAAACGCTTCTCCCTCACAACAGGCGCCGCTGCCGGCGCGGCTGGGCGGAGAGGAGGCGGGCCCGGGTCCCAGCCTGCTCCGCGGCCACGCATGCTTCCTGACCGGCTGCCCGGGGCTCTCTCCAGCCCGCTGCCTCCGGGCTGCCCGCCCGCTCCGGCCGGCGTCGGGCTGGCCGAGCCCCGTGGGGCGAAGGGCGGATGGCGGCGGCCGCGCTCCAGGTGGGCTCCGGGGCGGGCGGGCGGGCGGCGGCGGCTCCGAGGCCCGCGCCTCCCCTCACGCTCCCGCTGATCTCGGGTTCACAGGTTAATTTCCTGCTCGGTTTAATTTAGTTTGTTCTTCGGCGCCTTGGTAAAATCCTACCGCTTCCTTCTGGGATTTTGCCCTCTCCAACCCCAAAAATGCGTTATAATTATGTCTGGCCCAAAAATATTTGCTGGATCGCTGCAATGATGCATTGTAATTATCTGGCCCAAAAATATTTGCATGATCACTCCAATAACGTGTTATAATTATCTGATCCAAAAATATTGCCACTGTCAGTTCTTCACAGTCAGTCTTAGGCTGGGATCTCCTTTACGACGAGATTGTATGCTAAAGGTTTGAGCTGGTGTCTTAATTCTGCTTCATGCAGTTTTTAACATAAATTAACATCCAATATCAAATAACAAGGGGTTTAGGAGATTATAGAATTGTAAGGGATTACAAGTCTTCCTGTGTAGAATGCGTCATTCTATTAGTTGGCAGGGTGTTGTTTGGTTGTAGGTTGGACTAGATGATCTAAGATGTCTTGCCCAATCTTATTGATTCTGTGATTCTGTAACTTCATGCATTAAATTCCTATATGTATTCACATATCTAATAGCATCATGCAAAACTGGGGCAAAAATTACGCAGAGCAATATTTCTAAGTGATAATTTTAGCCATTTGATTTTTGTTTTGCTCCTACACCATAGCCTCTTAGCTGTTTTCCCAAAAGTATATATACAATTTTGATCTAAATAACTTCTTGTGACAGTAATTTAAAGTGTTAACTGTGTGTTCATTAAAATTATTTTTGTAATGTCCTTAAATTAAAGTAAGCATATCTACAAAATTCCATTTTGAGACTATAGACAGAGATTCTGCTCAGTGCTTTATCTCATTTAAAAATGTCATGAGAAACCACAGCTCAAAGCTGGGTTACTCTCTCAGCTGTTACATAAAACCAACCTAGAACTTCCCTTCAGGATGTTAACTGTAGTGACCACACAGAGGTCTGTAAACATTTCCGTATGAATTATTCCCCACTTTTTGTTTTAGCAAGAATATAAGCTACACTACTGCTTTCTGAGATTTATAGGCTGGAAAAATCTACACTTTATTGTGATATTTTGTAAAGAGCCTGAAAAGCATCATTTTTCAGGGAGAAAGAAATGGCCTAGTTTTACATTAAAATTTATAATTTCAGGTATTATTTTGGTTTTCCAGAGTTTTGCTTTTTGTGGTCTAATTTCTCTCTTGATCTGCAGAAAAATTCTGGGAAATTCTGTTGTACCTGGGAATGTGAGTTGATTTTTACATAGGTGGCACTCATCTTTTTCTTAAAAGGAGGCTGACTGAAACAGACAGCTTAAAAAGAGCAGTTGGAGATGGCTCTTGACTATGGTCAACCTGAAGCCAGTTTTGCATCCTGTTCTTCATTCTGGCTCAAGGAACACATGCTAATACCACCCGTAGCACAAGTGTAAGCCTAACAGAACTGACACAGACCTCTGTTGCTATATGAATTTCTAGGTCTCTCTTTGTCTATTCCAGGGTCACTAAGTGATGGGGTGGAATTTGAAAAGAGATCCCTGAGTGGGACTTAATAAACGTTTCATTAGGTGGGAATCTTCTAGGCACAAGAAGAAATCTATGAAAAGAGATTGCTCTATCTGATGAAATGCAGTTATGTAGAAGACTGGACTTGGTTTTGGACTTTGTGTTTTATTACTTTTTAGTTACTATCGTGTTCCATTTTTATTTCTACTCTTCTTTCGGTTTGTGGTTTTTTATGGTGTTTTTCTGCTTTCTTTTACAGCGCTTCAAAGTTTAGCTGAGGTTGCTTTTACCTCAATTATATTTGTTTACAAATTAGTTAACTATATATCTATTCTTTCTGGATTTTTTTACTGTTGTTCATATTTCATGTATGCTGTTTTGCCTAATATCGGTGCTTACCAATGCCTGGTTTGTTTTAATTTAGGATGGAACAAGTGGTGTTTGGGCTGGGCAGACTGGATTCAGAAAGCACAGAGGCTCAACGCTGAGGCATAGACCACAGACATTTCCTGCTGGAGTAAGGCACCTGTGATGGGAAAAAAAATGTTCTCCTAGTCCCAGGGGAAGTTTGATTCTACTTACTGGTGTGCTTTTTAAAGGTATGTTGCTACATGACCTCTTCACAGACTGGATTCTTACACAGCCTTTATGGTAATTTTAAATTAAATCCAATCTGACACGATGGCCATATAGAATAAACATTTGTGAAGAGACTGCCATTTTTTTCCTTAACATGGAATTTATTCAGCAATGTCCTGTGTACCATAAGGCTGCTCACCAGAAAACAGCACTTCCATTGTTTCAGGAGTCATTCATTCAGAAGAAGTACTGTCATGTTAACCAACTCTAAACTTGACCCACTTTTTTTATCTCTGTGCAAAGCCCATGTATTATTCATGGTTTCTTCTCTTTTACTTTTTTAAATGTTTTCTAAATAAATGATTCAGTGGGCTTTTTCTTTTCTTACAGAGAGTGCCAGTAGTTCTGTCTTGCAGATAATTCTACAACAGGCAGGCATGTAAATAATCTGGAACAAACATCTATATCTTCTGAGATTTATAGTATGTTTAAAATCATAAATTGTTATCTATTAGCTTAGGAAGTCTAATACACTCAAAAAGGCCCTTCAGAATAAGAATTAATCTAGTTAAAAGGGTTGTCAAGATTAAATTTATTGCGCAAAAATGGTGAACTGATGGGAAGTATCCATTTTTAGACAGGATGTAGGCTTTAAAACTCTGGTCTGTCTGTATAGCTTCTCAAATAAGACTTGCATAACAGCTGGGACAGTTAGATCTTCCCTTGCAAAAAGAGGAGTTACGAAGGTAAGGTGGCAGACAGTAGATAAATCCTAAAAGTAACAGCCAACTTCTCTGCTGGAGCACATGCTGAGGAAAAGCTTAGGTAGTTTTGCTCTGTAAGGAAATTATTTTGATTACTTTGCTTGACTAAATGGCTGTTGTTTTTGTGTTTATTATAAATAATGAATATATTTTAGTGGGTTTGGGTTTCTTAAGGCTTATTCTACGTTCCAGTCTCCAAATTAAACAAGGCATTGCTCAGGAAAGGGTACCAGGGGAGTACTACATATGTTAAGAACGTAAATTAAAGCAGTGGTTTGGATTATACATTGAAAACTCAGTTTTAACAGTTGTTTTATAGAGAAAGCTGGAATTTTGTGCATCAGTCATAAGAATCTTCCAAACCGAATCTTCTTTGGTTATTATAGTGTAAAATATTTAATTGGGTTAAATAATGTATTTAAGATAAGAAGGAATCTTGAAACACATTCAGTGAATTATCACAGAGATGTTTCAGATTATTTTGTAATATTATTTTGTAATATTTAAGGTTTCAATAAGTAGAATTAGAGCTCTCTGTGTTACTTGTGCTGGTTCTAAAAAAAGGCAGGTATTTTTATTCAAAGCTGTCGTGTTCTAGTCAATAAACTAATTGAAATAAAAAATTCCCTGGGAATGCTAAATGCAAACAGTGAAATTGGGGTCTTAATGCCCAATTGTAGCTGTGGTGACAAATGTTTTGTGCTAATGGATTTTCTTTGTTTAATAGTTTCCTTTCTGATCTCTGACATTTACAGAACAACTGTCAATACGAAGGACAATGCACAGTGTGTGTCCTGATGACAGTTTGTGTGCTGCAACATGGCTCTTGTCATGGCATCCGAGACCGAAAAGGCCCACGCTCTTCTCCAGACTTTCAGCACAGCGTCAGTTCTTTCCAGTCTAGGTTTGGGGATATTCTGCTTTGTAGCAGACAGACTCCTGCAGTTTTCCTTCATTCAGCAGAATGACTGGCTAAGAGCCTTATCTGATAATGCAGTGCATGGCATACTGGGGATGTGGTCCTGGGCAATAGTGATTGGACTCAGGAAGAAAAGTGACTTCACTGAGGTCACCCTAGCTGGCTTTCTTGCCTCTGTCATTGACGTGGACCACTTCTTTCTTGCTGGATCTCTGTCCTTAAAGGTAAGTCACTAGATCAGTAATTTGTTAATTTTTCACTGTTTACGTTACTTTTCTTCTACCATGTCCTAGACAAAAATAGTTCCATTAATAATTTAATTAAATAAATTTCATAGATATACAGGAATTATGTTTCTGTGCAGTTGTTACAATTTTAAAAGCCATAAAAATATTTTACATCTAGTGTTCAGTTTCTGCTGCTTAGAAAGGAAAAAAAGTTTTGCACATGTAGATGCTATTCTACATGCATCACATAGTTGCTTTGTTATCCAGCTTATGAAGTTAAGTGCTGCCTTGCACACTTTTGTGGGTGAAGTGGATTATTCCACTTCTCTTTACAGTAAGGGTTAGAAATACCTGAAACGTAAATGACAGAGCTTCTCTTTAATTTGTCATTATAATTCAGTAGTACATTTGTTTTAGCCAGCCCTAAATATTTATCCCACAAACAAGCTATATGTGAGCTATCACCTTTAAAAAGGCAATTTGAGTTGCATTTAAATGTAGTTCATTGGAGGAAAAAAAACCAAACTAAAAATTAGTAGATAAGCAAGCGTCAGCTTATTAATAAATGTAGAGAGGTGAATTGGCTCCTGTTAAGCAGTGAATGGATCATCATCTACTTGCAGAACTGCTTGTTCAAATAGAGTTTCTCAATGGCATTAGTACTACCAGATTATGGCACTCTTTTCCAGAAGTTTTCCTCCTCTAGTTTGCTCATAGTACTATTAAGTTCATGGGGAATAGCTAACTGTTCATAGGGAAATAGGTAAAAGGCAGTCAGGGAGGGAGGGAGGGAGGAAGAAACCCCTGTTTTTTATATTCATATAAGTAAAGAACAACAATGGTTTACCAATTTTTAAAAAATATTTAAGTGACAGCTAAGTGCAAGAGGCAAATATTGCTTTTAGCTGAGATGTAAAAATCAGACTTAAAATGGAAAAATAATTTTTGTTTACATACAGTATCACTATTTATTGTAGAGAAAAGATGCCTCTTATTTGTGCGTTTGGTCAGTTTTCCCCTCTTGGCTTTACCAGTGCTGAGGGGAAAGGGAAGAATTGTGTCTGTGAACCTGCTGGCCACATTCCCAGTGCCGTCCAGGATACCACTGACCACCATCTTGCCACAGGGACGGTCAGGCTCCAGCATGTCTTGGTGCCTGGCATCATTCTTCCCTGAGTAGTCCCCGTTTCTCCCCTCTTCTGTATTTCCTGCATGTGGAAATGCTGTGCAATTACAAAACTATGTAAAGAAAAGGAAAGTTAGCTTGGTTGATTAATGGATCACATGTTACTGCTGAATAGCAATATGGAATAGAATTTAAATCTCTTATTAGTCTCATCTGTTTTTTCTTATTTTAAAATTAGTGAATGCAAGTAAATGAATGGCTAGCTATTAGAAAGTTTTAAAATTTTATTGCTGCTTTTTCATGCATTTGAGATGATTGCCAGAATTTTTCTTAATTATGACCACTAGATGTCACACTTCACCGATATCAGTTTGAGAAGCTGACTGCTGAATTGTGTTATGGAATCGGGAGGTGACTTGCCACTTGGTAGGGAGGCAAGGTTAAATATACTTACACCTTCCTTGATGGGGAATGTTTCTGTAGCCTAGCCTATCCCTACTATGTAAAACCAAGCAAATTTTTGTAATTTTGTGACCTAATTTCTTCCTGTGTTGTTTCAGTTCACAAGCAGATAGCAGTTAATTTTCTAATTGTTGATGACAGTTAGATCTAGTTCTCTTGTTCTTTAAGGGTTTTTTTGCAAAAGACAGCTGACTTTTGTGATCTCCCTCAAAATTTTTTTCAAATCAGAAACACAAAACATTGCAGATAGAATCATAGCCCATATTAGTAGCCAAATGTATTACCTGAGGTAAGGAAAAGACAAGATGCTCAAAGACTTTTTCAAAGTGATTTGCCTACCAACTTCTTCACTTTCCATATGTTAACTGGGCTAATAAAGGAAATAATCCGGTGTAGGTCTTTCAACTCTCATTACAACTTGCAAAGCCCCTATGCTTTGCAAAGACTCTCTTCTCAACTAAATAACTTTCAAAAAAAAAATCTTAAGGAAACAAGTTTGTGTTTTCTAAACCTCATACTATTTTTCTCCTCTCCTATCTATTGCTTTTTCACCTAAATTACCTCTAAAGGGTCCTGTCCAAAACCATGAGTAGTATTTTGCGTGAGACTTCATTTGAGCCAAATACTGTAGTTTAATTCCGTTCAATGGCAGAAAAGTACAATCCTTCTGTCCTTTAAAAAAAGAATAATAATCTGTTACAGATTTTGTCTTCTTACAGAGCCATCAGAGTCTCTTTGGTTTGTGATATAACATAATCCTCATAAACTTTTCTTCTGTGTGCTGTCTAGCCAGCTAGATCTGATTGTAGTATGTAATTTTTCTTTCCTTGGCTTCATATGATGTGCTTGTCAGTTTCTTGGCATAATTTCAGGCTGTCACCTATATAATTTATCACTTCATGGGATACTTTTTTACTACATATTTTGTAGTTACAATCCCATTGTTTGTCTTTAAATTGCATGGTTGAGAGTAGCTGCTTTAAGATACTAACATGTTTATTGCTTTTGCAACACATTACTAAATAACTAAAAAAATTAATTTGTATAATTAACCAACCACACCATTATTACTAATTTGTACCAATAGTATATTTCACGTTACTGCACACAATCACCTGTAAAGCTCATCATCATCGCTTTTAAATCTGATGACGAGTTATTTTTTCTAGAGTAACCTTTCTGTGCGACACAAGGCGGTACTGGAGGCCTTCTGCCTCCAATTGCTACCTTCACACTACTCTAGTCACCTACTTCTGTTCCTGCTGACGCCACTCAGCACCTGGATTGTTTGGCCATTGGTCTGTTTTTCATGGTCATCATTATTTTTCTGCAGTATTCAGGGTAAATAGTCACCTGTGGTATTTGTATGTTTGCTCTGATAAATACTTGTGTACCAAGTACCATGTGATCTGACCTTTTGCCCACATTATTTTTGCAACGAGTATGATAGTCTGCAATGACTCCACTACTTGGAATTTGTAGTCCTTTGTGCTCCATGTGGTTTTTACTGTGCACACAAGTATAGAAGAACCTGTCCCACTGACTGCTCCAAAGGTGGTAGTTCCTGCAGCCTGTTATCAGTCAGGAGTGCTGGTATGATGTGATGGGCTGCTCCCAGACTCCACCAGGATTGTAGCCCAGACACGTTGCAGAACAGACATGCGGAAATTGCTGTCTTGGTGCTAAACAGTCACCAAATTTTGGAAGTGTAGAACATTCAGTTGGTGGCAAACATACAGAACACTGGCACTGCTGGGAAATGTGCTGCCCATGACTGACCCAGGCTGTACAAGAGCATTTCTGGAACGAGAATAAGCTTTGTGCAAGCGCAATTGTTGTACGATTGAATATGTTACTATGTTGCTAATATTGCTGCTTTATGTTACATTGAATATGTTACTATGAACTAAAGACTTCAGGGTTGTGAAGCACCACAGAATATCAGTGAGGGAGCACCTGTTATTACCTAACATCCATTGCATTTCCATGAGCATTAAAGCAGATAATTTGCGTGGGTTCTCCTGCATGCAATTATTGTATCCTGTCTCCAGCTGCTCGTTGTAGTTAGAGAGGCTGGAGAAGCAGCAACTGCAAGATGATCTTGCATCTGATTGCATATGTAGGCAAATGGAAAAGGTCTTTTGTAAATAAATTCTGTTTGCAACTTTTTCCAGGAGGTCTAAGGCAGAAAAGAGGTTTTTTGTGTTTTGCAGTGGAGTTTTTTTGGTTTTGTTCGTTGTTGGTGGGGGTTTTTTTTGTTTTTGTGGTTTTGGGGGTTTTTTAAAGATGTGGTGCTTTCTAAAGGCAAACAAGTTTTCCTGTTAGGAAAAAGAGATTGTAGCAGCTTAAATCAGCTAACAGAACTACCTGTCTGTGTCCAGGGCTTGGCAACTCAAGGATGTAAGTGTTCCTTTAGTCACAGAATGTAAAAGAGGAAACAGACTGTTCTCTCAGGCCTTGGGCAACAGCATCTCAGAAGCTTGATGGGTTACTGCAGTTACAGAATAGGACTTTCTCTTGCTGTCATTGAACACTCAGGTTTGCTATATGAGCAACCCTGCCATCTGAAATTTATATGAAAAGAATTTAAGCATCACCTTACTGATGCTTAAATTCTTTTAATATAAAATGAAATAATGATATTTCATTTTATATTAAAAGAATTTAAGAATTTATCACCAATACTGATAAACTAAGTGTGTGTAAGTATGATTAAAATTTTCCTTACTCACTGTGTGCTGTTGGCACTTAACCTTAATAGGCCAGAGGAAAAAGACTAATTTAGACTGTTCTACTGGGTTTTTTTTCTAAAGTGCAGAAATAGAGGCCAGTCAATAGATTATCTGTAGAAACATTCAGGTTTTTTCAAAATTAAGTTAGTATGTACTTTTGAGCCTTTTGTTGACAGTAACAAAAATTGGACTCTTTGTAAGGCAGGTGATAAAAAATTTCACCATCACAAGATTTTTCTGCCTTAATCGATGAACAATCTGCTTGTGTGAAACAGAACTAAAGTTGAAGAAAATACACCTTTTGCCCCAACTTAAAGGAATTGCGTCCACCACATTAGAGTTAAAAATTGTTGAGACAGTTTGTGAGCTTTTAAATCCCATTACCTGATCAGGAGTCAAGGACAAGTGTGTGGTGGCAAGCTAATAGAGCAAAGCTTTCTGCAGGCCTTTTATGGTTGGCTGTGGTTTAAAGCATGAGCTGTTTTATTTCAAGGTAGCCTGTAACTTCCCATCTCTAATCAGTTAATAAACTGGCTACGGCTACATCAGGGCTTCCTTGCAGAGAAAGTAGTGTTCCATGCAGTTATCTAAATTATGCATGAGCTTGATGAACCTATTCCAGAGTTCCGCTGCCAGGCCCTCTTCCTTTTGAATCCTGCAAGGATTAACACAACTGAAGAATGAACAGGTTAGAGATGCTTTGTTTGCCTTATGCGCTAGGAGCAGTGAGGGATGTGCTCAACGCAGCAAAGATACACTGTTGCTTAACATCTCTGGGGCCTTGTTACAGGTTTTCCGAGTGTCCCCCAGCAACTGAATTGAGCCAATGAGTGTCGCATTAGCACTTCTGTAGACCTTCTGGTAGTGTTTCTCCTGTGCTTACAGACACGAGAATCTACTTATTTGTGAAAGAGTAATCCAAAATGCCACCACAGTTTTTTTATTGTGTTTGAATTTGGGGTGATGGTTTTAACTGTTGCTACTGAGTACACCCACAGAATATCTCCTCAAACATGTGTGTTAAATTGACATTATCACTTCTTAAAATGGCTAAATCTAATCTCAGTACCTGGACATTCACCAAATATCAGTCTTCATCAATATTAAAACCAGATATCAGACTTTCAACTGAGTTATTGTTAAACAAGTTGTTGACACAAAAATCCCACTCACAAATGTTTCAGATCTTTGTTCATGAACTTCGTTTTGCCTGTCCATGAAGAATACTGTCTCAAAGTGATCAAAATACATGTAACTTTGCTCATATTTTTGTCCTATTGAAAATTATTTTGGTGTTTTAAACACTGTGCAACTAAACCAACTTTACAGGTGACAACTATAGTAAAATACAGGATGTTTTTCTTGGAGTAAATGCCATTAAAGCACATGATTTATTTCAAGTAAAACATACTAAATATTTCAAGTGTATTGCATGGTTGTTTTCCTTTTAATTGTCTTGAAATTAAAGACGTATAATCAGTGCAGCAGATAATACAGGTTCCCGTGTTCCACCTGACTGTGTGGCAAACAGGATTCCTCATCCCTCCCCCTCCCTGTTTTGCTGACGATAGTACTTAGTAGGATGCATGATTCATGTCATACATAGAGACAGGGCAGAACACAACTCTCATGCATAAAATTGGCTTTAAATTATTTCAGCGGAAAGTATGTTTTTCTTTCTGCTTCCATTTAGTCACCTGACAATGCACTTGTAAACACTCATGAAACTTTTCTTCTCTTGTTACAGTTGTAGCCATTGGCAGTAATATTTTTCTCTTCTACAGGCTGCTCTGACTCTTCCACGGAGACCACTTCTTCATTGTTCTACTGTGATTCCTGTGGTGGCTCTGACATTAAAGTTTATCATGCAGCTTTTCAGGCTTAAGGACTCATGGTGCTTTCTTCCCTGGATGTTGTTCATATCCTGGACTTCTCATCATGTCCGTGATGGGATTCGTCATGGCCTCTGGATCTGCCCGTTTGGAAAAACTCCTCCATTGCCATATTGGCTGTATGTGGCAATTACAGCATCTTTACCTCATCTGTGTTCATTTATTATGTATTTAACGGGCACTAGAGAATTAATGTCCATAAAACATGGAATCCGCATTGATGTATAGGAATAATGGCGTTTCAAGGTGGTTTGTGCAAGCACTTGAAATAACCTGCCTGTCTGTCACTGAAGGGTTTCCTTGTGTTTCCTACACCTTCTGAATTAGGCATTTTAAAGTTGTGGAGCCAATTACAGCTCTTGTGTCAATTCCTTGTGGTCACAGAACCTATTTAATGAATAATAATAATTTTATATCTCTACATTTCCCTTGTACAGTGTGTGGTCTTCCATGATAGTTCATGCATAGCGAGCTGATTATAAAGTACTTAGTTTCTCTCTGTAGTAATTACATTGCATTTTACTATTACGGTGCCATTCATTTGATCACCATTCACTTTGGATTTGTATTCTGCCTCTGGAGAATACGTTTCATCCAGATAGTATTTGTATGGCACTTTAAAAATTTGAAGTTCTATATAAATGCTAGGTATTATTGAGGATTTAATAGTGTCTGGGAATTCTAAAAAAATCTCTGTTAGCCTTTCTAATTTATTAATATGTTAGGAGTCCTGCTGGATTTTTGCATTCAACAATTTTAAAAGAAACACCGCCTCTATTTCACACTGTCTATCCACACCTCTTTGAACCTGTAATCACAAAGTGTTTTACTAAATTCTGTATCCCCCTGTCATTGCTTAATACTAAATTTGCAGATAATTACTAGCCTCAAAATTAGAAATGGGTATACAGATTGGTTATAGTATTATGGTGTGTTGTCCAATTTGTTTAATTTTTAAAAATACACTAAATATGAATACTGTTTAATTTGAAACCAAGGAATTTTAGTTAATACTTAAGAATTGTGTGAAGATTCAGGGAGACTCAAGAAAATAAAATTTGCTTATAACACAGGCTTGCTTAAAGATATTACTACTCAGTAAAGCATTTTCCATTAAGTGCAATATCATCCTCATAAGTGTAAAATAAAATGCATTATAATTATTATTATTATTATACTAAAGAAATATAAATTTCCTCATAAAGAAGATCCATAAGGAAAAGTGTTATTATGCTGCAGTTTATGAGGTAGTAATTTGCACTATGGACTATTCAGTTTTTGTTTATAGACATTTCTCAGAAAGAGTCCCAAATTAAAAGTTGTCTGGTCTTGTCTGACTAGACAAGACTGTCTAGACTTGTTCGGTTTATAATATACAAGCTGAGAATGTCTATTAATAATTTTTAAATTTTGTATTCACTGCCCATAAAAGAGATGGGGCCTTAACTACTCCAGCTTGTGATGAATAGCTGTCAAAAGGGGATCATTTTTATGGAACTGCATGTATAAGGTAGCATGTGTTTAACTTAGGTTACCAAGGGGTGTAAGGGTTTAACATGATGTGTACATTTACATTATTAAATGTATATTAGAATAAAGTTTAAAAAAATTATTAAATGGGATGCTTGTTGTAATAAGTACCAGAAACTTCCTGTGGCTGCAGAATCCTTAAGGCTCTTTGAAGCATTCTATGCTAATCATGGAAAGTGTTGCACCTCTTTAAAATGTGTCTTTGCATCAAAAGAATAGTCACTGTCCTGTCTGTTCTTCACATTAGAAATGTATGCCAATCAAACTTGCCTGATAGTACAGTGGGCCTGTCTAGCCTTTATTATAAAATGAATAAAAGGTTTCTTTGTTGGAAAGAAGATTGGAAGAGTAAAAACCTCCTTAGAGGTTTATCCTCATGCTGTGAATTTCTGTCCTTTAGAGTTTTCCAGAAACAGCATAAGAAATATCTTGCTTTAGAGCTTCAGATCAAAACTGGTTTTCATCCAAAGGCAAGATGGTTTACTAGAGGAGCATTGCTCATTCATTTACTTCTATCTTGTATTTTAAAGTACAGGCTATGAAATGCCAGTAATGAATAAATTTGTGCAAGGGGTGAAGACTGAAACCTGTGTAGAAAATTTTCTCTATTCTTGTTTCATGATATAAAGTTTGTATAAATTTGTGCTTTATCCAGATTTTTTTCAAAGGGAAATGTATAATAGGAACAAGGTGTAGAATTACACTTTCTCACTTTCAGACTGTATCTGTAGTGTTTCTGGTAATTATGTCTACCCACAGTCCTTAAAATCAGTACTGTACTGTTCTAGCTATGTTTAAGGACCATTTAATGGGTACATATTCAGTAGTTTAAAACTATGTATTTTAATTCTCTTTAAAACTATGAATTTTAATTCTCTTTATGTCTAGATACTTCTGTGTGAGCATTCACAGTAACTTTGAGCTGTATTTCGAAACACCATTTTTTCCGGCCGTGTTCTTATGCCAGTTCTACCACAGCAATAGGTGAACCCTTCATGAACTCAGACACTATATTCGTGAACTCAGACACATATTAAGGAAAGCAGCAAGTACAAAGTACTTTGGTACCATGTAAAGTACCAGTACAAAGTACCATGACTTTTCTCCCTCCAGACAGACATGGCAGTCTCTCACCTCAGCCTGACATTTAGGCAGCTTTCACTGAGGCCATCAGCAGCTGTTCAAGGTAACCTGACACGTGGCATGTGCTGCTGTAATTTGTGGGTAGCCAGGGTAGGTACAAAGGGGAAGTTAGGTGTTTGTTTCAGCCTGTGTGTCTGTGTGTCGTGGGCAGAGTGGGAGCTACAGAGATTATAGAGAAGCCCCCCTCCTGAGTCATGAGGCACAGACAGGACCCTCTTGCTTTCTAAACTCCTCATAGAGGCCTCTGGGTGCAGCTGGATCCAGCCTCAGTCCCAGATCCTGTCAATGGCTTATGTTAATGCATTAAATAGGCATTATTGAATCTTTTCACAGCTTTGTCCCACAGGATTAAGGATAAATTAGGGTTATTATTAGGGTTATAACTTACTATGATAATGATGAGACTAAAAGATCTTAATCAGAATTATTTGCTGCACAGTATAAGTAGCTATAACTACTAGTCTAGTTCAGTCCTCTATTTTTGAAGCAATATTGAAGCAAAGGTACAAAAGAAATTATGAAGTAGAGATTGATTTTACTCACCAATACCGATGACTGTGGGGAAATCGCTTTCTCTCAGCTTTGAGGGGTAACCTTCAGGCAAATCTCAACTCAAGGAAGGAATCTTCTGAAACGGGATTGTTGGAGGACCTCCCCACTCATTAAAAAGTGGGAGTGGGCTCTATGTTTCCAGACCAGCTGTGTCACCTTGGCATCTTTAGATAAGTTAGCAGTACCACTTGTTTGTTGCTTTATCTGGTACCTTACCAGATCTGCCACAGCTTCACCTTTCTGTCAGGAGTGTTTTACTCTGGGATTGATGAGTCAGGCAGGTTTCAGCATTATGCAGCACCAAAAGCACCAGGACAACCCCTTCCTCCTCTGATAGCTTTGCAAACAGGGTGTTATTCCAGCTGTTTTACAGCCATCCAGGCAGAGCATCCTGCTACACCTCTTCACCCAACACCTGCCTGCTACAGATGAATTGCCCAACAACTCCTTACCAGTATTCCGTGTGCATTTCAAATTCACTGATGTTTCCAACTGTGCATCGATACCATGTCTAGCAAAACCATAACAAAAATAAACCAAGATACTAAAAATATACTGACTTTGTACTTTATTGCATGCATTACTATAATGAGTAACTGTAAAATACAAAAAGCATGTGATTGAACAAAATGGGGCTTGCAAAGTCAAGTTAATGATGTTGTGCACAATGTATGATACATATCACTAAAATACTAGGTTTTTCAGTGATTCTTTTAACATGCCAAACTAAAAATTTTCCATGTATTTTCAAGTTGAACTTAAAAAGTTGAACAAAGTGTTGCTGTATTGTGACTTACTTTGTTAGAACTGTGTTGCTTTTTTTTCTTACTTTGACGGATTTCTGCTGTAAAAAGTAGGTACTAATAGCTCAAGCTAAAGAAAAATATTTCTTCCCCCAGTCCTGGAGAAATAAGATAATTTTTTTCCTAATTGCCTAGTGGCCTTAACAGAATGCGTGAACATGTCTCCTATAACTTTGTCTTCTACTTTAAAATCTAACCTGTATTTTCACCTGACTGTTGGCATCACTTTTTACTACAGTGCAGTATATATTATATCACGTGCCCTTAATAAGGTACTGGTAAGTGAACTATTCATAATTGATCCCATGCCCCAGGGAAAATGATGCTAAGTTTAAATTAAACTGAAGTAATTTTTACAGCACACTACTGATACTGACTTATTATGAGAAGAACATTTCCTCTGCTAATGGAAATGAAGTTCCAGAAGGAGAGAGAAGGGGTTAAAATTCAGTCTGAAGGAAGTGTTAGTACACAGTTAAGTTTGGACACGTGTTTTTATTCCATCACTGTCAGTATGAAGCTGGGTGATGAAATGCATCAGAAGAGTACGTGTCTGGTTGTGTAATTGAGCCAATCTAAATTCTCTAAATTATGCAAATTTATTCAGGGCAGAAGAAGCTTTGTATTCTCAGTGTTACATTGTGAGCTTTGATCAACTGGTAATTTTGAGCCCACAAACTAGGTTTTGTTTCCCTGCTACAGGCAGACCTTGCATTGAAGCAAAGGAAGAGCTGTCAAGTTGAAGTACCCTTTGTGCTCATCACAAAAAAAAAGTAGTAATGCTTTTCCTCAAAATTGTAAGCTGGTGTCTTCAATTCTTTCTTAAAATTTCCCAAATTTTACATCCTCTGCATTGAATTTTTGAATTTATATTTTCAAATTATATATTTGAATGCTGCATTGTAGAGCTGTTTCCTGTTATTTAAAATTGTTTCCTAATAATTAAAGTTAAACGGTACTTGTCTTTTTTATATATACATACATATCTATATATATGTGTTTATGTATATGTACATATATGTATCACACACTGATACACATACATCTTTCCTTCTATGTTCATATAATAATTTTGCATTTCTTCAGCTAATTTGGTATTGGTTTTCCCTGGAGTGAGTAGAAGTGTTTGTCTCACTGACTGTGAAAAACCAGGCATGCTACAACTTAGCAGAAACATTTTAGTGCAAGGAAATCTTCACATGCTGAAAACAAGAAAAGAGATTATGCTGTCCTTTTGATGGAAGCATTCAGTTGATTTCTAGGCAGTTCTTGAAAACAGATTTGTTTAATCAAAACGAATAGACTGAAAACATTTGTCTTAGTAAATATGAGTGAACAATCTTCATTAAATTGGATTTGTATACTAAAACTGTTGCAGGGATAATCGGCCAATTTGCTGTTGCTATATCCACCACAGAAACAGCTTCTTTGGCCTAGGAATGTTAGTAATATCCCTGGAGCTTTCCTCATGTTTCCAAGGGAATTTAGTCTTGCTTTGATCTTATTTTTCCATTTAAAAATTAAATTGAGCAAGAGCTCCTTGCCTGGTGTGGAGTAATTTCTTTAAACTGCTGTCTGGTCATTCACATCAGTTCTTACAAATGAGCCAAAAAAGCTCAGTACAGTAACTCTGCAAAATAAATTAAATCAAAGGTAGTGGACATAATATTGACATAAGGAATTTAGAAGGTAGAATGTTTCTAGTTTCACATTTCCATTCAAATTGCTGATAATCAAAACTGCCTCCTTTTTATGTATTACTGCCAGCAATTTAGAAGCAAAGTTTGTGGTGACTGCTCTAAAAATTTCAGGTTTTTCTGGGCCAAGTGAATACTGTTAAGAATTGAGTAGTAAGGCCTTATGAATGTTTTTCCAACAAAATATCTGTGTCATCTTGTTAATGTAGCTGTTTACAATGTGTAGATGCAAACACTCGGTTATTTCCTGGTCTTATTGTGGAAACATGGTTATGGCTCGGGGAGGTTTGGTAAAAAATGCTCTAGCTAATATAACCTTTGAACTCAAGTAATTTTTGTTTCATTAGTCCATGTGGAGACAGATCTTCCCTTCTATTTGATATGTTTTGTTAAGGTGAAAGTTTGAGTGCTTTGCCAGCATCTTTTGTGTGAGTGTTTTGTGTGCCTTGTACATGAATAAGCAAAGCAGAGACACTTAGAACTTTAAAAATGTGTGCACATGATTTATTTTCAGTTTTTCCCCATGGTGAAAAATAGTTCCACATGCTTTAGCATCATGCATCTTGCATTTAAATATGTATATAAATGTTGACCAAATGGTATTTCTAGTACTTTTATATGGCTAGAGAGACACTGTTAGTATTTCATGTGCTCTCCTGGTGCTTGACTTAACTTGGGTTGCATGATAAGAATGATCCTACTACTGCCTCAGTATACAGATTGCTCAGCTAGGTGTAGCAAATGTGAGTGGTAGACCTCTGTCTGGTAGTAAACAATCATAGAGACCATTTCTGTTCAGTGTGCGACTGCTCAGTCTATTCAGTGGTGCTTAAAATGTGATTTATATCTTCCTAAAATAAGATATAAATTTACATCCTAAAAGAGATGTATACTTCTGGAGTACTGAATTCCATTCCAATCATCACCTATTGTTCTAAATAGGTAGTACAAGAATATAATTGAGATTGTAGATTAGGCTTGTCTTCCTGTCCTTCATGTGATTTCCCCTTGCTGGAGAAGTAAACCATCTTTTCAATGACTATTTTATCCAGGGGTTCTTTGATGTGTGACATAATAATGTAAACATTAAAAAATGAAACAACTAGAGGCAGTTCTCAAGAGGCACTGATGCTATAGTGGCTTCTAGACTGGCATATTTCAGTAGAGGGATGACCAGCTTTTTAAAATTAATTTTAACTTTTGAAATGCAGATGAAGCATTTATTGTAAAGTTAGACAATTATGTGACCATCTTTCCAAACACAGGAGTGTCTCTTTGAAAGATTTCACAATTTGGGTGAGAATATTTATCATGGCTGAAGTTTTCAGTGCTAAATCTTTGCTTCGGTTTACGATTTGTTCAAGATTCAGTATATGGGGACTTAGCAACGTGAAATGTCTTGAAAGTTTGCACCTTTTTCTCCCTTGAAACTTGACACAGAAGAGGCTCTGTTTAAGTTTCGTAAAGTAGAGCTTGTATTAGGTGGTCTAGCTCTGTGGCAATAGAGAAAAGCTGACCACCTGATACTGTCATGGTACACATTTATTGCAGTTAGAACGCCCTGCTGCTGCTCTGCAGCACTCCCGGGGAGGTGTGGGCTGCATTTGCTGCTGCCGTCTGCAGACTCAGCACAAAGAACGAGTGCTGCAGGGTTAGTTAAGGGAAACCATGGCTCGAGTTTGTGCTGTATGGAGCTCCAGGCCTCAGTGGTTTCTGTGAGTGCTAAAACCTGCTTCTGTTACTAAGAAAATCATGAGTTTCAAAAAGAGACAGTTTTTTACCCAATGAATTTCAGCCACTGAAAATCTTGTTGGATGATCAAATTTCTTGAAAACTCATTTCAGATAAGAAAACCAGTTTGGCAGGGACTTGATTTACAAGTAAGCATATTCCTGCTGTCTGTTTCAAAGTGAGGAATGTTGGCACATTTCTGTAGTTCTCTGTTGCCTGGATTAGCTTTGCAGAAAAGGATGCGTTTTCTTAGTCACCGAGTGTGAGCATTTCCTCTCTTTTTAGTGAACAGATAGATGGCTTTGAAAGCATTGAGGACAACTCTTTTTGCCTTTGGCACACATTCACAAGCATTCACCTGTCACGGTTATGAAAGTTATTCAACAAAAGACGGAAAATGCCTCGGACTAGGCATACACTGAATACCTAATCAGAATGTGTCCAAACTGCTCACATAACACACTCTAGGCAAATCTCCTCTGCAAGAAAATAACTGATAGTGTGAAAAAGTCTATTGGGAAACAAATCATTGAAGACAGAATTGCTTTGCTCTGGCTTTTTTCTTCCAGTAGGTAGAACCCAGTGGTTCTACCTCCCTGCCTTGCAGGGGGACTGGCCTTTGACTGGGCTTGTTCTCATTGCTACACAGGGTGCACATGCACCAAGCTTGTTTGAAAGGGGAAAGGTTTCAAGTGCACAGACAAAGGTGAGTTGCCTGGTGGTAGCTCTGTTCAGAACAGAATGCTCTGTTCCTCCGTTGGCGGTAGGTGATACCAAGAAGGTGAGGGAAGCACCTCTCAAAAGGATTGCTATTGATTGGAAGTAGAGAACAAATTATTTCCCTGGCCCCGGTGATATTTCAAGGAACCTGGCAGGAGTTATTTTACTGCTGGAGATAAAAGCTTTACATTTCAGCTGAGATTCCATACTGACAAAATTACATCTACAGAGGTAATAAACACTGTTCTCAGTGTAATGAGAATAGCTTCTACTAAAATTTTCCAAGTTTGTGCTACATCTAGACTTGCAAAAAAATAAAAAAAAAGGCAACTTTTTTTTTGCTTTGCATTGGAGATGTTGTTTGAAAACACTCACATCCTGCCGTGTTTACAAAGGGTGTTCACTGTTTCTGCTTCCTTTCTGTCCCAAAGTTAACCATACTTGCCAACCTTAGTTGCTTCACACAGGAGGAAAGAACTTGTAGAGTTAAATACAGAAGAAAATCCATTTTATGAGTGTTCTGAAGGCTTTTCACCAGGGTTTCAAAGTCAAAACAGTTGAGCAGAGGTGTTATGAGGCATACAGAAAATACATTTCCATGCTATTGAATGTTTTATTCCTTCATACTTTACAGAAATAAAACTTCACTGCCACTTGTTTTGTTTCCTCCAGTCCATGGCTAGTCCTTTCTATCTCCTGGTAGAGTCTCCTGGTAGCATTTCAAATTTGTCTCCAACGTGCTTTGTAAGAATTACCCAGTCTCGCTGGGTCCCTAATTAGTTTACAGGAGGAAAAAAAGCTTATTGTCTAATATGAAAAAATGGCGTAGCTGAGCCAATAAGTATGTCCAAAGTTAAATTCTTTGAAGCTAAAGAAGGAGAGCTAAATGGAGAATGTTATGATGAAATGTAGTTCTCCAAGAAAGGGATTGATCTAGAGAGGAGCTTGTTTCAAACTTTGTAAGGACTAGCTTGAAGCTTCATTGTTAAATATTATGTACCAGTCACTTCCTGCTAGTTGACCTAAAGTGAAATAGTTTGGGTTTTAAAACTACAAAAACAGAGCAGGTTTTGCAAACAACTTTCCAGTGCCAGGAAATGGGATCTGGAATAGTGATGAGGAACTAAGATATCAAATTCACTTGCCAAAGTAAATCAACTCCATGCCCCAAGTTACTCAATAAATATAAATGTGAAGGACTCTTTCTATCCAAGTATTTGATGGACTGGAAACTACTGGATAATTTGGAAAAAAAACAGGCATTGAAAGAGATTACAGGAAGACAGTGTGTGTCCTCCTTCTGGAGGGCACAGAACCACCCCATGGCAGGACAGTCAGCATTTACTTGAAAGATTTGTCTCTTATTCCTGTTTAATTTCTGTTGCAACCCAAAGATTGGATCTCAGAAGAAGTGAACAGTTCAGGGTGGTCCATCCTTAACTGGAAACATACAGTCAGTGATATCAGAGTGTAAATGAAATTAAAAAAACCTTTACTTGCCAAATTTCAGGTGGCTAACATAACATAAAAGGCATTTAAAGTGCAGATTTATACCCGTGTATCTTTACAAATCAAATTAATTCTGTTACATCTGTGCAGCCTCTATCTGCTGGCTGTGAGATGAGCTTGGTTTGCTGTGGTAGTTTAATGATATAACCTTTACTGTAAGTGAGGAATATTTGGTGACCACATTTCCTCAAATGGAATTCAAAAGAAAAGCAGGCTAAATCCAGCAACCAAAACCCTTCTGGTATTAATGAGCAAGAACCGTAGAACGTGTTATTACATATTATTAGTAACGTCCTTATTAATTAATTCTTATTGATATTTTATTTGTGTGTGTTAATGCAGGGAGGTTTCAGTCACTCATTGTGTTAGATGTTGTTTAACAGTAGGACAATCTGTGCTCAAGTAGTCTTACAATGTAAATAATTTGGTTTTATCATATAGGCAACATGTAACTGTAAAATTATGAGAATAGAGAAAGGGATTGCAATCTTAAATTCAAGTAACAGACTTAAAACATGTAAACTAAAATTAATGAATGCAAGTGAGTTGTTCTTTTCTCAAATCGTTGGCATTTCCTGTATCTCAGGGACTTGTCGAATTCATGCTTTTGGTATACCAAAAAGAGAGTGGCCAGGAATACTCCCATGTCTTTTGTGCTTTTTCTTTAAATTCATGTTTTAAAAAATTTCTTAAGTATGTTTTCCTGAGACAATGAGCTCATGGAGAATGATCGGGAGGATCTATATCCAATTCATCCATAATATTACTGTTCAAAAATGTACTCTCTCTGTGTCCTGTTGTTGGTAGAGTCTGGCCTCTTTTGAAAGCACAGCAAATCCAATTTTTTTCTAAATGAAACAGACTGCAGTCCTGTCTAGTGTGTTTCATCATAACACATGATGAAATTGTACACTGAAGGTATTTTGTCCCATTCTGTGGGAAAAAAATGAAACAAAAAAATTAAAATGGCATGGGGAAGAAGCTGTTTTGGATGGCCGCTCCTTCCATGGTGTGTTTCCCCACTTGTGCCAAGCTATTCTGAGAGCCGCAGAGACAGAATGGGCATTGATAGGAAATTTATGCAAAGACAGCGAGTGAAAACACTCTTTTACAGAGGGCCACAAGGCCTGCTCAGGAAGGAAAGATCCTTCATTAGAGTCACCCTCACATTTCTTAGTCTGGGATATAGAAAGCATGAAGGACGTTTTGGCCTCTACTGATCTCAAAGACTGTGAATTCAGCTCTAAACAAAGAGCCAAGTATGCTGTGCAAGACTGACAAGTGCACCATGGCCTCGGAGGCCTCAGGGATGTGAAGGCACAGCTGCCTGTTACCTGGCAGACCTGAGGCCATGTGAGGTGTTATAAAAGCCCCGGTGCTAGCTAAACAACAAACAGGTAACATGAGGACGTGACGGTTTGTAAAACAAAATTTAATCTCCTGGTATAAACAAGGGCTGCAAGAGATCATAGTTCAGGGTTGGTAGTGACTTCACAAGCCGCTGTCAGAGTGAGTGAATTTGGGTCAGGGAAGAGTTGGGATGACATTTGCTCTCGGTGAGAGTGGTGCAAGGCTGCCGTTCCCCACGCGTTGCTGCGGTGTGCTGCACGTGCCCCGCTCACACCCGTGTTGGTATAACCTTGTGTGGGCCCTGTTTGCACTCGTCCTGCGCAAGCCTCTCTGACCCCAAACGTGTTCGGACAAACTGGAACACCAGGACATTTCTGTGTGCATTTATGTTGGCAGAAAACAGCAGCAACCTCTTCCAAAAACTTGACTTAATGCTTTTCCATTGAACATTTGTCACTTTTTGTTATCATCCTGTGCATACAATGTTGGGTTTTAAAAGGTAGGGAGATCAGAACAGATGCTCAGGACACACCTTGTCCAGAAAGACAGCTTCAAGTGTTTTAGGATGCAGGAGAAGCAGGCTAGAAACAGAACATCCTGCTGATCCAGACCACTGTCCTGTGCGGTCAGATACTGCCTCTGTAGGGCATGAGCTGTCACATGTTTGTGAGTAGACCTTCTGTCCATCCCCCGTTTTGGTTTTTGCCTTTTGGAATCAGAATTACAGACTCAGTTCCTCATTCAAGAGTCAGTTAAGGCTTAGGACAAAAAACAAACCAAACATCCAAAACTTGGGGGTACCTGGCCTTTGGCACTCAGCTTTGTCATGACAGAAGGCAAAGTCTCCTGTGAGGTAGAGTTGGAAAGAGGCTGTGCGGACACTCATGTAAATGTCTTTTTTTTTTTTTACTTTGGTTTCAAGAACAACTCAGCTATGTATTCAAGAAGATACATTTATTTTTAAAATAATAAGGAAGCATGCAGAATTACTGGTCTTTGTTCTGTTCAAAAACACAATTCCCAATGTACTTATTTCTTGATGGTGCATCTCAGCATCAGGTTTTCTCCTGAGCTACTCAGCCATGGAAAACATCTGACATTCTTTTTTTCAGCACTCACCTTATAATCCTCTAAATTATTATTATTTTTTTTAAACAGAGGTTGAGAAGGAAAGGGTCTTCAGTTTGTCCTTTTACTCATTGCTTCAATAAATTAGGTCCTTCTTCTCATGCTGCATAATAAGGTGTCAGGCATAAATATCATACTGGATGTATGAAAAGTATTATAATTTGGCTATCTCAGATAGCCAAAACATGCTATCAGAAGCCAAGATTTTCAGTTTACCAGCAATATTGGACTCTTTGGCAGTCTCGAATTATGTTTCTGAGGTGAATCCTGGGGCTCTGCTCAGGGCTGTCTTCCCAGCCAACACCTGCAACATGATGCTAATACAGTGGTCTATCAAATGGTACTCCTTGCTTCTTCAGTAGTGGTTTCCTGGGTGTCTGCCTGTCTAGTCTGCAGTATTTTCATGGCCACCTTCTCTTCAGTCTATTTCATTCTTTCAGAGAGGAGCAGAATCACAGAACTCGTATCAGCCTCACTTTTCTCATAGTTCTCACTTCAGAGAGATTTTCACTTCTCTTCTGAGTGCCAGTCATCTTCTCTGTTAGCACTGGTGCCACAGCATTCTCTCCTCCTCCTGTGGTTTGTCCCCAGAGCACTGCCCTGTGAGGAATAATCCCTTTTGCAGTGTGCCAGTGGCTGGGGCTTCCTCTGTGCTGTTTCCCTTGGTGATGATAATTGCTGCCACAGGAAGAGCTGAAGTCCATACAGCCACCTTCAGGTAAAATGCCTGGGGGTGTATACCATTCTGTCTGTCTGTACATGGCTTTGTGTGTCAGCTGCTCCAGGTGGAATTCAAAATACCCATAATAAAGCTTGCTGAAATGGACAGTGGGAAATAGTAGGTATTTCTCTGAAATTGTAGCATTGCAGCCAGAGCTGGCACCTTTGCCTTGTTGGTCTGTAAAACCCAAAATGTCATTTCAGGACAAAAACCTGCATCTTCTTCCCAAGAACTCAATTTTCATCTTATTCTGTCAAAATTTAGTAGTCAGGGAAAGGGAAGTCCATGCCCTGAGTGCCAGGAAACAGCACAGACAGCAACAAGCCTCTCAGCAATTCCTGCAAGTGCTGCATCTCTGTCACCAGAGAGTCCCAGGGACTCTGAGCACAGCAGCAGGATGTGAACATCATCTGTGGGGACATTCATCTGGTGCAAGGGGAATGGGTGCTCCAGTCCTTCCTCAAGTTTCTTACCTGTTTTATGCACCCATAAGATGCAGTGCTGAGTGTAAGATAGATCCCACTGAGGCCCTAGCTGGCTGCTGGAGAGGTATCCTGACGTGTGGGTGTATCCATACCCTCCCTCTTGGGCAGAGGACTGAATCTGACTTGCATATTGGAATTTGCGTGTTAAACACTAATAACTTTCCACAGGTCAAAGTTTTCTTTGGGACTCCTCTTTTTTCCCCAAAATGAAGTCCCCACAGATAAAATGTCTGGTATGGAGAGGGCTGAATGAGAGTCATGCAAACCATTTTAAAGTCAGAGGCTTATGATAGGCACAGGGCCAGCCATTGCAGTCTGGAATAAGGTTCATCTGAGGAGACCAGTTTCGGGTTTTGATATGCACATAAACAGTTAAGACATTGCTAGAAAGTCCAAAGTATATTTCATTGTGAAATCTGTCCTTTCATTATTTAAATCAAACTAGAAAAAACATTTATTACTGTGAGTTCGTTGTTATGATCATTTACAGCGTAATAAGTACTATGATAAGCCTATTCCATCTATTGATATGTTGGAAGCCTTAATCAAATTAAGTCTTGCTGGAAACAGTAAAGATCCAAAGTTGTTTTAACATTAATTATCCTGCTTTAGCAAACTGGACTCAGTCTTCCTCAGCAATCAGCACTCCTGTGGCAAAAGAACGTTGTTTAACTGCAAGGAATGGGTAAAGGAAGAAGCATTTATTCTTGCCTCAGCTTAGTAACTGCAGAGAGATATACATAACTGAGGGGATTATATTACAGTGCACACTGAAGTAAAAGTTAAAATCATTAACCTCTGCTCAAAAACTGAAGGCTCAGATTAAAAGATTGGTCAGTTTTAGCCTTGCTAGCCATTCTACTTTTACAAATAAAAGGCAGAACTTCAAAAAAGGATTTTAAAAAGCATTTACTTTGTTTCAAGGATAGAAGAATGACAAGCTTCTCATTTGCAACAATTTCTGCCTGCAGGTTAGAGCTTTGATTTGAGCTTTGAATGCAATCCAAGTCAATATGTCAATAAAACTTTTTGCCTTCTTTCAGCTATACCTGTAACTAATGCCACTGTCAACTCTTGTCAGCCCAATTCTTGGAAAAGAATTTCTGGCTAACTCCTTCTTTGTAAGTTGGATGGCTGCCTGCACATTCATGTGGAGCCATAGCACAATATTTGCTATTGTTCTCTTTGTTTTTATTTTTAATTTCGCAGTCTCATAAATCAGTGTTGTTTCCCCAGTTTACATTTTGTCCTGTTCCAATAGGTTTAGCATTTTAAATTATTGACACATTATATAGCCTCCATAAAATGGGAAGCACGTTCTGGTTCTGACACAACCCTAATTTCCTTCCTGCACTTTCAATGTTGAAGCAAATGGCCATTTACTTAATTATGAACTTATAAATGACACCGTGAGCATAGGACAGAGGAACATAAGATATAAAACTTGAGCTCAAGCTTGTGAGCTGTTGTTTGTTGCCAGCAGCAGAGAAAATAATACCCAGATTCCTGTATTTACTCCATGGTTCTGAGACCACAGGAGCTGTGCATGTCTGAGTTACCTCTGGGAAGCACTTAGAACTCATCATACAGGAACAGGTCTTAAGAAATGCAAAAGGCTTTGGTTCTTCTTCCATCCCCATCACTGCTACAGCTCCCTGTACTCCATACTCTCACGGTGGAAAGACCCTCATAATCTGTATCAGGTCTTTAAAACTCTCTCATCCCTTGTGAAGAATTTGCCAGGACAAACAAATGAATTATCTGCAAGGAAACAAAGCATCCTGATTTGCAGCGGCAACCAGGCCCTGGAATACAAAATCTAATACTGACTGAAGCTGTTTCTTTAACATGCTACTCCAGTAGCACCAGTCTCACTGTATTTCTTTTAATCTAGTTTTCTCCTCCTCATGCTACTTTGAAGGACAATAATGCTGCTAATATTCTTGTCCTTATGTAGGTTCGGGTTAATAAAGCTGTTGTGATCTGTCTTAGCTTTGGCCACGACGGTGTAGCTTTTATAAACTAAATGGTGACAATGAAGCAACTTTCTGATTTCAACATAAATGACTTCCTCAAAATCATACTTTAAACAACACACAAGATTATCTTCTACTCTATTTTTACAGTAGACTTTTACTTCACAGTATAGTAGTCTGGATTTGCCCTGGTCTTTTGTCCTGGTAGATAACAGTGAATAACAGAAACAGCTAGGAAGTAAAACGCTGATAGCCAGAAAGATTGATTGCACTTTATTATTTTATTATTAGAAGAAATTGCAAAACCAGTGTTGGGACAATGTAAGTATAGACTAAAGTCCCTGAGGTTAAAAATTTCTTCTACCTTGTGGTCTGAAAATTTAAGGAATAGTAAGAATGATGTAACGAGCCAGTGCAAAGATGAGTTTGGTTGAATAGTGTAGGAAATTCCCAGACTGATTTTCTAGTTCAGCCCTGGGAAAGGTCGAAGCAGGCAGCTGTCACTGTGGTGGAGTATACAGCAGCTGCTTGCTACTCTTACAGCCCCTGCGCTCAGTCCAGACTGAAACCACACATAATCTTTTTAGGGGTTTGGAAGGTTCGAAACTGTGCTGAAAGCCAAGTGTGCCAGGAATAGCATGTTCCTTACAGACTCAAAATGCCTATGTTGAACACAAGGCTAGGGCAAGGCTGGGCTCTCCTTGAGGTTGTGTTTTTTGTGCTACAGCAGGTTTGGCCCACAGCGCTGGACGTGTAGTTTCCATGCAGGTGACACCTAATAGCAGAGGAGTATTCTTCTTAATCCTCAATCCTGCAAGTACTTGTTTCTGAAGTACTCCTACCCTTGGCAAGTCTTGCTGAAAAGCCTCTTCAGTAAGGAGAGATGTGAGGATCTGGATGTAAGGCAGTACCTTCTTGGGGAGCTGTGTGGAATACAACCTGTCTTCCCATCTGGCAAAAAACTGAACCACGTCTTCAGGTGAGAGGAGGGATCCTGCTGAAGTCCACAGTGCCACCCAGGACAGAACTGACGCCAAGCTGCTGCTCAGGGTGGGGCTTTGAGGCACGTTCATCCCCAGCAGCCACAGGTAGGGTCAGGTGTTAGTCCTGTGGCTCAGCACCTGCTCTGTGGCTGTGCTCCTGCTGCTCCCAGGAGGAATGAATGTGAAATTTGTCACTGTTCTGGTTGTTCTGGCAGCCATGGTTAGTCGGACGTCTGAGAGTAAGTAGTCATTGTACTTTATCTATTTCTATACTTTAATCTCTTAAAGGTAAAAAAGCCTGATGTGTGCCTACCTGGAACTGTGTCTGCTTGAGCCTTTGCAGCTCTGCATGGGACCAGAGGTGACAGCTTAAATGTCTGTGCTGCTTTTCTTCAAAAAGTGAAACTTGGGTGTCTTAACTGCACAGAGCAATTGGCATTTTCAGTGGAGTCAGGGCCTCACCTGAGAATTTCCTCTGCAAACCTGATGTTTCCACAGCAGGTGTGAGTACACTATAATTCTGTGAAGTGCCTTGAGCAAGGAAAAGCCACGTGAGCTATTTGTCATAGGAAATATTTCAAGAAGATTTTAGCTGCTGAAGGTGTAAGAAATTTAAAGCAGTGATTTCCTGAGAGAACACCATGTAAAATGTCAGTATTTGTTCAAATGGATCTCTCAAGTTCAGGTGCAAATTATCCTTTACCAACTCCCCAGAGGAAATGTGTTTAGAAAGTCACTTGGTCTTTTTCCTTTAAAGTGAAGTTGCCCTGGGTAGCACAGGTTTCAAAAAACTTTTTATGACAAACTTCAAGTAAGAGATTTTTCCCAGCAGAAAAGCAGTTTTGCATGCAACTTTGCTCTGTGTTGGGTGCAGCATGTCTCAAGGATTCAGGAGATTAAATAAAACTCAAAAATTAAACTTAACTTTAAACTTTAAATTTACAAAAAATTAAAAATTAAACAACTTTTAAAGTTTTCAAAACCATCTAGGCAATGCTTGCTTGAATCCTTACTTTTTCTTTGTAATTTTTTACTGTAAAATGGACTGTGTTCACAGAGAAGGTAACTCAGATTCTGGAGCACTTTCTTAAGGACAACCCATCTCAGGCTCTTCTGGCTTCTGTAGGAGTAGGAATTGTGGAATTCCTTGAGGATTTTGTTAACATGGACAAAATCTGCCTTAGAATTTTATCCTGTTAAAATGGCCACTACACTGCTGGCATGGGAATGTTCTGCAAGTACTTTTGGTCTGGATATATGATCTGGCCAGTCAGCAAGGTCTTGCACAACACAACTGACACCTGCCTGCACAGGCCAAAGCAAAGGCTCTCTTAGAAAGTGTTCTTTTACACTGAACCACCTGACACAGGGGAAATGCCTTTAGCACCCAACTTTCCTCAAACAGACGTGCTCCATCCTTGACTGCAATGCTCAAATGGCAGAACCCACAATAAAAATGAGCAGAATTTCAGGTTACAGAATTTTGGTTACAGGCATGCCCTACCTGAGCTGAACCAGATTTGGGCTCAGCCCTACCTAGGCTTTATGCATCCATTTATTTCAGGGTGACAGTAGACATACAAGTAAGATCTGGGCTGGCAGCTACAGAGGTTTCCTTTGCCTGTGGATGTGAATTGGCAGCTGTTGACAGAGGCCAGGAAAGCCATCTGTCATCCAAAATCACACCTAGCTACAGGCTTAAGAATAACCCAGGCAGGCAAGGCCAGACAACAAAGATCAAGGTATTCTGTATCCCCTCCACATACTCTACCCCTATTTCCCATAATATGATTCAAAATAAGTTTTTGAAATTTTACTTCAAAAATCCCAGTAATCTTCCATGATTGCATCTCAGTGCCAGGGATTTGCAGGGTGCCACACATGCAGTGAAGGAGGCAGCACTGCATGAATTGTGCAGCAGCCTGGACAATGGAGCTTATTCCAGAGATGGTTGGTTTGAATTTCAATTTGAGAAGGCAAAAGTTCTCTTCTGAAGCTCCTACACGTATTTCATCTTGAAGACATGAAAGGAGAAATTTGGTAATTCTCATACAGTAATAGCATCCAAATCAAATGTTTGACGCTACAGCATAGGAATAACAACTAAATAAGACTATCTGAGATTTCCCAAAGAAGTTATCTGCACTTATCCTACTGAAGGTATTCCAGTAATATTAGTCTGGGCTGTGCAGTATGGGAGATGGGTTCCCTCTTATCAAAATTTCTTTATAGAAACAAACCAGATTTCTGTTGAAATGACAGATTCTTTCTGCATCTTAATATGCAAGACATTGTGATGTTTACTTTTGCTAGGAATAGCAGAAATTTCCCCTTCTGCTAAGGCAGTCAATATTTTTTTTACCACATCAATATTACACTCTGTTTTGCCAATTTTCAGCCTGCATTTCTTTGATGCTCTGTAACCCAAGCACCAAGGATGTTCTGTGAAGACACACAACTTGCAAAGCGATCATGATTTGATGGACAAAACCCCATCCTAAAATCCTGACCTATAGAAAATACCCATCTATTCATCTCCAGTCAGCCATTCACCTTTGAAAATGTCCATATTAATAGCAGTCCTAATAGCAAAACAGGAAAAGCATCACTGTATAACTTCAAATATATTTATTCTTATAATATGCTTTTTAGATTTATGTATTATTGTTTATGGTTATATGGTTATAGCTTAGAATCCCTTTGTCTTTTTTTTTTAAACTGTCTCAGAATTGTGCTTTAACTGTGTGCATTACCATGTTAAAATAGTAGGATGCCTTGGAACATATTTCAGCATTTGAGTTCCCCTGTCAAGTCCAGCTGTTAAGTAACCTCCTTGTTTTTACATTTCCCAAGAATTCTAGCATCCGGCTTTGTTCACCCGTCAATCAGGATCAGAGTCTTGTACATAACGAAATAGTTAATGACTTTCTTTAAGTTAAGATGAAAAGACCTGCCCTGAGGTGCTGAACTCTTAAAATAGCCTCAAGTTTGTTTTAAATGAGAGAAACACTTTCTGGCAGCTTTATGAAATGAGTGCTAAATAAGCTGCTTTACAGTAGCTAATATTAAGTGTAGA
Source organism: Melospiza georgiana (assembly GCF_028018845.1). Lineage (NCBI taxonomy): Eukaryota > Metazoa > Chordata > Aves > Passeriformes > Passerellidae > Melospiza > Melospiza georgiana. Next base: position 52,304,721 of record NC_080465.1, read on the forward strand.
TGATGTGATAGTCCTTTTCCCTACAAGGGCAGAGCCTTGATTCTGTGTTCATAAGCCAATAGCATGGGACTAAGTGCTGAAACTCGTCTGTACTGATACCAGAGCATATCAATAAACACCATGTTCTGACTAAGCAAGACCGTAATACAATCAATCAATGCAAAGTTGTGTGGGTTCTCTTTCCAGATGTACAAAGCCTACTTTGTAGCCACAAAAGAATTCCATTAGGAAACACTAATGCCTGCTGCTAATAGCACAGGTGTGCCAAACTTGTGCAATGTGTGCAGAGCTGCAAGTTCAGGGTGAACTTGAGGCACAGTTACCAGCAGGTCTCACATTTCAGCACCGAAAGTGCCTCAGGTGTATGGATCTCGCTGTGCAAGAGAAGCTTCCCCTCAGAACACACTAAGTGTTGGGGGAACACATCCTGCTTAATAATGTTGCCCATATTTGCTGGGCTCCCCCATGTGGTGTAAATTCAAGAGCTGTCCTGGTTTTCTTGGTCACATAAAAGAACAAGTACGGCATGGTTTTTCATTCAAGTAGTCCAGCTCACAAAGGTGAGCCAGGTGTTCTGCCAGCAATGGACAGGCTCCTGTGCACGGCCAGCAGGATTCAGGAGGGACCACCAAAGACCTGGGCAAAACACCAACTGCTGGAGTGAAACTTGTGAAGAAAAGAGTTGCACAAGTCCTGCCTAAGGCAGCTGGGTTGGGTCTGGAGTGGAGGGAAATGGAGAAAGGAAGGAAAAATGCCTTCCCTACTGTTCTCACTTAAAGCACAGCTTTTCTTTATCATGCTTAGTCAAGAGACCAAAATTAAACCAATAGGTAAGAGCAAGTAGAGGGGTTGTGGGCACAATGACTCCATCACTCGCCATCTGTTTCCACAGGGCATCATCTCCTCTTTTTCCTTCCATCTGGCCCTCCTTCATGAGGCAAAGACCTGCCCTGCCATGTTAAATTCTCTGTGTAGGAGGCTGGCAGAACCACTGGCTGCCCTGTCAGTCCTTACCAGTGCTCTGCCTAGCCCCAGCCCCTGAGGCTGCAGAGGAGAGCAGCACAAGAGCCGGGTGGGCTCCCCTGGGTGCCACAGGAGGGCTCCTCGTCAGGCACGACAGTTCTCCTAAAAGACTTGGCAAATCTAGGAATATCAGCTTGAAACTGAAGATGGACAGAAAAGTTCTTTGTGACCCCCAAAACTGAGCATGCACCAATAACTTTTTTTGGATTTTTGCCTGAACCCTAGATAACCAGCCTTCTCTGGGTGATTAACATGTGGCTCTCAAGTTTGAGAGTGACGATGAAAAAAGTAGAGCAGAAGGGTAAGACAAGTTTCTATAGACTAAGTTTGGTCAGACAGCAGAGAGGAAATGGAAAAGGAAAGTTTAGGCAGTCAAGGAGATTTGATACTGATCAACTTAAATGTAAAAACAGATATAATAGACAGTACTCATGGAGGTCTTTTTCCATAAGAGGTTTTGTTTACACTGTGCTCCATTCCCAAGTACTCCACTTCAATCATAGAATGGTTTGGTTTGAAAGAGACCTTGAAGATCATTCAGTTCCAACCCCTTCTGTCCTGCACAGGGACAACTTGGACAACTTTCATCTTTCTCTTTTCTTTTCTTTTCTTTTCTTTTCTTTTCTTTTCTTTTCTTTTCTTTTCTTTTCTTTTCTTTTCTTTTCTTTTCTTTTCTTTTCTTTTCTTTTCTTTTCTTTTCTTTTCTTTTCTTTTCTTTTCTTTTCTTTTCTTTTCTCTTCTCTTCTCTTCTCTTCTCTTCTCTTCTCTTCTCTTCTCTTCTCTTCTCTTCTCTTCTCTTCTCTTCTCTTCTCTTCTTTTTCTGAATGTGCTATATAACTTTGAAAACAACAGGTAATTCCCAGGGAAGGAATACCAAAATAGATAATATCACTTGCTAAAATAACAACAGAGGAATCCTTTCTGTCTCAAGATCCACCACTGAGCTTAGTCCTTTCAGGAGTTCCTTTAGCTCTAAGAATCTCAGGGTCAGACAACAGGTCTAAATAATTTTTGGGTAAGCTGCTGTGTATTTCTTACTATGTCACTGAGCAATAGAGACAAATGAAATCAGCAGCACTGAAAAAATCCTATTTACTGATAAATGGCACAAAAAAGGCCATGCCAACATCCATATGCAAAACCACAGTTCTTTCCTTTTAACTACTGTTTAGATCAACAACTACTAATAACCCTTATCTAATTGCTGAAACCACAAAAAAAAAAAAAAAAAAAAAAAAAAAAAACACCAAAAAAACCCCCCAAAAAAACCCCAAAACATGGCCTGGGCTGAAATTGTTATCTTTGTTTAGGATTACCTCCTAATTTCTTCCCATTTTCAGGATTAGAATGAAGTTATAGTAACAATGGAGGTGCAGGATGGCTCAGCGCTCCATGAGAGCTGCATCAGTTTTTCTGGGCTCTGGGGAATTACAGGATTAGCTTGGCTCACTGCTCTCATACTTCATACACAGGAAAAGTAATTGCTTTTATTACTGACTTCCATGTAGAAAGGTACCAGTTCTCTTGAGTGCCTCTGTCAGCAGAAGGTTGCTGGTGACAATTTCGTGTTCTCTGACAGAAAGACCCTCATGCTATGCATTCATCTATGACTCACAGATTATTGATTTCTATTTTCCATATTGTAGATGTGCTTTCATACACATAGCAAAAATGCAGGGGAAAAAAAAAAAAAAAAAAAGGTGAGAGCTTCTTTTTCATAAAAAAAAAAACAGTGCACATCAGAATTCCTCAGGGAATACATACATGTGAAAGGAAGAAAGCCTCTCCAGGTACATATCTCTAATAAAAATGTACTAGCAGGCTCCCAGTGTCCATAAGAAATGCTCTTGCCTGTTTAGCACCACTCATTTACATTTTGTACAGAATTTCAATCTGTTTTTTATTGAGGCATCCCCCAGTTTCCCATGCTGCTCACATCTGCAGGGCACAGCTTTTGTGCAGCTGCAGGGGCTGGATGCCAGTGGCATCCAAAGCTCTGGGTCAAAGACTGACTGAGCAGTGGGGGACTGAATTTGCTCTGAAATGGCAACTCTGGTCATGTAAGTGATGTCTAGATGTGCAGTTTTAAACAAGTTGCTAAAGGATGCAATTCTTGTTGGTTAAGATTTTTGCACAGGGCAGTCAGTCAGTCAGAAGCAGCCAGTGAGACACTCACAAGCCTACCTGGATGCATCAGGAGTTTTGCTTTATTTTCCTTGGCTGAGCCTGTGTATGTTTTTCCTTACAAAGCTATTAAAGTACATCAATATTAATTTAATAATTTTCAGTTAAAAAGTGGACAAATGGCAAACACGATGGTATATAGCGCAGTGTACACTGCAATACTGATAGTTCAGATCTGAGTATCAAAGCAAGGGATGGTTTTAAGCACAAAAAGTAGGATGAGGGCAAGAGATAGTCAAGCATCAGCAAAACCAGTTGAGGAATAGTTCAGGGGACAGCTGGTTCTCTCTAACACCTCCAGCCATTCTACAGAAGCTGGTTGCACTGGTCCCGCCAGGCATTTTAGTTTACTAGACCCCAAAGAAGTACTGGAGTAGACCTCTCTTAAAAGCATAGCAGACAACATCAGACAGAGTTGAAAATATAATTACCCTTCCTTAAGTTTTCATCTGACAGAATTCTTCTGTCAGGAGCTGACTAGCAGCAACAAAAGTTTTACTTTACTTTTACCAAGTCTGTCTTGAGGACCCAGAAAAAACCTTAAACTTAGTGGTGCTCAATGAGCTGAATTTCCATTTGTGAACATCAATTAGCCTGCTTCACAAGAAGTGTGCTGTTGAAGAGAGAAAAACAAAGGACAATGGGGAAATGGCACAGGTAGCACTCGACACTTAATTAGACCTTCTGCACCCTATGATTATTTATAGCCCTCCTCTCTGTGTTGCTGAGGAGACAACTGCTGAACCAGCTTCTGTCTTTCCACCTCCCCTCTGACCACGAAATCCCAGGGCCGTGCCATCAAGCCGGCAGGTACAAAATCCCCCTGCAGGCAGCAGCGGGCAGTGTGAGCGCTCTCCGAGGACTCCAGCTCCATTGCTGGCTGCTCAAGCTCACTGCTACAGCTGTGCCAGCATCTGTTATTTCAGCATTCGGCAAGCACTCTCGTATGAAGGGCACACAATCGTCTTGCTTACACGAAAATTTTTAAACAGATTTATCTCCTGCTTGTTTTCAGAAATTGAAATTCAGAAGCTGAAATTGATTCTCTGTCTTTTGGTGTTTTTTTTTTTTTTTTTTTTTTTTTTTTTTTTTTTTTTGTTGTTGTTTTTGGTTTTTGTTTTTTTTTCCTAGCTCATGAGTCTTGCATTCAAGGCTAAATGATTAGTTAGGGAAAGCATGGATAGGAAGAAAAATGAAAACAAATAGGAAGAAGACTCTCTCTCCACTTCTCCCAGATTAGTTCAAGGTGTGGGACCCAGGGATCTTTGCTGTGCTCATTTTGAAGAGTGGGTTTAATCTAGAGACCTTCATCCTAGATAAATCCCTGAGCAGTACAGCTTTGCTTGTCCTTGAGCTAGTGGAGGAAATCCCTTTTAGAAGATCTATTTCTCTGCTAGCACAGAAGAAAATCAAGTCCCAAAATGTTAGTATTTTTCTTAAAAAATAAAAACCCCCTAGATTTATGATTTGCTTTTTAAAGTTGAGTGACTTTTAATTTTTAAGATGGTATTTGCAAACAGGAAAAAATGCGCAGGAGATAATTCCATAGTGGAGACACATGCAACCATGGGAGCCCTTGGGGTAAAAGAAAACATAAAGCCCAGCAAGAGCATTTGTCATTTCAAAAAGACAACAAAAGATAATGGGCCTGATTTGACCTAAAAAGGCAGAGCTTTTAAATTACACTCCTGGCACTTCCTGTGTCGTAAATGTTGGTGAACTTCCACAAGTGAAAATAAATCATTTTAATTACTTTTATATTACTGTAACAAGCCTTTGCATATGCACGCAGAAGGAGGGGGGAAGGAAACTTATTTAAGCCACCAATCTCTCTTGTGGGAGAAGCAGAGCAGGCAGATCTCAGGCACAAGCTGTGGGGATAACTAGTCATGTCAGCACTCGGATTTGCAGCATGGGGACAAACAGCAGCACAAAGGGCGGCTGCAGCCGCAGGGCTCGCACCTCACTGGGCTCAGGGATGTGCCCAGGGGTGCCTCATGTCACTGCTGCGCTGCAGCTGAGGGATATGGGCTTTTAGGAACGGCAGGATGGAGAGGGAACGACAGGGAAAGGACAGACTTGGCCTTTAGGCAAGAGAGCAGCAGGAATGCACGGCCTCTGCCTGGGATGGAGGATGAGCTGGCTGAGAGCTTACAGGGCAGGATCAGTGGGCAGACCAGCAGGGGTGATCTGGTAGTGTGGGGGTCTGCTATTGGCCTCCTGACCAGGAAGAAGAAGCTGAGGCCTTCTTCAAACAGCTGGAAAAATCCTCATATTCACAGGCCTTAATCTTTCATGGGGGACTTCACCTGTGCTGATATCTGCTGGCAGGGCAATACAACAGTGCTGAAGCAATCCACAAGCTTTGATGTGCATTGATGACATCTTCCACAACAAGTAATCAAGGAACTGGCACAGAAAAGCTCTTAGGTGGACGAGATACTTGCAAACAGAGCAGATCTAGTCAGGGGCATGAAATCAGAGGCAGCACTGACTACAGTGTCCATAAAGTGGAGGAGTTTGGGATTCTAGGAGAAGGGAGCAGGGCAAAAAAACAAGTTCATGGCCCTGGATTTAATAAGAGCTGATTTACAACCTCTTCACAAGTTTGGAAGAATCCCATGGAATGTGATCCTGGATAGAAGATAGGTCAAGCACAGCTGGCTGATGTTCAAGGGTCACCCCCTCCAAGCTTTATAAAGGTCTGTCCTGACAAACAGAAACCCAAGCGGGAGGCCTGGCTAGATGTTCTCATAGCTTTTAACTGCATCAGAACATAAAACAACGTGTGGAATAAAGGGGTGGAAGCTGGGCCAGGTGACCCAAGTGGAGTATAGGGTTGTCTGATCATGCAAGAATGCTACTGGGAAAGACAAAGACAAAGCTGAGCTGGAGTTGAATCTGTCAAGGAATGTGACATGTGGCAAAATGTTTCATAAGTATATAAATAACAAAAGAAAGAGGGGTGAATACAAAAGCCCACTGCTAAACTGGACAGAGAAAGTGGTGACAAATTACATGGATAAGGCTGAGGCACTCAACACTTTCTTTGTCTTGCTCTTTACCATGCAAACTAGGCAATCTAACAAGAAACCCAGGTTCCTGGGACCAGAGGGAGTATTTGCAGCAAGGATGATTTATTGTCAGTGGAGAAGGATCAAACTAGAGAGCGCTTTTAAAAACTACACATATATAAGGCCACAGGACAAGTAGGATAGGCCACAGCCAGTGCTGAGGAAGCTGGTTGATGCCATTGTGAGGCCACTGTCAGTTACCCTGGAACAGTCATGGCAAGTGGGAGAAGTTCCTGAAGACTGAAAGAGAGCAAGAATTACCCCTATCTTCAAGTAGGGCAAGAAGGAAAATCCAGAGAACTATAGGCTGCAAAACCTCATCTCAGTCCCTGCAAGGTGATGAAGAAAATTTTCTGAGAAAGCATTTCCCAAGATCTGAAAGGCAAGATAGTCATCAGGAGTGGTCAGTGTGGATTTATGAAGGGGACGTCATGCTTGACCAACCTGGTAGCCATCTCCAATAATGTGACTAGGTTATTGGTGAAGAGGAGAGACATGGGCTTAATGTACCTTGACTTCAGGAAAGGCTTTGATTACTGTCTCTTGTAATCCCATCATAGACTAGCTGACAAAGTACAGGATAGGCAAGTAAAGACTGAGGCAGACAGAGAACTGAATGAAGGACCAGGTCCAGGGGGTTGTAATCAGTGCCACGAACCTCAGGGGTCACCATGGGAGACAGCAGAGTCCAACACCTTCATTAAAGACCTGGATGATGGAACAGGATGTGCCTGTGTCATGTTTGCAGATGGTAACAAACTGGGAGCAGTGGGTGATGAACCACATGGTTTTGCTGACATAGAGATGGGCAGAGAGGAAACTCAGGAAGTTCAACAAGGGGAAATGCCAAGTCCTGCATCTGGGCAGCAATGATGGCAGGCTGGCGGCTGCTAGGGAACAGAAACAGAAGTCTGATTGCTTTGTCTCTTGTTTCACAGGACCTCCAGGGCCTGATAATGAGGGAAGGGGTATGAACACATAACTTGCTTGGTCATAGAAAGTCATGGCTGCTTGTCTCATAAAATGGAGTTAATTAAGCTAACCACATTATAGGGGCTGGAGTGGAGCTCAAGCAGGACACAGGGACCAGATGGCCCTGCTTGAGCAGAGAGCTGTGCCAGATGACTTCCAGTGGTGCCTTCCAATCTCAACCCCTCTGTGATTCTGTGCAGTCAAACTATGAGTTATCCCTCTTCTATCTGTGTTGTTTCTAACATTGCTACTCCTCTTTTTAGCTTTGTTTCCAGGGGCCTTTAGCTGTTGCACGAAAATTTCAGATGAAATTTCCAAAGGAATTCTCAGAAGAGTGGAGAGATTTGAAATCCAGAAAGCTGGTGGCCTGTGTCACCTAGAGGCTGTTATGTAAGAGATATTTTGTGTCGTTCACTCTGAAAGGGATACTGCGAGTTAAAATCCATCACGCAGCATTTAAATAGTAGAATCTTGGAAAGCTAACACAAATTCAAAAAACAATGGTTTATGTGATTTAAGAACTGTCCTTCCTTGTGCTATTTAAACTTGATTGTTAAAAGTTAATTATTTTTTCAATAGCAATACAGAATATTATTTAGCCTCCGTTGACACTTGCTTTATTTTCAGAACTGAAAAATTACTCATGCACCTTAAGACTTCTCTGTTTTTTCCAATTATTTATCCCATAAACCCCTGGCCTAAACTCGTTAAATCAGCTTTACTTTTGTACATAAGAATATATCTAATTTTTTTTCTGGTACAATATCACACCATTTGGATTAAATCGGTACATTTTCTAGACTTTTGCATGATAATCATCACAGTCATAATAACTACACAGTAGTCTGCTTATTTATTTGCCATAGAAATGTACTGCTTTGCATTGTGGCTCTTTTTGCACTGAAGTAGTAAAGCCTTTTTACAGATTTTGGAATATAAGTTTAATAATGTAAAACTTAGATCCTCATGTATTTGAAACCAGAAAAAAAATTAATAAACACAGCATAAAATATAATTTAAGATTAACCAAGTCTAACTTTATGGTCTTCATAGGTAGGTGATAATTATGATGATTTTTAAAAGGTGGGATTTTACTTTTTTTCTTTGAAACTGACAACCATTTCTTTAAATGTTAGTCTCCACGTGAAAGGCAGAAAGTTCTGTGTGAATCCGTGGAATAGAAAAGTTGAAAAAATGATGAAGAAGATGAAGCACAAGATTCACAGGAGCAAATCTCATGTTAGAAAGCAGAGAAGAACCAGAAGAACCAGAGAGAAAGAGCAGAAGCAGTAGCAAAATGAAGCAAAATGACCCATGATGAAGATTCTGTGGCATATGGCACTGTGGACAAGGATAGCAGATTTCACCACTGATGGACTATTGTAGCACTAAAATGACTTTCCAATCTCTATGTGCTAGAAAAAGCAGAGGCAGAAAACATCACCTGTACGCAGAATGATGCTGATCAGACAAATGACAAAGTGCTCCTGGTAGTGTCTTGTAGCAAGTGCTCGCTGTACCTCCTGGATCTTTTGGCAGACTTAAATCTTCCTCTCTCTCTCCCTGCTTTTATGGCAACCTCCCTTGTCACCTCTGTTTTAACATGCTGCTCCTTCTCATTTTTTCCCAGTCCTATTCTTGGTCCCTATTCTTTCCTGTCTACAATCATCTTTCCACTGTTGCCTGTCTTGTTTATATTCTTTCAGTCACTAATCTTTCTTTTTTTGATTCATTTTACATTGATTTACAGACACTTTTTCAGTTCCTTCCAGCTTGTTTGCCAAAAACCATGTATTTTGCCTCTTTTAAACAATCTCTGCTCCCAGCTGTTACTGTCATGAAATACAATTTCAGTGATAATATCTGATCCTCTTCACAAGACTCATAGTGTGGCACTCAAAGCTATGCAATAAATATCATCTCTATTGCTTTTTTTCATTCAGTTTTGTTCATTCAAATACTCAGATCCTTCATATGGGTCCTTCCTACCCTCTTTGCTGAATTTCTCATAATTGAGACTGAGGCCTTTTTTCATAGACTAGCAATGATGACAGTCTGGCTACCCACTCCACAGCCTCTCTTCCACAGTCCAGTACTGCCTTCTCCTGTGTGGCACAGTCTGGATTCCCTCCCTCCTTCCTTGGAAACTTCAAAGTAATTTAGTATTCCCACAAAGATATGTCATCAACAGCACTTCTCCTCACAGACATGTACACAGAAAGCAGCAAATGAGGGAGAAGAGAGGTCTTTAAAAGAGTCAGTGCCAAAAAATGCACACATCTCATAAGCCAAAAATACTTAATTTAGCAGCACAACTCTGCTCTTTCTCCTCTTCCCTTAGCAATTACTGGTTTTTTTCAATCACTGCATTTGACTTAAATGAGCTCCTCTGAGTTGCCTCTAGTGTTTGCTTTGCAATTTTTATGCAAAGCTTCATCCTGCAAGCATGGGAGAAAGCAAGTCTGATGACAGGGGATAGAAGCAGATGCTGGTAGGTTCCCTAAATAAGAAAGATGAAAACTGCAGAAAGGTCACTAGAGACAAACAGCATACTTCTACACATGCAAATCTGGTGAAAGAAACTTGACTCCCTTCAAAACAGGTTAGAGAAACAATTACTGCTCTAATGAGCCAACTGCCTTCTATCAGGGATGAGGCAACCGATATATTCTTCCAGAACCTAGGGAATATTTTGTACAGCATGTACACTGGCATAGCCCCATCCTCTGCCCGCTGGAATGGCGTGCAGGAAGCCTGCTGCTGGGAGCAGGAGCTGGGGCTGCCCTCTCTGACTCCCAGCGTGCACAGAGGCTCTTCCCCCAAAGCTGTGCTTGGCACACTGCTGAGGCAGAGGATGTGACCCTGGCTAATGCAAGCTGAAATGGCACACGCTTCCCACCATCTCATTTGCACTGCCTGGACACCACACAGATAATTAGCTAAGGGGTATCACACAGAATCCAAACCCCCCGGGCCCAGGTCAGCAAAGCACCAGGAAAGCAAAACTGCTGAAGCACTTTACAATATGGCAGCAGCACATTGCTCTTTCTGGCAGTTCCATTTTCTTCCTCATGTTCTGCTCTGCCTTTTAGATTTTGAACCTTCTTGCTTCCTTCCGATTTCTAGGTGGGTTTATGATGGCATCTCAGCTCCTCAGAGCTGTGCCATCAATGCAACCAGTGACCTTTTGAGAGTATAAACATACTGACTGGAGCATGGACTGTACCCCAACTTCCATGGCTGTGCTATGGGAGAGAGCACTTCACAGAGATTGGAACAACCTTCCCAAGCTGAGGGAAGGGAAGGGAAGGGAAGGGAAGGGAAGGGAAGGGAAGGGAAGGGAAGGGAAGGGAAGGGAAGGGAAGGGAAGGGAAGGGAAGGGAAGGGAAGGGAAGGGAAGGGAAGGGAAGGGAAGGGAAGGGAAGGGAAGGGAAGGGAAGGGAAGGGAAGGGAAGGTTCCGGGAAGGTTCCGGGAAGGGAAGGGAAGGGAAGGGAAGGGAAGGGAAGGGAAGGGAAGGGAAGGGAAGGGAAGGGAAGGGAAGGGAAGGGAAGGGAAGGGAAGGGAAGGGAAGGGAAGGGAAGGGAAGGGAAGGGAAGGGAAGGGAAGGGAAGGGAAGGGAAGGGAAGGGAAGGGAAGGGAAGGGAAGGGAAGGGAAGGGAAGGGAAGGGAAGGGAAGGGAAGGGAAGGGAAGGGAAGGGAAGGGAAGGGAAGGGAAGGGAAGGGGCTCATGCTGGTTTCGGTACAGGCTGGGAAGCTCCATGCAGTCTTGGCTTGCAGACCTGTCCTCTGACAGTCATAGGATCACAGCACAGCTGCAGTTATCCCTTCTATTTGGAAAGCAGTACATATAATAGTAACTAATTTTTGTACAGTCATCCCTTCTGGCCTCCAAATCTTTGATTCTTATCAGTTTAGCAATTCCTTCTTTGTATTGAAATTAAAGACCCAATCAGATCTACAAGGCAAGTGTTATTGAAATATTGCATTCACTGGACCCACTTTAAAGACGGGCTTTGATATTTTTGTTTACATCTTCCAGTTCGTCAGTGTGATGTCTCCTGTCAGGTTCTCCTGGAATCAGTAGATCAGTCTGAGAGATTATGAGATTACAAAGTCCACTCCCTGCTTCCAGCTGTATTTCAAGTTTTGATTACTGTGCATTCTTTTGGAAATTGAATTAGAAAAAAATTTATACCAGTCCTTTAATCTAATAAAAACTTTATTTCCTGGTATTGGTATATAAAGTACCAAAACAACACTTGAAAGATCCACTGCCTCGTACAGTTTTATTTAGCCCTGAACGCTGACACACAAATATGTAGAAGAAAAATCTTCCAGTTTCCAAACCTTCACTTGAATGATCTCATACTCTGTACCTGAGCATTATTTTTGACCTTTGCTATTTTGTACTTGGCAGCAAAATAAAATCAATGCCTTTTTTGTTAAAGTCAAATATCAACATCTTGTTTTGTGGAAGAGATTATTAGGGCACATTACTTTGTTTTCCCTGAAAATGCTGAATAAAGCTCTCTCTTCAATAGGTTTAGGTGCCTAAAAGATCTAGTTGGATGCATTTGAAAATACCAGTGAGTATTTTAGTGGCTTAGAAGTGTAACTTTCATTGAATTAAGTCCAAATTAGACTTGTAATTAATATTCTTGAGAATTGCAATAAAGTCATTCTTAACCACTTTTAAGAAACAGCTTAACAGATTATTATCATCCACTTTTAAAATTTATTTTAAGAGTTATTAACTTAATGTGACAGCCTCTGAGTCTTTAGGATGCTTTAAAGAAATCACAGATAGCATTGCTTAAGAAGTGCTAAACAAAAGCAAAGAACCTCTTGGGTTTATTCAAGCAAAACCAGCACCCTGAATTTGATACTCTTGCTTAAAACTAGAAATCAGACTAGAGTCATAAGATTGCAAACACTTTTCTTTCAAAACACTGGCTTAGGAGTCACCACACACTTTTACACAGTTGAAAAATGTTGATAGAGGCTCAAATTCAAACCCCTTTTTTACCAAAACACGTGGATTTTAACAGAGGAAGAGTATGCCTGCTTGCGCCCTGAGTAGCACACCTGAACACATTTCTGAGACAATGTTACTCTGAGTTATGCTGAGCTTCTTTGGTAGTACCATTTTTATTAAAACAACCTGTCCTTAGTCCAAACAAATAAACATAATTTGCAAATACAATTTTTGATTGAATATCTCTCTGGGCAGATTGGTTAAGCTCTACAGCCATGAAAGGCATTCTCACTAGCTGGGCTGGAAATAGTGCAATCACATATCTGGAGCATAATTCGGTTAGAAAACTATAATTAATTAACTAAGAGGTTTGAAATAAGATTCACCAAAAACTTTATTGATATTAATGCAATCCTTATGAGAAATTAATGTAAAACAATTGTAGACTATTGCAACACCAGCATAGGCAGATCCTTTCTTGTGAAGGATCTGCAATTTTTTATAAGTCTTCCCTTGTAATACAGTCTGTAGCAGGAAAAGCAAATGGTGTTACAAGGCTGAGTAAAAATAATAACACTATTGACAACAATTATACAATAAATTGCACTGATTAATAAGAAAAAGTAGGTTCTAGGTCTTAGGCTATAAAGGATTAGTCATCAAACCAGTCTGCAAGAGGAGGATGTCCTGACTTCATATAAATTTAAATTAGCATCTGGATCCATAAACATCCTAAATAGATAAAACCAATGCTTTTAGCAGTGTAAAGACCAGGTAAATCTCTAAATAGAGAGTAGAGATATATAGACTATGGGAAAGAAAGCAATAACATGGATCACCTCACCAAGCTAATCTTAGTAATTTTGGCAGGGTTTCTTTATGACATCTGTAGAAGATCTGCATTTTTAAGATCTTCATTTAGTGTTGACTATACATGCACCAAAAAAAATTGCGGAACCCAATTCTGACATCGCCATTTTGAAAGCAAGCAAGACATTTGTCAGGAGGAACCCCCCCACACCCGAGTGCAGGCTCCCAGGCGGGCAGGCTTGCATCGCCAGGAGCAGTGAGAGCAGCCAGGTTTGCATTGCCAGGAGCAGCCAGAGCCGTGGCGAGGCAGCGGGCAGGCCAGCGACCGCACCAAGGGCACGCTCTCACAGTGCCCAAACAAACAAGCAGAGCAGGGCCAGCGATGGCAAAACAGGGTCAAACAAGAGCCCAGGTTTTCACACAAGTCTGTAGAGATGAGTAGATCAGAGGTGAAGCTGGGAAGTCAAATCACTGGGTCAGGGTTAGCAAGGCTTGTACCAGCACAGGCACAATCATGGTGTCCCTCTGGCAATGGCCCAAATTTGAATACGGTTCCCAAGTGAAAGGGAAGAGGTGGTCGAGGAGGCTCCCCACAGCTCCAGCACACTGCCTGCCTTCTCCAGGGCAGCCCCAGCCCAGGCTGCCTGAGATGTGGGAGCCAGTGCTGGCCTGGAGCACAGGAAGCCGAGTCCCCAGGAAGCAGGGAAGTGGACTGGTCCCTCTGCTGCCCGGCCCCTCTTCCAGAAAGCCTGGGCAATCCAGGCACCCCTGTGGCAGGAAATATTTTGTCACCAAGTGCATATTGAGGCTGGTACTAGGAGCCAGAACAAGAATACAGTTCTGGTTCTGTTTTTTCATATTGTGTGGTTTTGAGCTTTTTTGGGTTTTTTTGGTTTTTTTTGTTTTTTTTTTTTTTTTTTTGTTTTGTTTTGTTTTGGTTTTTTTTTTTTTTTTTTTTTTGCCTTGGTTGTTTGGTTGATTTTTTGTAGGTTTTTTGTTTTGTTTTTGTTCTGTTTGGTTTTGATTTTGTTTTGGTGGGGGAGTTTTGGTTTTGTTTGTTTGTTTGGGTTTGGTTTTCTGTTTGTTTGGTTTTGGTTTTTTTTCCTGTGGTAGGAATGGAAAAGAAGGAAATGAAGTTTTAGAGTCCCAGAACAGAAGACGAACTTTCCTGACAAATCCCTTTTGTCTGTAGGCAAAGGAGGTAACTGTGTCTACATGATGTAACTACACCATTACCTACTGAATTTGCATTTTGTCAACATGTTTTTTTCAGAATTACAAATGGAACTGGCTTGTAACAGTGATTGGCACAAGCTTATCAGGAGATTCCAGGGTAGCATGTGCAAGCAAAACTTTTCTTGATTTCTCAGTAGTATTTCTCAATCCTCACACTACAGATAGTTATGTGACAAATCTGTGATGATTTCCCATGACAATGGCAGAACAGATTCAACAAACAGGATAGGAGCTCACACTTTCAATGATGGCTATCCCATTTCCTTAGCAGTGTTTTTACCTGCCCCTAAGATGGTGGTTTGACACCCTGGAGTGGAGTGAGGTGAGCAGGCTGGTGTCTCCTGCTGGCTTCAGCAGCCAGATCTCACAGAGCCTGACAGCTGCCAAGGGAGTGCATTTCCTTGACTTGAGCAGTGGTTTACAACCCAATTACCCAGGGTACAAAATTTGTGTTTGACTTTTGTCAAGCAGCTTCCCATCTAGAGCAGAGGTTTGTTCTCCCAGTTCTCCGGGGGTGGCAGCAATGGATTAGGTGACAATAAATCATCGCACGGCCTAAAGGCAAGCCAGGCTGGCAGTAGGAACCCACACAATGCCAATTTGTCAGACAGCAGTAACCCCATGATGTGCGGCTTGGCACACGGAGGATTTAACAAGCTCGAATTAAAATGTTATGGGAAGATCCAGGGTAGGGCAGGGCAGGGCAGGACAGGACATCCATCACATCCTGTGTGAAGCAATTCTGCTGGCAGAGCCCCGTGCAAGCCCCGGTGCTGGGGCACTCTGGGGTTGGGATGCCGGGGCCGGGACACTTGGGGGGCTGGACGGGCGGGAGCCGGGACAAGCCGGGCTCGGCATGGGCCGGGGTTGGATGGACCAGGGTCAGGATGCGCCGGGGTCAGCATGGGCCGGGCTCGGCATGGGCCTGGGTCAGGATGCACGGGGGGTCAGGATGCGCCGGGGTCAGGATGCGCTGAGGTCAGGATGCGCTGGGGTCAGGATGTGCTGGGGTCAGGATGCGCCGGGTGAGGATGCACTGGGGTCAGGATGCGCTGGGGTCAGGATGCACGGGGGTCAGAATGCGCCGGGGTCAGGATGCGCCGGGTGAGGATGCGCTGGGGTCAGGATGCGCTGGGGTCAGGATGCACGGGGGTCAGGATGCGCCGGGTGAGGATGCGCTGGGGTCAGGATGCGCCGGGTGAGGGTGCGCTGGGGTCAGGATGCGCCGGGTGAGGATGCGCTGGGGTCAGGATGCGCCGGGTGAGGGTGCGCTGGGGTCAGGATGCATTGGGGTGAGGATGCGCTGGGGTCAGGACGCGCCGGGTCAGGATGCGCTGGGGTCAGGATGCGCTGGGGTCAGGATGCGCCGGGTGAGGGTGCGCTGGGGTCAGGATGCATTGGGGTGAGGATGCGCTGGGGTCAGGATGCATTGGGGTGAGGATGCATTGGGGTGAGGATGCGCTGGGGTCAGGATGCATTGGGGTGAGGGTGCGCTGGGGTCAGGATGCGCCGGGTCAGGATGCGCTGGGGTCAGGACGCGCTGGGGTCAGGATGCACGGGGGTCAGGATGCGCCGGGTGAGGGTGCGCTGGGGTCAGGATGCATTGGGGTGAGGATGCATTGGGGTGAGGATGCACTGGGGTGAGGATGCGCTGGGGTCAGGATGCGCCGGGTCAGGATGCGCTGGGGTCAGGATGCACGGGGGTCAGGATGCATTGGGGTGAGGGTGCGCTGGGGTCAGGATGCATTGGGGTCAGGATGCGCTGGGGTCAGGACGCGCCGGGGCCGGGGCCCAGGCCGGGACACTCCGGGCGGGCGGCTCGGGCCGGGACACGCGGACACTCCCGTTGCCAGGCAACCGCCTCGCGCCCGGCCCGAGCCCTTCCTACCCTCACCCGCGGTCTGCCGCGCGCCTCCATTGGCTGTCCCCGCACGGCGCACGGCTCCCATTGGGCGCCCGCCGCCCCTGCCGCGTCCCCATTGGCGCACCGCCCTCTGCCCACGCCGCGTCACTTTCTCACGCCATTCCCCCCGCCCGCTCTGCCCGCCGCTCGCCGGGCGGGGGGCGGGACCTGGTGCGGCTGTGGCTGTGATTGGTGGACGGCCCTGCCGCTCACGCCGCGCACGGGGTGGCGGGCGGTGCAGCTGCTTAAAGGGGCCGCACGCCCGCCGGAGGCCGGTGCTGTCTTGAGTGCGTGCGGAGCGACAACGGGAGCGACAACGGGAGCTACATCGGGAACGACACCGGAAGCCATCACCTCCGACGGGTGAGCGCGGCTCGGGCCGCGGAGGCACTCGGGCCGGGGGCGAAGGGCTGCGGAGCCGCGTGGGGGAAGCACGCGAGGGGCGGCGGGGCTGGGAGGGAGAGCCGCACGCCGGGTCGGCATAGCTGGGAGCGGCTTCCTGTGGATGCAGCGCCTTCGGAGGAACGCCCGTAGAGCGGCCCCGGGGCGGTGAGGGGAATTTAAAAAAATTAAAAATGAAAAGAAAGGAAAAAAAAAAAAAGGATGTAAACCACCCCAGAAAGATGTGTCAGGGTGTCCTAACTTAGGTGTCACCTCGTATCCCGCGCTAGCCGCTGTCCGGAGCATCACGGCCCGTCGGGCGATGCAGCGGGCCATGCTCACTGCCCGGGTAACCAGGTGCGTCCCGAAGGAACTGCATCCCGCAGTGGGGGTCCCGGCCGCCGCCTCCCGCCCTGCCCGCGGGGGAGGCCCTCGGCTGTGTGAGCTGCGATCAGCGGCTGCTGCGGGGCTCCGCCGGGCTCTAAACCCGTCTCGGAGGCAACCGAGGACCCTTCGGTGTGTCCCTTAGTCGCCTCTCAATGTCGCGACAGCGTCGTCCTCCCATGCCGGGAAAGGTGGACCGAGCGTGCCTCCCTGCCCGCGCCACCCCCGTGCCCAGGCAGAGGCAGCCGGGTGCTGCCCCGAGGGATGCCGCCGCCTTCTTTCCTTAGGGCGTTTGCCGCAGGATGTGGGCATCCCGGCACCCACCCGTGTTGTGATGGAGCCCCGTGCTCGGGTGTGCCGCCTTCCGCGCGGGTGGGGCCGCACGGCTCCGCCCCAGTTCCGTCCCCGCGGATCTGCGCGGTTTGCCTGTATCCCGGCGCTCGGCGAGCATCCCGCGGGATGCCCGTCCCGGCCCATCCCGGCGCCCGCAGCTGAGCGTCCCGCGGGGAGGTGGCCGCGGTCCGGCGGCCTCTGGTGGCGGCACGGGTGTCGTGCGCGCCAATGTCACCGGCGGGCCCCTGCGGGACGAGGCGGTGATGTCGCAGCCGGGGCCGCCACCGGCCCTGCCCCTCCCACCGGTTCTCCGGAGCCAAAGGCATCGCTTGTAGCAAACAAGGCCGGGGCTTATTTTCTGCCTTTGAGTAAAGTGTTCCGTTAGAATTAAAAACTAAGGCAGAAAATAACTCAGTCAAATTATTGACATAGTATGCTCAAATGCCTAAGAAAGACAGTAATGCCACCAGTTATTACAAGCAAGCATGTTTCTGGTAGCAAAAGTGGAAAGAATTGGCTTGGCTTATGCTTCTCGTTCATTCCCAGCAGAATCATAAGGAGACACAAAACAAAGTGTGTTTCTCGTTTCCATAAACTGAAGCATTTCAGGTTCTTGTTATTTTAAAACAAATGATCCTTCTGAGAAAGTTCTCATTTTCAGTAAAAACTCAGTGATAGGATGTTGTTTGCTGTTGACAAAAGACTGTCTGTTTTACACTGAGTAAACAATTTTTTTTTTCTGTAATGACTGACTGACTCGAGATGTCGTAGGTCCCATTTCCTTCAGTGGTCAGAATATGCTTACAGAGCAGTGCTGCTCATGGCAGCCCAGACTGCCGCCCTGCTGGGTGTGACTGGCGAGCTTGGTGTTTGGTGAGCCTGGGAACACAAAAGAAACACCCTCCCTTCAGTTGTGTTCTACACAAAGTTTTCTGATGAGAGAACCGCAGCAAGTAATATCACTTGAATGCCAGTTTTGGCATCTCAAAGTTCTGCAAGGAGCAAGCACAGAAAACACTTGTTTTCATCAGCTCTCATCAATAATGTAATTCCTTTTGGCATATTCATTTTCTCAACAATTCACTGCCTGGTTAAAAGCTGCTATTCTCCTACACCCATTATTTCTCAAGTCCATTACATGCTCCATGCAGGCTTCAGGGAGACCTTGCTGCACCCTTTCAGTACTTACAGTGAGCTTATTAAAAATTAGAAGGAGAGGGGCTTCTTGCAGGAATGTGTAGTGACTGGACAAGGGGGAATGGTTCCAAACTGAGACTACGTTTAGATGAGATATGGGGAGGAAATTCTTTAGGGTGAAGGTAGTGAGGCACTGGCACGGGTTGCCCAGAGGGAGCTGTGAATGCCCCATCCCTGCAAGTGTTTAAAGCCAGGCTGGATACATTAAGCAGCCTGGTCTAGTGGAAGGTGTGCTAGCCCATGGCAGGGGGGTTGGAATGAGATGATATCTAAGGTCCCTTCCAACCCAAGTTATTCAATGATTTAAGATTCATTGAATCTTAAATAAAGTTAGGCCTTTTGAGATTCTCAGCAGCCTCCAAATTTAAGGTAGCAGTGAGCTCTACTCTGGGTGCATGGCTCACCCTCGCTGTGGCTGCCAGACACTGATGAGCTGGAATTTCCTGTTTGATAAAATGAGGTGTTTTGTGCCAGAAAGGGAGCTGGATCCCCAAAGCCCTTCTCCCAGCTGGTACCTTGGGATCTCTCTGTGGGCAGTATGTCTGCACTCATATGGGAGCCAGAAAGCGACTTCCTGCAGTGCCTGTGCAGATTTGGGATAGCGCACAGCTCTTGGAGCCAGGTTTCGGACCCCAGCGCTGCTACGTGTCCCCAAGCCGTGTGTGACTTGTTGGCGGTGCTGGGCAGGGACACTCCCCGCTCCCCGCGGCTCCGGGCACTGCTGCACCAGCGCCCTCCCTCCCTGCCCTGGCCGATGGCCGCTCCGCAAACAGCATCAGCCCTCTGCTGTACCAGAACAAACCCAAAATACTGCCCGACGGCTCACAGGAGGCAGGAATAATTACGGGTTTGCTCAGTTTGTGGGTTGTTTGGGGGTTTTTATCTGTCTAGTTTAAAGCAAGATAAGGCGACACGGCACCGCTCCACTTTGGAAACAAAAGCGAGGCGCTGAGGGCTTGTCCAAAACAACAAAACAAACACAGCCAAGACCACACAGGAAGCCTCTCCACAGCGGGCGTTCGGGTGCCGGCGAATTGGGTTTTATTTCCTGAAGGAGCTGTCGCCCGTGCCCGCCGGCCGAGCCGAGCGCGCTGTCCCGGCGCTGGGCGGCCGTGGCGGTTGCTGCGCACGCGCACTGCCCGCGTCGCGCATGCGCCCTGCCCGCGGCTGGAGGCGGCCATGGGATTCCGCAGCGTGTAAGAGGCGGGCGCCGTGGGGGGCGGCGGGGGCGCGGTGGGGCAGCTGGGGCACGGCACGGCACGGCACGGCACGGCACGGCACGGCGGCCTGAGGGGCAGAGGGGGCACGGCGGGGCGCTGGGCGCCACCTGCGGCTGAGGCGCGCTGCGAGCCCCTGTGCCCACATTCCCGCGGCTCCAGGATGGGTCTTGGATAACCTTGAGGTGGTGGGGGCGGCAGCAGGGGACACAAGCAAGGCGAAATTGGTTCTTTTGCTTAAAACCGCGCAGTCCGCTGTAGGGCCGTTCTTTGGCCCTCTATGCAGCTGGTCCTGGGTTCTGGAAGCTTGGAGCTGCGCACGGAAGGGACGGGTGCCCTGTCGGGATGTAAGCTGAGGAGGATGGTGCCGGGCTGTGTAATTGAGGGAGGGTTGAAGTAATGGGGTGTAGTGTGTCCTTGGGAGTAGTAAATCCCCAAGTGTGGTGACAGGAAAGTTGTGGGGTTAGAATAAGGAAACTCGGCCTATCAGGGAAAACACTGTTCATCTCAGCCCTGAACTACTCCCAGCAGTGTGCTAGGAGTTCCAGTGTTCTGGAATGCCGGAATAGAGTATGCAACAAATAGAAAAACCAAAAAGAACAACAACACCCCCACTGAAAACAAAAACAAACACAAAAAACAACCCACACAGAAATAATTCTGCCTTTTTGCAAGTGTGAACAAAACAAAGTGACGTATGTCACTTTGTTTAAAAATAAAAATTATTTTGAAGAATCCTGCCCTGTCTTAAGATGGTTATTTTCTAGTAAGGGTTTTCAACTAGCAATGCTAATAAAAATAACCAGCGTTTCTAGCTTGGTTATATGCAGAATTGAAACTTTGCATATTAGCAGAAGTAAGATATTGAACATTAATGTCTCAAACACTTAACACTTGGTAAGTGTATGGTTTTGCTTCAGAAGGATAGCTTGGGTTTAACCTATGTCTGTTCATCTCCAGGGCTGAAATCTGTATTTTCACTTAATAAAAAAAAAACCTCTTAAAACTAATGATGTTTACAGTATGCTCCTACCGAAGCTTCACAAGAGGCAAAGGCTTGCCTTTTGCAAATACGTTATAGAATACATGCGACACATCTTTTTCCTTACAATTGCAGGAACTAAAAGTAGGCTTCTCTAAGTATATGTGAGTAAATCACATGGCTTTTTCTTTTCTTAAAGATCTGCCACGATGCCTGGGTCTCTTCCAGTGAATGCTGAATCCTGTTGGCCCAAAGATGTGGGAATTGTGGCACTGGAAATATATTTTCCATCTCAGTATGTTGACCAGACAGAGCTGGAGAAGTACGATGGTGTGGATGCTGGGAAGTACACCATTGGGCTGGGCCAGGCAAGGATGGGGTTCTGCTCTGACCGGGAGGATATCAATTCCCTCTGCTTGACTGTGGTCCAGAAGCTCATGGAGAGGAACAACCTTTCCTATGATTGCATTGGGAGATTAGAAGTTGGAACGGAGACCATAATTGACAAATCAAAATCTGTGAAGACCGTCCTGATGCAGCTTTTTGAAGAGTCTGGTAATACAGATGTGGAAGGAATTGACACCACCAATGCGTGCTATGGAGGCACAGCTGCTCTTTTTAATGCTATTAATTGGATTGAGTCCAGTTCCTGGGATGGTAAGTCACCAGTATTTTCCTGGAAAGTTACATCATCCTTACATCAGTCTGCCCCACAATGACAGTGGTCATGTTTAACCATATAAAATTCAGAGGGTAAACTGTTTTTCTCTTCTGAAGTCTTTTTCTTAAATTCTCTCGGTTTTTGCCACTTCAGTTACAGCATGAATAGTGACATAGCTACTAATGTAGAGGTCTTCTGTAAATTCAGGTGATCGCCAATTGAAATGTGGGAGAAAAATCAAAATTGAAGAGCCCTTTAATCTTGGTGTCATCTCCTCAATAACTAGAGTCTAAAAATTGCTGATGGGTGTTAAGATGTGCCAGACTCGTGGCTCCTTATCCTCGTTTTCCCTGTGTGTTTTTCCCAGGTCGCTATGCCCTCGTGGTGGCTGGAGACATTGCTGTGTATGCCTCTGGAAATGCCAGGCCCACTGGGGGAGCTGGTGCTGTTGCAATGCTAGTGGGCCCAAATGCACCGCTGATTTTTGAGAGAGGTGAGTCGCGTGGGAGAACATACACTGCTCAGGTCAGATTACTGCATCCGGCCTGGAGCCTCTTCCCTGATTTTTGTGCCTTGCTGAAGCAGCAGATCAACTCTGACTAATGTCAAAAATTGCTCTTTATCTCTTCTTGTCTGGGCTAACTCAGCCGAGTCCAGTTACAGGACACAGAGAGGAACAAGTAGAGGTGCTCCTATTTGTTTGTTTCCTTGAGGATTCTCCAGTAAAATTGATAGAGTAATACTAGAGCTGAACAAAACAACATTCTACTTCCAGGGCAATATGACAATCCTTTATTGCATATGTTTGTCATGCTCAGTCCTACTCTGCTTTACAGGCTATTGAGGACTGTGTGAAACCTTATCTTAAAAGGCCAGAAGTGCCATGAAAATCTGCTGAACAGGGGCCAAAGCTGCTGCTTTTTCCATGTGTGCCAACTGACACATCCCAATTGACTCAAAGCAGCTGAATAAACTAATTTCAACTTCTGTCGATTTCTGCCCACCAGGGTTGCGCGGAACCCACATGCAGCACGCGTATGACTTCTATAAACCAGACATGGTCTCTGAATATCCTGTGGTGGATGGCAAGCTCTCCATACAGTGCTACCTCAGTGCTCTGGACCGCTGCTACACCGTCTATCGCAACAAAATCCACGCCCAGTGGCAGAAGGGTACGTAGCCTCTCCCAGTGGTACTGCAAGATTGACAGATGGTTGAGGGTGTACCACACAGGCAGTTTCAGTATCTGATTTAAAAGCTGGTCTGAGTCTCTTCGTGTTTGTATGTTATGAAGTGATTGAAATATTTCTCCTGTAAGAAATTATTTAGTTCTGTTCTGGCATGGCTAATTTCCTGACAGTCTGTAAGCAGCAGTCTCTACAGGCAATTGTTGGTGTAAGACATAATGCCTTGGTTAAAAGCATACTATTACCCATCTCCATCCAGACTTTTAAGAAACTTAGGTTAATATTTAAATGTTCTGTAATTATACTAATTTTTTTCTTTTAACCCAATATGTTTAGTAATTCCTTTAATTATATTAAGAGAAATAAGTGTGAAGAGAGGCAAATTAAGTAGATTATTACGTCAAAATGCTGTTCAACATAGCTTTTTGTTCTAGAGAAAGAGCAAACATTGTTAGCTGGTGCAAAAGGTGGTAAAAAAAGAATTTTTAAACAGAAGCAGTACAGTGTGTTAAGTGCACTTGACAGGAGTGGTTAGTGTTACTTGCATGTTTGTGTCTCGTTTATGCCAGCCTGTTACGATGACTGGTGTCCTGCCAGCTCCCTGCTTTATTTCCATAATTGAAGTGAGTACTAAACAGGGGTTGTAACATAACACTTCTGCCACTTCCAGAGGGGACAGACAAACGTTTCACCTTGAATGACTTTGGATTCATGATCTTCCACTCTCCATACTGTAAACTGGTACAGAAATCTGTGGCTAGACTCTTGCTGAATGACTTTCTCAGTGACCAGAACCCAGAAACAGCAAATGGTGTTTTCAGTGGTCTGGAAGCCTTCAGGTGAGAATGGCTGCTGTCTGTCTCATTCAGATAATCTGTTATACATCCAAGGTGTGTTTTTACTTTCTGCTATTTTATGAACTGTTTCTGAATTTTTTTTCTCTTTTGAATAGGGATATAAAACTTGAAGATACATACTTTGACAGAGATGTGGAGAAAGCTTTTATGAAAGCTAGTACAGAGCTCTTCAATCAGAAAACCAAAGCTTCATTACTCGTATCCAATCAGAATGGAAATATGTATACCCCTTCAGTCTACGGTTGCCTTGCCTCTCTTCTAGCCCAGTAAGCATAAAATTGGGAAAAGCTATTTATAATAAGGTCATAAAAGGCTTTTTTTCAGAAAGTCTTCTGTAAAAGCGTAATTTAGCAAACCTTTCCCTACAAGATTGCCTTAAGCAGAGAAACTAAAGTTAAAACATAATTCTGTACACATATTCTGTTCAAGTGACATATAGATTGAAAATGTCCATGTCAGAAGCTGATGGTTACTGCCTTGCAAGGCAGCTGGTTACTGCCTTGCAAAGCAGGATCTTATTTGTAAGGTAGTGTCTGTTCTCAGCCCCAACTTTCCCCCTCTTCCTTCCCCTAGAAACATTCCTGAAGTGGAAAAAAAATCTGAATGTCTTCTCTTACTATAATAAGTAAAGCCAATTAAATTACTATTTAATTTTTTTTAAATACAGCCTTTTACAAAATCATACTAAGTTTACATTCAACCACTGCTCCTGAGTTTTCTTTTCTTTTTCTTTCTTCTAACATTGTCTTCCAAGATGTGTTTATTTTTTTGGCCTTAATTTGCTTAAGAATGAAATATGTCTGCCTTCATCATATTTTGGGCATTTCTTGGGCATGTTTTTCTCTAGGCAGCTTTCAAACTCAGCACATAACAGCAGTATTTGAATTTGTGTTTTTAAAAGTCAGCATTTATGTACATAGTATGCTAAATGTGTATTACAGACACTGTAATTTGCTGGTTGTTTTTCCAAAGCTAGATGCAGTTTCTAGTTATTTAAAATTGGAACTTTGTCTTAGTTCTGACTTTAAAAAGCTGTGGTATGATTTGCAGGTACTCCCCAGAGCAGCTTGCAGGACAGAGAATCAGCGTGTTCTCATATGGCTCTGGTTTTGCTGCTACCCTGTACTCCATCAGGGTCACACAGGATGCCACTCCTGGTGAGTGACTGGAGGTGATGTCCTCTGCCTCTCTTGCTCAGCTCCCTCTTGCTGCCTTGTTGCACAACCCACTAACATAAGGAAACCTGCAGGACAGTGCCTTAATGACAGCAGTGTCACACTGGGAATGTCCAGCTCCAGGGAGTGTTTCAGTGTCTCCTTGAACAAATAAATAATGGTCTTCAAACTCTGTTAAATGTTTTAAGTTGGTAATTGGGAATATTTTAAATGACTAATACTTGAGATTCTGTAATGCAAAGTACTTTGAATGGGCTTGAAATATTCACATACCAGTGTGCAGTTCTCAGTACTGACTCTACCCTACCTGGATGGTTCCATATTGCAGGTTCTGCACTGGACAAAATAACTGCCAGCCTTTCTGATCTCAAAACAAGACTTGACTCAAGAAAATGTATTGCACCTGATGTCTTTGCTGAAAACATGAAGCTCAGACAGGAAACACATCATTTGGGTAAGAACCTAATAAATATCAATCCTTCCTAGTCCTTGAGCAAATTGCTTATCACTTAATCTGCCAAACTTTAAATTATAAGGGCGCAGAATGAAGGAAATGTCCAGCCCTTTCTGCTTTTAAGTAGCTTGTGTTCATTATGCCCAACATGTCTGAAGTAAAAATGGTGGCTTGTTTTTTTCTGTCTCAGTGCATCCAGTCTGCAAAGACCTGTGTTGGGTAAAACTCTTACCAGGAAACAGCTAACAATGTGTTCCTCCCTTTCTTGCAGCCAATTATATTCCACAGTGTTCAGTCGAGGATCTCTTTGAAGGAACATGGTACCTTGTGCGTGTGGATGAAAAACACAGGAGAACTTACGCCCGACGCCCACTCATGAGTGATGGACCTCTGGAAGCAAGAGTTGGAGTTGTCCATCCAGGCATTGTTCATGAGGTGAACGCTCGGCACTCTTTTAAAGCTTGATGTAAATGGTGGAACCATTTACATGTTTGTCTTAGCATGTGCATGTATGTTAAGAGGAAGTGGTTTTATGAGTTACATTGAATACTTTGTTAACATATGTAACATACAAGCCAGAAGTAAAAAGTTGAAACTGCGATTTTAAAAAGTACATTTCATCATAAAAAGAACGAAATTGCACAAGAATGAAAGAGGAACAAACTTGCTCTTCTCACATGATGTTTGCATGAAGCATGACCAATTTGATTGACTTAAGGCCAAGCCGTCCACTGTAGCATGAATGTTGTTTGAGAGTTGGACTAGCCATGAAGTATGAATGTCTGTGAACTAGAAAACTGTGTTTAATGGTTTTTTTCCCTTCTTCTTAGCACATCCCAAGCCCTGCTAAGAAAGTGCCAAGAATCCCTGCAACAACAGAATCTGAAGGCGTTACTGTCGCCATTTCCAATGGGGAGCATTAAGATACCTCTGTGAGGTGGGGAAAGAAACGAGGTGTGAGGGCAGGGTGAGAGAGAAAAAGGATTGCAGTAGCACTGAAGTTTCAGTGTACACTAGTACTTAATTGGAGCATGACAAAACTCTTTAGGCTCCTTGAAAAAAATCATCATAATATGGTGTGCTGATTTTATAATATTTTCAGAACACTAAAATCAGGAGTATATTGGAGATAGAAGGACTTGCCAGGTGCTGTGGGGATTCCTTAACATGTCTGAACTTTTTGAATTGCTGAGAAGTAGCTGTAGTCTATTACAAAGTCTTCGTACACAGAAAGGAAAAACAAGAAAAGGAATCTTCTGCCTACTCTTCCATGTAAAATGACTTGAAACCTACACTGTTAACTTCTACTAGTACTCAACTGTGTGCAAAATAGTCCAAGCTTTTAATGTTAGGGTTCTCAGTGCCTTGACAATAAGCAGTCAACCTTCTGAATACTGCAATTCTCTTTCACTTTATCACCTTCCCTTTCATCTCCTGGTCTGTCTCCCATCACCCCATTGCTTTGGGACAGGCACAGAATCAAGAACATCCATTGCTGGAATAGAGCCTCTCTTCCCTGTCAAAGTGACTGGATCAAGAATGGCTAGGCTGACAAGTGGTTTTCTTAGAAGAAACTCTGTGATTCACTGTGTTAGTTACTATGTAATTCCTCCTAACATCTTATGTGATTTATACCTGGATTTTAAGTCACAGGAGACTGGGAGGAAAGATGAAGAAGAAGGGAGGTAGTAAATTTTTTATTCTAAAGAAAGGGGATAATTGATTTGACATCATAATAGATGGTTTAGTAGAATATCCAAGACAGCAAAATTTTCAAATAAAATTTTGAGCTATTGTGGCGCTGTTTTAATTGGCAAACAAAGGAGAGAGTGATGTTTATCATTTGTCTGGAACTCTAGCCTACTAGTTGTCTTTTATATAATACTTTCCGAAAGACTCTTTGTAGC
Organism: Melospiza georgiana; assembly: GCF_028018845.1. NCBI lineage: Eukaryota > Metazoa > Chordata > Aves > Passeriformes > Passerellidae > Melospiza > Melospiza georgiana. The sequence goes on from NC_080465.1 coordinate 52,331,634, forward strand.
TTTGAATCTGGCTTTTTACTTTGAGGTCCTTCTCACTATTGGCAATACTGTAGAAGTGGAGTCCTTTATTTTTTTCCCCCCTTCCCCAGCGTGCAAGCTAAAGCTATCCATTTTGCAAGCAGTAGATAGATTTACAGTGGTTATGGGGAGTCCATTCTGGTAGATTTTTAAAGCCCAGATTGGAAATGAACTATGATATGAGCCTTTTAAGCTTGTAATATATATATATATATATACATACATACATACATATGTATATATATATATTTAAGTTGAGCTAATGTACAGAATGAAGTTTCATTGAATTTATTTCTTTGCTAATTCTACAAAGCTACATTATCTAATATAAAGTAGCAAAAAATTATTTCTGTTAATTACATTTTTTTGTGTGTGTGTAATGAAGTGTGTGTATTACCTGTCACTCACTAGAATTGATAACTTGCTGTATTTGTACAGTCAAGCCTTGGTAAAATAGTTGTTTATTATAAATTGATGAATACTAATCTGTTTGTTCTGCTGAAAATGATGGAGCAATGCATGATGATGGTGTTTGCAAGTATTTTGGTTTAGGTTGCCCTCATGGAACTTAACCTTGGCACCTGTAATACAAACTGTCATGGAACAAAGTCCATTGCTGGCAGTGGACGAGCCAAGAAGTGAGCTACTGGCACAGGCCTCACAGGTCTGTGAGGCTGATCCTTTATTAAAATAAAGTTTGAGATATTTGAAACCTCTTGGAGTAGTGTTGACTTATTGGTTTTTTAGGATGGATTTCTTTTTCTTTAACAGGAAAGAGGAACCTGGCTCTGGTAAAAACCAGAGTTGTGGGGTCACAACGTGTGTGGACATTTTGTGTCTTTCTTCTTAGTAATTCCATTACAGAAGTGGAAAAAAGAATTGCTTAGACTGGTGTAAAACAATCTTATCAGGACCATGTTTCAAGATAATTTAAAATGCTTTTATATGGAAACTGTTTATAGTAGAGGAATTAATACCCATTTTATGAAATTGAATTAATTACTGATTTATAAAATTGATAATATTTACCCTCAAATTCTAAATTCTGTGAAGGAGGCTTGGTTCTTGCTTTGTACACACCTGGGCCTCACTGAGTCGTTTTCCCATGAGTGGCCTTTCAGATTCATTCCACTGTTCATTTATATGAATTATTCCCTCTAAAGTGAAATTGTTGTCTCATCAGTGTCGTAACAGATAAAACATCCTGCCTTTAAATGTGACAGCACCAGCTGTACCTGTGTACACCTTGTGTAGAGTATCTTTCCTTAGCTAAACTCAGAGGTTCTGTCTCTTAGCTTAGGCATGTCAGCTGTCCCTGTTCAGAGAACAGCTGCCACACTTGTCCTTTGCACTGGAGTTGATGCTGTTGAAGAACTAAGCATAGAATAAATGACTAAAGCTGAAAATCAGCATCTGCATTTTGGTGATGCTCAGAACAACTGGAGTTGTCAGACTGTCCAGCTTTTAACTTGCAGTGATCAAGTGTCACAATCAGCTTTGTGCAAGCTTTGGCTACCAAAGCAGGATGGCAGGAGTGAGGACAAGCCTGTAATGCTCAGTGAATATAAGCAGATTTTGCTGCTGCTTGCATTCAGCTACTGGTAATTAGGGCTAAGGCAAGAACTTAAAACTACATGGGTTTTGGAGTATGCTTAAATCTTTCTTTATTGGAATGCAGGTGGAGTCCAAGCAGTTCCAGAGTGGCAGAATCATGCAAGCAGTGGAAGGTGTCAGAAGGGTAACTGATGGTAGCCCAACCAGTCAGGCACCCACACATACAGGGTTAAAGTACTGAATCCTGATTTGTCTTCTGGAATGGTGACAAGTTGGGAACTGCAGCCAGCAACAGCTTTGATGTTTCTTGAAAGGAAATAAAATGCTTTTTAAAAATTAACTTGTTAAATTTGATGAGGAAGTTCAAAAGAATTTGCAATTTATTAGATTAGTCTGGTCTCTGCTTAAGTTTAGTTTCTGCAGCTGTCCCAGTTTGCAGTGGTGAAGTTGTGTTGAACTTAGGTACAGCTTTCAGAAGTTAGCAGTTAGATGCCTGTGCAGAGAATCTCCCAAGTGGGTTAAGTGCAGTAGCATGGTGTTTATTAAAAGGTCCCCTCCACTCATGATCTTTTCAGTCACTGGGTTCTTGCACTGGCTATACCAAATATATGGAGAAAGGGTCAAACAAATGCACAAGAGCTCTGTTTTTGAGTGCTTCACTGTTAATTGACAAATGCAAAGAAAATGAGGCATTTTTGGTTTATTCAAAAATTACAAAAGAACACTAAAGCTTAAGGATAAGTGAATAATCCCCTTTGTCAAATGTGCTGAGCATAAAGCCTGCAGTGCAATTTTATAAAATAGAACACAGCTTGGATGTGTGCTTAAAGCCACTGTAAGGAGTGATTCCATTCCTTGAGTTGTCTTCTTTTGGATCTGGCTGGGACATGATAGGAACAGATTCAAGTGCCCTTTTCTTCTGTACTCTGTGCAACACGATTCTGTAGACCCCCGTTATGGAGCTGCGCGCGTCTCTTCCCCGGTTGTTCTGAATGTGCTGTTCTGTGATTCCAAGGTCTTCCAGAATATTTTTCACTTCAATTTCTTCTTCTTTTAGTGTACTGATGTCTGATAAATATTTTGGATCCAGTTTAAATGTCTGTAAAGGTTTGGGGAACTGTATTCCTTGCATCCATTCACTGTTCATAATCAGTTTGACAGAGTATCTCTTGGTTGGTACTGGCTGAAGGACTCCTTTTATCAGTTTCTGGCAGTTTTCTGAGAGGCAGGGAGGCAAAGTGTATGTCCCTTCAAGAATGCACTTTTTCAGTTTGCCTACTGTATCTGCCCGGAATGGCATGCTGCCTGTCATCATGAAGTATAAGAGGATTCCCAGTGCCCAGATGTCTACATAGATGCCAATATAGTTTTCATCTCGGAAAAGTTCAGGAGCAGCATAAGGAGGAGAGCCACAGAAAGTTTTTAAAGTTTCATCTCTTTTACTTATTGTGCTGAATCCAAAGTCTCCCACCTTAACACAGGTGTTACTGGCATAGAAGACATTTTCTGCTTTCAGGTCTCGGTGAATGATATTGTTGTCATGCTGTGGAAGAAGAGGAAAAGTTGGTATTGGTTTGTTCCCAGGAAAGTTCTCAATGGCTACCTCTAATTCATTTATTAGCCTGAAGGAGAAAGGGAGTTATCTTGGGCAAATTCTGAAACTGGTATTGCAATTATTAAAATTAAAATTATGACTCAAATTTAACTTAATTCTCCAAGGATAGAAAACCAATTGAGTAGGGAGAGGAGAAGGATGCTGGGATTTTTAAACACAGCACTCTCTCAACGTGTTAACTAATAGCAACTATTTTCATGAATGTGTGAGTGCAGTGTGACTAATCCTGCAAGACTAGACAGATTCATGTGCAAAATCTGTATTTTTTTTAGGGTTCGTGGCACTTGTTTTTGCAGTTACTACATGCAACTTACAGATTTAAACATGTAGTTCACTGATTGAACATTGTCACAGATAAAATAAGAAATCTGTCATCATTACATTCTGTGATCTAATGTCCTATGAGGAACTGGTGGTGGTAGGAGAAAAGGACCACAGAGTTGGGCTTCAGAGTACATCATGTTCCTGGACAGCCAAGTTTAGTAGTGTTTTTGTTTTAGAAATCTATAATACATACACTGTAATTTCTACTTTTTTCCCATTGGAAATGCCAGTACTCAAAATGAATTTGCTCTGCTTAGTGATGACATACCTGCTTTAGTTAAGTAAGAGTTTAGCTTCATCTTTGGAATAACTAGAAGGAATGAATGAGCACTCTCTGCCTTATCCTTTGAAGTAACATTATACAGTATCTGGAGGCAATAAAGAAACTCTTTGGCATCCTATTTCAACTTTCATCAGTAACTGCCAGGGATCCTCTGTCCTTGTGGACTGGCAGCAAGGAGAAAGGATTTATGTAGCCTGGATGTGATGGCTTAGCAAAAGTGAAATGTGCAGAAGTTTCTGTGTACAAATGAAGAGGTTGGCCAGCTTGATAGTCTATGTTTAATTCTAATAAATAAATGTGGTGTAATTTTGAAATGCAAATTCAATTCCTATAGCTGCAGGGTGCCTGTCCTTTGGATAAAACGTTGAAGCTAATCCACCACTTAAAGCACATACAATAATTTCGTCAAAATAAATAAGAAATGCATGCTGTTTATGTAAGCCAGGAGTAGCGTGCGATGCAATCCCCAGACGTCTGACCTGGGATCACCCTTGTTTCTGACTTCGCCAGAAGCTGTTATGTGGCAAGGAGGACAGGAGCCACCGGAGGGCACCCTGAGCCAGTTTTAACGAATGCTGCTTCTCAGACTTGTAGGACAGTTCTCCGTGTTTTTATTTTTTTGAAGTAGCTGTAATTACTCTGCAAGATTCAGAGATGTACTTAAAAAAGGAGTACTTAATTGCTCCTTTTCTGCCTTGACAAGATGCTTTCGGTTCTACAAACAGCATCATCTTCAATGTATATATTGAAGACCCGGCTAGAAGTGACTCGTTGGGCGTTAACCTCACAGACTTGCATCGAAGTGAGGAGCAGGAATTGACTGTCTTTAAGTGACAGATTCACACATTCATTAATGAGCAAGTCGGATGTTTGCAACACCTAACCAGCCTCTCTGGAAGCGGAAGAGCGACTGATCCTTTGTTTTGAAATAGGGAGGGAAGAAACGAAGCTTTGTTCACTGATGCCCACAGCACATTAAAGCAAACAGAACACTCGTGCTAGAAGGGTGATTCCACCCACCAGGTGTTCCCAATCTCCTCCCAAAAGCTGCCAACAGAGAGGCAGTAACTTGAGGTGGATATGAAAACTCTCAGATAGCTTTAACAGCTCTTCTATAGCTGTTAGCTGTTTTGCTTTTTAATAATGTGGGCCTGAAATTTCGGGTAAATCTACTGTTGAAATTCAAAAGAAATATCCACAAAATGAGCTCAGAGTAGAGAGAGGCACCATGCCTTTGTAAGAGCAACTTACCATGTGCTTCACAGCAGACACAATCTGGGAGAAGATTATTTTACACTCTGTTTCTAGCAGCTTTCCTTCTGTACTGATTTTAGTGAAGAGCTCCCCACCTCCTGCATACTCCATCACCAGGTGCAGTTTTGAGAGTGTCTCCACCACTTCATACAGCCTGATGATATTTGGGTGGTGCAGCTTTTCCATGCTGGATATCTCACGAGACAGCAAACGTTGAGTCTTCCGGTCTAGCTTTGTCTTGTCCAAAATCTTAATTGCAACTTTCTCTGAGAAGAAAAACATTTTTTCCATGTTGTTAATGCAACAGGTACAAAATGGTAATACCATTGACATACAATGATGCTTGGTTGTAGAAATGCAATAAAATTTCACCTCATCAGTATAAACTAAGCTGCAGGGGCCTACTAAGCCCTGCAGTCTCTCACACAAGCCCTGCCCCTTTCTGTCTACAACAACCTACTCAGTGCTGGGGTAACTGAAGGCTGGTAGAGTACTCCAAGGGCTGATCAAATCATCTGCTGCCTTGATGTGCGTTGCTGTGACAGGCTTATATGTGTCTGAAGGTACAGCATCTGCTTTTGGTGTTCACTGCTGGTAGAGAGTCTGTGTTTTTGTTGCTAGCTCAGAGCTCCTCAGATGAGCCAGGTACTTGGAGACTAATGGAGGTGTGAAATCTGTGTGCTCCGTTTCCGACCAGGCAGAAAAATTTGTGGGGAATTTAGAGGCTTTGGCTATTTATTCTGAGCAGTGAAGTCAAGTAAGCCGCAGGGATCCTGTAAGACAGCAAATCTAGCTGGCACATACTGTTCTGGTAACGCAAAGCTGCTGTTAAGTACTACATGTCTCTGAAAGCCTACACAGAGAAGCCAAAGCAAAACACATATATATCTGCAGCTGCATCACATCAGGGTAGCTCAGAGCAATATGAATAGGTAAATCACAGTTGCCCTTATGTTCCTGTTTTAGTCTGTAGGTTACAGCTTTTGTCTTTACTCTTCTGAACACAGCCGGTATTTGAAGGATTTGTCTGGTTAAAACAGGTTTATGGTGGCTTTGTATAACTTATCAGGACAGCAAAATTAAAATGGATCATAGCAATAAAAACAACTATTTTTTCCCAGGAAGAAGGGATTCTTGGTTGTTCAGTTTTGGCTTTTTTTTTTCCCTCAAGACTATCTCAGTCAAACAATCACACATATCTTAATAATTTATCACTTTTAATAAATCTTTCAGAAAAAAACTTCACCTTGGTCTCTAGTAAATGGGAATAAATTAGGAAAAATGGTATTGTTCACTTGGTGCTGTAAGAAAAGAGAGAGAAGGCTATTGCATTTTTACACATATTCAGGTATAAAACCATTCAAGTTTTTACCAAATAGTGTATCAGGTTTTAACTCAAGTTTAGTATTTCAACATATATAAAGGAATGTTAAGGATACTTATGCATGTGTCTGTACAGATCAAGAAAACTCCATATTTGGTATATTTACATTTTTTAGTGTGATACATAAATCAATTGATCTCCCTGCTGAAGTGCAGTAGATGCTTGAAGCACACGTGATTCTTGTGGTGGAAGGTGCTGAATTATCCCTTGATGTGCCTGTTTTTAGGAGTCTGTGCTGAGTACAGGGCAGTTATCCTGGTCACACTGCTTCTCTCGGAGCTGAGGCAGAGCCCCTCAGGGAAGCAGCTACCTCCTGTGTGGAGCTGGGTGAACCAGGAGGAAATGCAGCTACTGACAGTGACTGCTGACCTAGTGAAAGACCCTCATAGCACATTGATCTCCCAAACCCAGAGGAAGGAGCATCAGCTTGCAGTAGGTTATGTTTGCACAACTAAATGCTTACAACGTTTACAGTCTTAACCATGCACACTGGAGACATTTGGGCTTTTAAAATAAAATCTTCTAGGTTCATTTTTCCCCCTGTCCTTTTGCTCTACTTTTCCTCCGGGTAAGTTTTCCTGCTACATTTTAAAAGGAAAGAGGAGAGGAAAAAAAGATTTTGAACTGAAGAGCTTGATCCTACTGCAACACCACCATGAATCAGGACAAACTCCTTTAAATCTACATCGTTACAGCTGCAAATGCATTCCATGCAAAGAAACCTGACACCTTCCTTTTATTCTCTAAACTCTTCCTTTCTGCTTTCAAAGAATGTTTGTTTACAAATCCTCTATTATTCTTGCTTAGCAGCTGTGCTGAACAGGACATTTTTAGCAGGCAGCTTATTTACCAAAATAATTACAAAAAGAGTTGGAAGAGATTTTGATTGACTATATGCAGTGTATGAGGTTTGAAAAGTGCTAGACGAAATCTTAGTAATAAAAACTACGAAAAAGTTGGGAAATACCAATTTCAGGAAGAAATAGTGTATGATGTGATGGCAGAAGGAAAAAATATACAAACAAAACCAAGTTAAAATTGCTTTATAAAAAAGGCAAACTGGGTGCCTGGACATTCCTGCTTTTGCAATTTGTGTCACATTAGACAGACTTCTTAACGAGCTATAAATTTTGTATGTCCATAATTGCTTCCATTCAGCTGTGATATCACATTTCCTGTGTCAGATGGAAGGCATGTAAAATAAAAGTTATACAGGGCTTAGGAATTTAATGGTCCTTAGCAAGAAAATGCCATGAATTTCTGGAGCAAATCTCTGCCAAAATTCAGGTTAATATAGTGGGCAAAGCCCCTGAATAACACAGCATATACAGAAACATAAATCAGAAAAGACCTCTAAGATCATGAAGTCCAACCTGTCAGGCCCACCACTAAACACTGTCCCTAAATGGCACATCTACATGTCTTTTAAGTAACTACAGGGATCCATTCCAAGGCCTGACCACCCCTGTGGTACAGAAATTTTTCCTAATGTCCAACCTAAACATCAACCTTTCCTGGTTCAACAAGGTACAACTGGAATAGCTGAGAACAGGGAGTGGTGCTGAATGGAGTTATATCCATCTGGGGCTAGTCACCATTAGAGTTCCACTGGGCTCAGTACTGGGGACAGCCCTGATTAATGTCACTCAGTTTGCAAGTGAGTGACACCTCTCCTGGTACAATTTGAGGCCATTTCCTCTTACTCTGTCCCTTGCTACCTGGGAGAGAAGAGGCCAACCCCCACCTGGCCACAGCCTCCTGTCAGGCAGTGGTGGAGAGTGATCAGGTCCCCCCTGAGCCTCCTTTTCTCCAGGACAAACACCCCCAGCTCCCTCAGCTGCTCCTCACAGCACTTGTGCCCCAGAGCCTGCCCCAGCTCCATTGCCCTTCTCTGGGCTCTCTCCAGCCCCTCAGGGCCTTTCCTGCAGTGAGGGCCCAGCCCTGGACACAGCACTGGAGGTGTGGCCTCAGCAGGGCCCAGCACAGGGGGACAATCCCTGCCCTGGCCCTGCTGGCCACAGCATTGCTGATCCAGGCCAGGATGCCATTGGCCTTCTTGGCCCCTGGGCACAGCCTGGCTCATGTCCAGCTGCTGTCACCAGCACCCCCAGCTCCTTTCCAGCCACTCTGCCCCAGCCTGTGGAGCTGCCTGGGGCTGTTGTGACCCAAGGGCAGGACCTGGCACTGGGCCTTGTTAAACCTCACACCACTGGCCTCAGCCATGATCCAGCCTGCACACATCCCTCTGCAGGGACTTCCTGCCCTCCAGCAGAACAACACTCCCACCTAATGTGCTGTCACCTGCAAACTGAGTGACATTAATCAGGGCTGTCCCCAATACTGAGCCTAGTGGAACTCTGCTGGTGACTAGCTCCAGATGGATAGCTCCATTCAGCACCCTCCCTGTTTCCAGCTAGCCAGACAGCTTTTTATCCAGTGAAGAGTGCACCTGTCCAAGCCATGGGACATGGCATCCACATCATAGCACTAAAGATTTTTCTGTGTTTTCTAAACAACCAAGACAGCCCTTGTGAGGGAAACAAGGCTCACCATCCAGTATGATCCTGAAGTTTTTTCATCTCTCTCTCTCTAGAAATCATGTGTCCTGCTACAACAGATCACAAAGGCAAGAGAAAAACATATGTAATTTTTACAAAGGTTCATCTTTGTAAAAAAACAAAACTGTTTCCTCTTTTGATATAGGATGATACAGGAGAGAGAACATATTAAAACTTGCAGTAACTGAAGAGCTGAACAGCCCTCTGACACATACACCACCTTCTTCTACAGAGACCAGACCAGCATTAATGATGAAGCCTTTTATTTATATAATCAGATTAAAAAAAAAAAAAAGACTAGCACTCATTAACACTGCGCAGAAACATAATTTCACACAGATAAACTCATAGGCAGAATGAATCAGAAAACATTTGTCTTTCATTCTTCCTTCCTCATGAGAGTTGCAAACTTAACATCAATAATCAACTCCCTTTCTCCCTTTTAACCAAAAAGTTATAGACAAACAAAAGAAAAATAATTTGAGAGATTTCTGTTGAAAAATAACCTCTTCCAGAAAAAGAAAAAGTACAGTTTTGGTTTTGGTATTTAGCTTACTGTATTCACTGAAGTTCAAAAATTTTCAATCAGCTCTGTTTAGATACTAAAGGAACCTGTTTCATAAGTAAGTTCAGCAAAGGGTTAATCCAGATCAAATTTCTAACTGCCTTTCATTAGCATTCCTTATGTTCCCAGTACAGGAGAAGCATTTTTTCCAACAGTAAGCACAAAACAGTTACCTCAGGAAGAAAAAGAAATATCACAGAAGAGGAAACAATTTGTGAACCAAGTAGAAAAGAGATGCTTTTCTGAAACAAGAATAACCAAAACCTCAAAACCCAGTTAAAGCAACCCTTGGGTGTTGACAGGCTTAAATGTGAAAAATTAAGTACCATCGGTTCTCCATTTAGATTCCCAGTGTAACAACCACTGCCCCCGAGGGATAATTGTGACCTTTCACCCCTCTCAGATCTGGGCTGAAAAAAAATAACAATAGATAACACAGTTTTGGGGCATATCTCGTTCTCTCACCTGTAAGACGATGAAGGGAAGAAGAGTCAATCAAACTGAAAATCAAAGACTCTTAGAAGAAAAGCAAAATAGTAGTGTACAAAGACACAGAGAAAACTAGCCACTCTGACAGAAAACAACAATTTCTATTATTGTCAGACAAAGGCAGAAGATGTAACAGTACAGCTGATGACAAGTTCTTAGTTATACCTATGACTGAAGTGTCCACTGCAGTTACCTAGCCCTTCCAGTCCTTCCTAGAAGCAGTAGATAGTAGATATTGTTTTAGACAGCAGCTAAAACAATAAAACTAACTGACAATTCAACACAAACACCAGTTTGGTGATACCAGAGCTTCTTCCCCTGCACCTGTTCCTCCCACACCTATAGCTAGTTTCTCTCACACCTATAGCTCCCATCCTAGCTTTTTACAGTAAAGAGCCATCAGCAAATGAGTCAGTTAAGTGGGCATTTCTCACTAAAATTACCATGGCCAAATAAACTATTTTGTCCATACTAGTAAAATTTGTGATGAAACAAAGGAAGCCTTGCTGCCTCTGGCTGCAGGCAGGAGCATACCCAACCTGCAATCCTGGGCATTCATCACCTGCATCCCTGCAGGCCAGGAGCTGGGGCAAGGAAAAGGGTGGATAGACATGGAAGGTTACAGCAGGGGAGGCCCAATACCACACTTCAAAGTGTGGAGCGTCTGAGCCACAGGATGTGTTAACTCCATGAAGTGCAGCAACGAACTCCACCTGTAACAGCTGCCATGTAGAGAAAACCTTTCTAGTTTCTTTAAAGCAGAATCCAGCCCTGAGGATTTATGTGTGACCCTGTCTGTAGATTAACTCAAAAATGTTAAAAACACACACACATACACACACAGACACACACACACACACACACAAACTCTATATGTGTATTTAAGGTTCATAGAGCCTCTTTCTTCCCATAGGAAGCCATTTATATAGGTCACTCAGCATGCAATGGCGCCTACCTTTGGTTAGGGAATGAATTCCAAGCTTCACTTGTGAGAAATTCCCACTTCCTATTTCTCCTCTGACTCGATAGAAGGCAATTCTCTTTCCCAGTGTTAATTCTTTCACCACCTTTTCATTATGAGACATATCCTGCATCAGTTTCTCAAATGGGGTCAGCCTGTGCTGTTTGCCCTCTTCATCTCCTTCGTGGCACTCTGGGCGCCCATCATCGTCTCTGCTGTCCTCGTGATGCCACCTGGAACAGCGGTATTTTCCAAGACTTCCTTCATTCACATATCCTGTTGTCATAGTCTACAGGGTGATCACTTCCCCATTTAACAAGATGTCCTGAGAAGTTTAAATGAAGTAATTCTATATGAATATGCAAGCCCTGCACATTACGGACACTGCGGCAAATGCAAAAAAAAAAAAATATTAAAAAAAAAAAAATAGCAGCTTACAGAAAGTCCAAAGATTAGTTTGGAAATTTGTTCAAAAACAAATCTGGCACATCTACATATTGCATGTCCTGTTCAAAATAAGAGCTAAAACATCCATTCCTCACTAACAGAGTTAGTGTCTGAGGATCTTCAGCTGCAAGGTAAAAGAGGCTTTGCAATTAAAACTGCAAACTTTGTGCAAGAAAGTGGCAAGGTGCTCGCTGTCTATGCAGTACATTTGACACATGCAAAATATGTGACACAAATATTCAGATTTTAGCTGGATCCTTTGAGAACTAACTTGATAGATAAAGGTCAAACAGAAAGCTGATTAACTGCTCCGAATAAATCCAGAAACTTCTAGCTAATTTTTAATAGCTGACCTTAAGAGCGTCGTTCTCCTTGATTCTGGTAAAAGTCCAAAAGCTGACTGTAGGGATTGCCTTTGATTCATTCTTCAGCCTGTGAGCTTGTCACTGTACCTTGGAAATATCACTGTGTGTGGAAGCCTTGCTGTAAAAAGTACGCTGCCCCTCTGTTTCTTTCCCATGGTGTGTTCAACAAAGCAACTGATTCTGGAAGATGACAGGAAAAGCATAATCTGTGCACCAGGCAAAAGAAATGCTGCGCCTCAGTATCCCTGCAGTCACATGGCAGGACAATACAGGATTAAGTAACTGCAATGTCACGTTAACCCTCCTTTATTTAGATGAGCTTTCTTTAACGCCTTGAGCCTTCTCAAAATTTTGCCAGACGCGTGGTGTTCCTGAGCAGACAGATGAAGAAAGTAATTAAAACCTTTACATAACAGCTTCACTGAATGACAGCATGACCTGTACCATTTCACCAGTTTAACTCTGGCAGCACAGACACAGAAGTACTTACCCTAAATACACAAGCAACCACTTACCTTTAAAACAGCATACCAATTTTTTCTTCTTTACCTTTCTCTTTTAATCTTGAAAGCCAGGAGTTGATCAGCAAGTGCTGATCCTGCAGCTGCATGCCTGAGGGTGGTGAGCTGGGCACGAGAGCTGAGACAGCTCAGGCAGTGGCAGCGCTCACCTCCCCTGCTCCCAGCCTGCAGCACACACGACTGCCAGGACAGATGCACCAGACTGAGGGGGAGTGAATCAGACCAGTAACTCACTGCCTGAAGCTTAGCTAGACAGTCACCTAAGGTGCCACACTAGCAGAGGGCATGTGGCATTTGCCAGGTGGAGCTGCCCTCTAAACCCCACAATCTCCTTCGTAAGCAAGAGGAAGAGAGGTCAGAGGCACAACCTAAATGCAAAGAAAAAGCAGCTGGTGATGGTTTCATTAAATGGGAACTTGAGTGGCACAGAGGCACTCATCAGCTCCTACAGAGAGGCCAAGGTGACTGACCTATGCTCTGGGACACTGCTCCCTACCTTGAGACACACTGAAGAAATTTTGAAAGTCACTTTACCTCTCTGTGCTGCAACCACGTTGCAGGCAGACAAACCTGCTCCAGGGTGAGGCAGAAAGCCTGGCTTTCCCTCAGAGTCTGTGACTCTCTCTGTCACTTCTCGGAACCAGGGACACTTCTTACTGCGTGTGCTGCAAACTTAATGGCTGATGCAGTTTGTAACTGGAAGAGAGGGAGAATTTGCTACTTCCATAATGCCTTTGTTAACTCTTTTTGGCTTACTCATTTTTGAAGGAAAGAGCCCTTTTCATTGTTGACAGAAACTAAAAATAATAAACACATAATTATATTATTTTCTGGAGCTAAATAGAGTGAAACCCCTGACAAACACTATATGTGCGCATACAGCTAATGGCTAGATCCTGATACTGTTACTAGGGAAGAGACCAAGTGACAAATAAGAAGATCCTTCAGTATTCTGTCACCAAACCACTCTTTCTTAGCACCAAATATTCTCCCTAATTTTATTATTTTATACCTTGGAAGAAAAAAATCTGTGTGGAAGGACACCCCATCCCCACGCAAACAGAAAAACCCAAACCCCACACCTTACACTCTGTTTTTCCTCCATTTGGGAAAAGGACAATTTCTTTCAGGAGTGTCAGAATTCTGACCCACAGGTTTTCTGCTTTAACCTGTTTCACATCACAATTGTAAAAGTATTCTAGGTAATAAAAAACTCTTTATATGAAACTTGACTGTATTTCACAGTTTTAACGGTGGGTGACACTCTAACAGAGCAGGGCTTTTGGAAGTCACTTGTGTGCTGCACAGTTCCACAGCAATTCAGGGGCAGAATTCTGGCCCCATTCTGCCCTTTGATCTTGAGAACAGCAGCACAGGTTGTACATGCAGAAAGTCTGGAAACCTCCATGAGAAGGGTCAGGCACGCCATGTACAAACTCTATTATTTAATCAAGTTTCTTGAGTGGTGACATCCTCACCACCAAAGAATAGCTGTAACTTACGGCTATAACCTCCCGAGTATGGACAGGTATGGACAATTTTGCTCCTGCAAAAGAAGAAACACAGAACTACCACCATCTGCAAAAATTATCAGTGCCCTTGCAGTTAACTGGCTGTACAGAAAAGGCTGACTGTGCAACAAGAAGGGTTTCCTTCAAACAGACTTGTGTAGACAAGCCCCTCCTGAATACATTCCATTAAGGCACCGAAGGCAGCTAGCCCAGTTGATGTGGATCACATGGGAATGCCACAACCTTGTGGGGACAGAGGAGCCAAGAGAAAGGCAAAACTGCACTGAAGTGTCAGCACATGGCTCTTCCTGAATTTGCTCTTGCAGAATTTCTCCTGGGGCTCAACATGCTGTTTTTCAGAGCACTGCCTATCATTAATCTTCCTTTCAGGCTTGACATGTAACTGCCAACCCTGCAACCTCCTGGCACTTGGCCAGCTGGCTAGGTTTTCCCTGTCTTCTGAGATGAGCTATTTCAGTATTCCTGGTGTTAGCAGGATATATACCATCTATTTATGGCCTACATTCCTTCCTGTAATCAAACCCAGCAAAATCTATCCTGATGTCATACAAAAGGACACTGACTGTAAAAGAAAATAATTCTAAGAGAGAAGGGAAAAATAAGGAAATCAGGAATGATCCAAACACAAGAAAGACCAGTGATTGTTTTTTTCCTCCAGTCTGGCTGACCAGTGAGAAGAACTTCACAAAAATTTATCTGACCAAATAATCACTTTAAAAAATAAAATTAGCAATGAAAAGAAAACCAAAGCCAAAAGCAAACCACTATAAAAAGCATTACAAGACAGTGAACGAATGTATTAATCCTTTAAGACCTAACACTAATGTTGTTTAGCCTTGTTTTTCAAACTGACATTCTCCTCCTATTCTACGAAGTGATGAGTACCCTCAGGCTTCACCTGCAGACTCAGTTTAAACCCCACATCACAACTCTAAGGAAGTTCAGAAAGAGGAGAAAAAAAACTAAACCAAAAAAGAGATCATTTGGTATAGGGAATTTGGTTCCTAAAATCCCATTGTGACAGATAGATAAAAAGTGACCTGGTTTTAAGAAGCTTCGAATGGAGCACATGAAAGCACAGAAGCAGCTAGACCAGAGCTCTCTGATGGCACTGTGTTTGGCAAATTGGTCTCTCTCATTAAACCTGTCTTTCAGAGGCAAAAATCCACTCAGCTTTGAGTGCTTAAACTGCTGCAGCTCCTATTAGAGTGAATGTGAAGGAAGTTACACTGGAAGGTCTCCTCCCACTCAAACTGTCACAATACCAGGTGTTTTTAATGAGGATGTCACTGGATATTGCAACTCATTCACTAGAGTTCCCTTTTCCTCTCTGCTGTCTAGTCTGAGGAGATAGGGATTTTTAAGGTATTTCCCTAGGGTAGGGGATTAGTCAAATTTTTTTAAATTCCCTTGAAGAACAGCATGTCTCCTGCTTAGTGGATTATATGCACCATGCACCAGCTCTGGATCAAAACTGATTACTGATTTAAAATAGCAGGGATTTTTTTTTTAACTCATCTGCTAGAAAAATATCAAGCCCATTTTTTTAGTCACAGCTTTGAATGTTCAACTGTTGCAAGAAAACACCAAAAACTTCGTATACTCCTCTGTATAGAAGACCTATCTTTTACAAAAGATTAGAGGCCAGCAAAACAGTCCTGCAATATCTGTAACACAGACCACAAGTGACACAAAAGTGCTGCTCTGCAGACAGACACCACAGAGAAAGTAACAGCTCAGCTTCTGTGCTTATGCTCAAGTAACATTGACTGCATGGCTGCTGTGGCCAAAGGAAGTCAACATCTGTTCAAAGTTTGTCTTGAGCACATTTTTTTTTTTTTTTTTGTTTTACATGAGAAACACTCTCAGTCTTATTTCTGTGAATGCCAGGAAACAGAATGACTATATAAAATACACCTCAGAGTTTCACATGAATTTTTTAAAAAAACCCCAAAACCCAAGTATTCAAAATGCAAAGTACAGCATGGTTACAGGATGAACACAGACCTCTATGTTCCCAGCTCACGTAGGAGAAAATACTAACAGGGCACTGACCATGGAGAACCTCTAGAAACTCCCTGCTCTCTCTGCCCAGGCCCACACACCACCCATTTCCATGCATCCCAGAACTACTCCTGTTCGCTGGCACAGCATTCAGTTTGCCAGTAATTGTTTGATGAAAACCAGACATGAAGAAACATCATTCTTATCAGCTTCCTGCTGTGCCTGGGAATGCTTTGGATAACAGCCACAGCCAGGGCATCACTGCCAGCTCTGTGTGCTGCACTGGACAGGCTGCAGCTCCGGTGTGAACTCGAGCTGAAGGGACTGTGACCCGTGGATGCTGGGAGCATGGTGGTACCTCTCAGAGTGGCTCTGGCTGTGTTTGTGACTGTGCCACCGCAGGTACACCTCTGGAGAGCGATTATGGCCCATGCAGGCCATGCTGGAGCAGGCGCACCTCAAAGGACTGAATAAATCTATGCTGCAGTAGGTATAGCCCTGAGGAGACTGTGGCTCACAGACATGGCTCCTCTAGAAGCAGGTACAGCCCTAAGGCACAACAGACTATGGATAAAACCTGGCTGGAGCAGGGGCACGGGTAGCACTTCATTGCACTGTCAAGCCATCACACACTGGACTCGATCATCTTAAGGTCTTTACCAATAGAAATGATCCTATCATTCTTTACCAAAGATGTGGCATTGTTTTCCCACTCAGGGAACATTAACATATGCAGCAACCCTGGCTGAAACGGAACATAAACACTTTCAAGGCTTCTGTGTGAAACCTCACTAACAGAGTGCCAAGGGAAGCAGGAAGAGATAACAAACAGTTGTACTGTACACACTCCTTCCTCACAATTAAATGCTTGTTCTATATGCTGTAATCAGAAAAAAACAAAAACAAAAAAACCCCAAGAAATTCTGGTATAAAAAGGAAAAAAATAGCCAAGAAAACCCCTCTCTACACTGCAACATGATAACTCTAACCAGCAACTTAATTCTACAATTGTAACTTAGAGCAAAAGACAGGGAACTCTGCAGCCCATTTAGAAGTTTAATAAGCCTGAGCCCTTCATACTGAAGCAAAATAGAGGTGGATGCTTACTCAAGTGTCCCAAAACCTCAGTGGAAAGACTGAAACCTTAATCTTTTGGATTGACCCCACAGTCATTGTGGGATGGACCCCTAAAGACAAACCCAATTCCTTGGAAACTGATGGAACATGATCTCTCAAGGCTTTTACCTGACCAGCCCCTTGCCAGACCTGCTGACTGAGCACTATTCAGCACGGGTCAGTGTAGCACAAAACTGTCGATCTAATTTACATCCCACATTTATTTAATCCAAATTCCTTCTTGCCAAGACCAGAGATGTGAAATAAAGAAAAAAAATACTGGTGTGCCCTGTTTTGTGGTCCACCTCTAAAAGATCTCTCCATGATCTTCAACAAGCTAACCCTCCTGTGTCCAGGATTGCTACAACAATGTAAATAAATAAAAATTAAAAAAATAAATAATAATAAAAAAATACCCAGCGGGACCCCAGGCTGGGCCAGCACAAACACACGCTGACCCTGTGGGGCTGCCCACGCCTGCGTGGCAGCAGCAGCAGCTCAGGAGTCGTGCAGGGCCACTGACAGGCACTTCATGTGACACGGGTGACAGGGTGCAGCACAGACTCACCTGCCCCCTGCCCTGGGGGTCACCTGCCAACAGGCTGGAATAAGCTCTTGGCAGAAGAGGGAAGGCTGCACAGAGCCCTCAGCAGCCAGAGTTTACACAACCCTGCCAACACAGGCTGGGCGCAGCCCAGCTGGTGGAGTCTCACATCAAATCCACTGTCTGCAGTGTACAGGGCATATGGAAAAGAAAATCAACATAACACAAACCATACTAAGCGGGTACATTAAGACTTGTGAACTAGAAACTAAAATCGGGTGGGGGGGGTGCAGGGGAGCAACTCCTTTCATCCTTTCACAACACTGCTGATAAAACAGCTAGAAAGAGAATTGAAATTAATTAGTCTTTGAATTGTGCAGAAAATAGCATTAAAAACAAAGACAAAAAAAAATTTATTAGTAGAACCCATTGATTTCCCAGGTCTTTGAAATACATGGGAGGGATTAATTTGAAGTCTGACTGTTTGAAATTAAATTTACCCTTTCAAAACTTTAGCCTGGCCAGTCTATTTTATTTTCTTCTTTGAGGTATAATGCAAATGACATCAATTTGCCTCAGAATTGTTCTTCCAAGATAAAATAAATTTCCATTAAGCATGTGTTTCTGAGTCAACAGAGATGCAATAAAGTCTTTTCCAGCCTTTTAAGTAACAGAAAAAAATTACATCTAACTTGGTTATTTGTCTAAATATTAGTTTGACTCCTTTTCGGTGAAAATAAAATAAATTCTCTAGATAAAGCAAGCTATAGTCCAAGAAGTAAGAAACAGCAATACTTAGAGTACTGCTGAAATCACTGAAGAAATCAGTCTTCACTTACATCAAGAAAATGATTGCATATTTAGGCAGATATGCTTTGCTAAGAAGACAGCCTACAATAAACTCACCCTGTCATTTTCAAGGAAGAGAAACCTAAACTGTGCTCCCATACAGAACATTTTCTGGTTCATATTGTCTATCACAGTTTTCTTTCACTACCCTCACTTAGTAGTTGGGACTTAGCAAATAGAAACAACTCTAGTTATCTCATATAAGGTAATCAAATTTAGTTGCATCACTTTATATACACTACTCAAAAGTACTGAGTAATAAAGGGTTAAGCATTTTAAGGTAATTTTTCAATGTAATTGGGCAGAAGACAAGCAGTTGGTATAATTCTCCAGGGACCTCCTTGAAAATTTATAAACCCTACACTGCACTTAGGAATATACTTTATAGTGATTGGAGCCTTCAATTTTTCAGAGTAATCTCTAAGACATCTGAGATTTACCCTGAATCAGTATTAAGAAAACAGTGCATTACAGTAATTACATTCCTCACTAACACAAGGCACAGATGTAGAAATATAATACCCACATAAAAGTGTCCGGAGAGCAGCATCATGAAGACTTGGTTTTAAAATTGCTGAAGAATTATCCCCTGAAAGTGTTGTTGCAACTTCTTTGTCCCCGCCCATTTTAAGTGTCCTGAAGTGACTGCAGCTTTGAGAATTTCTTGAGATTTTAGAGAAAAAAAATCTAGGTAGAAAGACAGGTATGTGCATTTCTCATCTCACTTACCATTAGATTGGAAATATCTAGAATACACCAGAAAACAACAAGGAAACGGAAAATAGTCCCAGACATATTTCTCTAGTAATGTAAGAGCGTGTGCCACCTTCTCAGAATAAAGCGGTCCCCTTCCCATGCAGACCACATGCCCTTCACACCAGCTCCCACCTCTGGAACTCTATTTGGGTACCCCATGCTGAAAAACCTTTGCAGTGCACTGCTACCAGGTTTGCCATCCATATGACCTCCTCAAGTCTTGCAGGCACAGACCCACAGAGCAGGGAAATAAGCACAAGCTCCCCAGTGCTGCTGAAACTTCGATTAATCTCTGGAAAATGGTTAATGCAGAGCAAATCTTCAAGATGCAGCAAGGAGCTTAGCAGGAAGAAATCTGATCTTATTTGACATCCTAGAGGTCGTAAGTCACTAATCTCTATATCCAAGACATCTCTCCCACTAAAGATTCCTCTTCCACTGGACTGAGAACAGAATAGGTATTTTTGAAATTGTGATCGAGAGAAACAGTACAAAGGCAGCAAAAAACACTCAAGACAGCCCACTGTGGATGGAAATGTTCTATCAGCTTCATCAGTGTGATGCACATCCTAAGTGAAGGATATTAACCCTAACTAGGTGAAGCACAACCCTAGATTTTACTTTTCTTTTGAGACTTCAACTTCAGTGTTGCAGCTTAATGCTTCACATGCATCTTAGATCCTAGGCTTCCTTTACAAGCCTTATTTTTTTTTTCCTTTTTAACTGACCTGGTTTTGGAGTAGTGAAAAATTCATAATGCTGTCTCAAACTGAATTTCCAAGTGCAGCAGTGTGTGCTGTGGAAGCTGCCAGCACATTTAGGCAACTGATCAGAGGATCAGATTTAGGCAACTGCTGAGAGGATCAGCAGAGCACACAGTATTTGAGGGCAGGCACAGATCAATACCCTGGGAAACTACAGAAGAGGAACACTGCAGAGCTCCAAGAAATACAGACCTTACTACTGATCCCCTGAAAGACAGTCATGTGAAAAAAGCTGCTACATCTCAAATCCCTAAAACCCATGCTACTTTTCATTTCACATTCAAACAGCAAAAACTTTCCTGAATTTAATGAATATTAATGTTAATAAATTTTGCTAGCATTTAATTTCATTAGCTAATCTTATAGACATTTGTTGAATATGTGTCCTGGAAGTCAGATTATTATTATTATTATTATTATTATTATTATTATTATTATTAGTATTAGTATTAGTATTAGTATTAGTATTAATAGTAATAATAGTAATAATAGTAATAATAGTAATAATAATAGTATTGCTGCTCTCACTACTATTATTACTGTGAGAAGGAAGGGTTGTGTGAACTGTTTCCTTAGAAAAAACAGAGCAAATCAGAGTAAAAAAGATAGTAACAGTTGATACTTTGTTAAAATGGTAATGAGTAACACACTCAATGTTGAAGCTTAGGGAAGAGATTTTAACAAATCTGCAAATATGGAAATTAAGAATAAATCCATGTAACTCTATCATTACATATAACTCTATGGTATTACACAGATACTAATTACATTCCATGCTTTCAGGGAGCATAGATTCACTAAAGAAGCAGAAAGCAAATAGATGCAGAATACATAGTATTCTGTACATACAGTACAGCAAATAAGCAAATAAGCAAATTTTAGAATATCTTGCAGCTATAATCTTCCCTGGAAGCATCCACTCCCATAACACAGTTCCGTGGACAACCACCACACATGTAACACAATCCAAAATCCTAAGTTTATTTAAGAGTCTGTAGGTAAGAGACTCCAGTTTCTCACCTTTCCTCAATCTTTTCCTTAAAGAAATCTGCAGGAGAATTTCAGATTAGAATCCAGAAATATACCTGAGACTAGAGATATGCAGAAGACTTTATAAGCTATTTCTATTAGACTAAAGTTCTGAAATAGCAATCTATTTTTAAATAGACAACAATGTAATGCTGCTAGCATTTCATTCTCTGACTAATCTCTCCTGGATTTGCTTAATGCTACACCCCTTTTCCAGCAGCCTTTTATTGGCTCTAGGAAAAGCAGCTGCCTGAGTCTAGCAGAACTCAATGCAAAGGAAAAAACTCTAGTTTCACTTTACTTTGTGAAGTGGGGGGGAAAGGACAATGGGAAATCAATCAGTTGAATTACTTCACAACTAGTGTTTAAGAGAAAAGAGAAAGAAAAAAGAAAAACAATTGATAAAGTCAAAATATTATAAGAGTCTATACTACTTTAGTGGTGCGAGTTGCTTGAGCACAACCTAATTTTTTCAATTTATCACCGTAATTAAACTATAAAATCTATTTAGTGGGAGTTTTGTTAAAACACTTAAGAATGAAACTGCTGTTTAAGTGGTATGTACGTGAAATTATTTGCCATCAGAAAAACATACTGAGGAAAAAAAAGGCTTTCAAATCATAATGATGCTTTTATATACTACTAAAGGCACACAGAGTGTCTCTAGTTGTTCAAGTGATTGTGCATTTAAAAACATAAAGTTATAAGACCTGCTAAGTTTTCTCGGACAGCTTTTGTGAACAGCGGACAAGAGGAGCAAGAGACAGAGAGGAACAGTCTGTTCAGTTTTTTCCAAATCCAGCAGGCTAACACCAGGAGGCCAGCAAGATAAAACAAGAAATGCTTCTATTGCCTTGAAATCTGAAAAAAGCACAGCTGGCCATCCAGAAGGTCCCATTCTCTCAGGACAAACCCTGACTTGTCAGGTGATGGGCAGGATGTCCCCTGCTGTCAGGATGACAGTCAAGGCCTCTGGCAGTAAAAGGCAAAGTTCTCATGTGCTGGGCATCTCACCCCAAGCTCAAATTCACAATGGCAACATTTCTTTCCAGAGAAAGGACACTCTTCCATCTTCCCGATTATTAAAAAAATGCATAATGAGGAACTGCAGCATCAAGACCAAAATTCTGTTACTCCTCACAGCATTTTACAAATGACATTACATAATTTTAGCACCACAGTGTGACAGCAGGAAACAGGTCAGGAAATGAAGACATGCAAAGAGGTGAATGTTGTAACGGCTGTATTTTCAGGTAAAAGGGACTTGTTTGATCTCATATATCCTCAATCTACTAAATAAGTTCCATTAAGAGTCTGCAAACTCCCAGGGAGCAGACTCATGAGTAGCCCTGAAGAGGTTTATTTGAAGAAATTCTCCAGCAAGCATCTCAAAGTAGACACAATACTGTCCTGGTATAATATTACCTGATGATGTACCAGAGCTAGAACTGCTTTGCTGGCACCAAGATCTTAAGATTGCATCTTAAAGATTAACTGCTTTTTCTGGTTCCTCCAAAGGTCTCTGACCAAATATTCACTGACAATATTTACTCGTGTCTCTCCACAGCAGCAGCATTTCTCAGTGCCACAGCACTATCTGACAGAGAAAAAGAAAGAAAATGCATATCTCTTGCATCGTCTTCATATAATTAGTACTTAACCCAGTTAATCACACCATTTAATCTGATGACACCATGCAGAGCTCAACAGGACTGGAAAGAGATTATTCTCATACCCTCTAAAGCACAGAGCTGGCATAATTTGGTTAACTGGGTCAAAGAACATCATATATTTCTCTCATATCTCTCAGTGTTGCTCATTTTTAAACCTAGGGGCACCCCTAACCATTCTAAAGACAAAGATACAGTTATTTACCATTCTGTTCTTTAACACTGTAGAGTCATTTGTTCAACACAAAAACCAGAATATCATTAATTTGAAAGTCCACTCCCAATTCAGAACCAGCATCAAGCCTATATCCTGCGCCTCTTGCACTTTCAATATAGAATTTCATGATTTTTCATGGACATGATACAGAACTGAACATACACACCACGTGTGTGCACTGCCAATCCAAAGCCAAGCAAAAAGACAACCACTCCTTGCTGTGCTTTCTTCTTGTCCATGAAAAGTAAATTAGACATGCATATAGACTTATTGTTCATTCTAGACAGTGTTACAGCTCCTGCTTTTTACTGCTGATAACGATACTTCTAATACTCCTTTAAGATGTTTTACATATTTTTCCCTCGTAACAAAAAAAATACTGCTTGTATGTACCGTTCACTGTACATAAGTAAAGGAGTTAATCCAACAGCTTCAGTGAATTGCTGCTGTACGCCTAAGACAATCACACACAGATGACCACAAAGGTGAAATTGAACCTTGAAAACTGCTAGACCACAACTGCTAGCCCGATGGACGTAATGAAAACAATGGAGTCTCATTTCAGATGAAGAGGGGATCTGTTCACATTTTCTATTTGAGTACCAACAATGGAATTTCTCATCATGTAAAGGAATCTTAATAATACATTTGATTATTCTGGCCGATCTTACTGCAGCACTAAACGTAAGACAGAGTACTGAGTTTTAAAAAGTTTTGCAATACTACTGAATCAAATGAAAAAAAATTTATGCAGGGACTTCTCATATGGCTTGATGAGGCAGAGTTCCCTTCCTTCAGCCCACATGGGAATTCCAATTCTAACGGAGTTTTCATGCAATTATTATTTCCAAGTAATTAAGACTTTCTTTTAATTCTGATTTCTAACTTAGTAATTAAAGGAACACAGAAAAAATGCTGTTAATAGAGGCATTTTTGCATCCTTCCTCAGTGGTTTCACTGGATGATCTAGTGTTTGCACTCCAAGAATCAGACAAAACAGTCATCTTTTGAGCATGTCCATGTTGCTTCTGTACTGAAATGCATTTGTCAATCTCTCTATGGGCAGAATGTATTACACAGATGAAAATCATAGTAGCAGATGTAAACTTTGACTGTACAAATTGTACATAGAACATACGTGCAAAAAATCTTTAAAATTCCAGAGGCCTTGTCAGACATCTTCTGTTCACAGCCCTGAAATCCCTTTCACATGCCATGCTATATTTACTGTTGGGAGGATTAGTGGAGACCAAAATCAAAAAAAGGGAACTCCCTGTGCTAAAGCTGCCAAACTTCACAAAGCACTTCTGAAGGATAAAATTTCTGAGGAATTGTATTGCAACTAATTGTCATTTCAGTGTCTACCAGCTGAAGCAGGTACATCTGGACAAAACAAGTTCTGTATGCTTTTAAACAAAACAAACAAAACAAACAGAACCCACATCAAAAGAGCTTCTCAAAAACAGTCTCATGACTGGAACACTTACACAGACCTTAGTGGTGTATTTGAATCCTGGTCCTGAACCCAGAAGAAAGAATTCAGTCTTTCAATGTACTGTCACTGCTGAACTATCCTATAAGCATTAAAAAACATTAAAGCAAATTTCTAGAAAGCTGGAGAGAAGGCAATTCAATGACTGTGATGCAGATCCATGTAGCAATTTACAAACACACAAGTTATGTACGGAACTATCACATCCTCATATGAAGGAAAGTTAAGAAATAATTTTTCAACATCAGGTTTATGGCCACAGCTCTGTGGAAGACACCTCAAAAAAGTGATGTGATACTTAGCAAGAATGAAGCTTCAGTGTCAATGTGTTTGCTCTGCTAAGTACAGAAACTTCAGCAACTCTAATATGTATCTCCATAAATATTCAATGTACTTTGCTTAACGTGTATATTTTCATGTCATGTGTAGGGCTACAGATATTTCTTAACTTCAATCTTTTATTTTTCTACCAAACATGTTCTCAAACAGTCATTGGACCAGCAAAGAGGATGATATAATCCACATCTGGGAAAAAGGCCAAACCCAGTTTGTACTGATGCTCCTGCTCTTTGATTTTTAAGGGAAAATTGCATTTTATTTTTTTCTGCTTAACAAGGTTAAGTTTCAAGTGATATCAAGCAGCCAAAAGGGGGTTGGGACACAAAAACATGAGAAATTAAAAAAAAAAAAGCCAAAACTCAAAACCCCAAGTAAGAAGAAGAACAAAGAACAAAGACATTGACAACTTTTTGCAGGAGTAATGATTTTCATAAGTATTTTATTTCAATCTTAATTCCAAATGAAATACTGTCAAGAGAAATCTCCAAGCAGAGCTGATTACACTTCAAATTAAGATAAAAATTAGCCATTCATATCCTGCAAAAGAGCTGACACTTTGCACTAATACCACTTCTGAATTACTTTCCTTTGATGTTTGTTCAAAATCTAATCCGTGCATTTTTCAACCTGTCAGGGATGCCCCCAGCCTCAGGTGCAGCCCTGCAGCCTCTGGGTGACTCCTGCAGAAATGCAGTTCCAGTTACAAACACAAGCTCTTAATGACGAGTGCAGCAGCACAGGTGAAGGAAGCCCACGCTGAATGTGCTCCCTTCCAAGCAGAGGGACACAACACACGCAGGCACAGAGGTCTGAAATGTCTGCGTTTAGTGTGATGCTGCAGCTGTGCAGTGCTAAACATCCCTGGAAAACTGAAATCCCTGTGCTCCTTGCGGCATGCCTTTTGGCATCTTAACCCTGCACGCTGCTGAGGGCAAGTAAAGCAAGACTTCCCCATTAAATGCTAACAGAAATGTGCCACTGGGAATGAAACACAGACTAAGTGATCAGCTCTCCTTCGGTGCCATTATGCCATGCTTGGGCAGAGAAGTGGAACTTTATTTAGGAGCAGAGCCCCAGGCTCAGTCCTACACTATAATTTTTGGACTTGGGCACAAGCTGAAACAGACTCTTCAACCTGAGTTCTGGAAAACCAAGCTCCTAAATGAGGACTCTGTGGAACCCATAACCAATGAGAAAACCCCAAACTTACACCACTCTGTTGTGTGTAAAAGTGAAACTGAAAATGAGAAGCATGGTTACATTCTCCTTCCATAATTATGAGCCCAGTTTCATGCTGCTCCTCTCAGCCCACAATTAGTTCAATTCACGACAGCCTGGCAGGGCAGAGAAGATTGTCAGTACAATCAACTCCTTTGAGACAAAGAAAAATTGATTTTTTTCAACTATGCTGTCCAAAAAACTAAACTGCCCTATCTACAGGCCTGGGGTAGAGGACAGGCCTGTCATTTTACACAAACACAGCCTCTCCAAGAGGCCACTTTGCACATATGAACTGAGCCTGCTCATCTTGACTCTGTGAGAACTTTCTCAGACACTGAAGTTCGTAAGTACATTTCAGCAAGCTACAGGAAATGCAGCGAAAGTAAAAATATAGTAATTGCAAAAAAAAAAAAAAAAAAAATTGCAAAATACTAAAAGAGGGATCAGGTCACATCAGTAGTAGTTAGTAGTTGTCCTGATTAGTTCAAAGACAGATGAGTTTTTAAGCACACTCTACTACTCAATTGCGTTGCAGGTAATGTGTTTTCTAAGTTGCTTCCCGATTAAACATAATCTTATTTTGCAATTGGAGCTTTAAAAGTCATGATAGTATCAGCATGCATTACTGCACAGTGTAATAACCAGACTACCTTAATGAGAGACTAAGGAGTCCTTATACTTCTGATACAATCTCTAAAACATAAATGACATAATAATTCGGGCTGAGAACAATTATTTATTACAAACACCTGAAAAACATGGGGCTTGGGACACTGAGGCAAGTCATGCAAGGCCATTACAACATGAAATTGCTCCATGGTATAACACTGTGTCTTTCTGAGATCAGAGGTGTATTGGCTGGACTCTGGGCACTATTTCCAGTGGAATGAATGGAGAGCATTTAATCCAGCTGTTATCAATCTGCTCAGAACTGACGACCTAATTTGGAAACTGGATTACACTGCAAGCACAGATTAACAAACTGCTGTACAGCTGCATGGATTTATGATTCACATGACAACCAGCAGAAAACGTATCCCAGTAATTCTCCTTGCACAGAGCAGATCTGTTTCCATGAAGCACTAACAAGATTTATCACTAGCACAGTCATACTTTCAATGATTTCATTGCAGAGATCTAGACTGGTATAATCTCTAACTCTCTCTGCATCTTAAAATACCAATTCACAACCAGAAGAGACGCTCATATGATGCAGTAATGCTGCAAGCAATGAAAGGCCTATATGAAAAGCATAATTTCTTAGAAAGTATTAGTCATTTCCAAATAATTTTCCAGGGCACTGAGTAAATTGGTGTTTATTTTAGCAACATAAAAAAAGTGAGTATTACCCTGTACTTCCCACACTAGGCATAGTCCTCTCATATTTCAAGCAAGGGATACACTGATTTCTATTTTGGAGTTTGGTAACTTGTTTTCCTTGCAATGAGAAGAGTCTTTGGTTTCATGCTTCAGGAGAGAAAGTCAGAAAACTGGACAGTATTTTCAGTTCCATCACTGCCTGCTTGCAGGATTATTTACTCTGTGTAACCATGAAAAACATTGAAAAAAATTTAAAAAGAGGGAAAATAAAAAATGTTTAGGTACTTCACAGTAAGTTTGAGGCTGAACTAAATAATTTTTGCCAAGTGTCCTAAGAGAGAGTTGTCTATCCATGAGGGACTATTTTCTTCCAAACACACAGAAGAGCCATGCTGGGGATTTTCTTAGTGTTAGCCAAGAATTTCAAAGGTTAATGTTTATTTCCCAACTCACAGAAAATATCAGGAAGAGAAGCAAACACAGCCCAGTTTCCAGGGCTTTGGAAGAACAGTGGAGCTAAAACTGGCCATGAAGAAATTGTGTGATGTTCCAGCTGTAGAGGAGCTAATCCCATCACTTGTCAGTATGGTTCAAAATCATGTGCTGTCCTTGGTTGTGTTCTTCCACCTCAGCATAACCCGGCCCAAAAAAGGACAACAACCCCAAATCCTCCCACAAAGAGTAACTTCTAAAAGTGTTTCTTACAAGCATCTCTGTCACATGTACCTCCCCCAGAAAAAGCACTACAGCTGTCTCAATTCTGCATTTCCTTGGGTCAGTACCTTGTGGAGTGGGAACTTGGGGCAGCCCCACGTCACAGCATTTTCTCAGTGGTAGTGTCCAGAAAATGCTTCCATGAAGTTCAACCTACAGGAACCAAAGAAAAATCTTTTTTAGCAAAGGGCCAATAGATCAGCTTATTGTAAAGTGGTTGCAGTATGACAAAAACCGATTATCTGCCAGTGCAATTTAATTGCCTTCAAAACAGAATCAGTACATTTTAATGTTTAATGATGAGTTATTTGTATTTGCAATAGTGCAGATCCTGTGTTAGTTCACAAAATCACTGTTTTTCCATCTGGCAAAGCTAAGGACTCCACAACTGGACACTTTTTTGAACACTCACTCCACAGCTGCAGTTTTAAAATAACACTCTGAAAAGATCCCAGTCAAGCAACTGTAAGAATAGGAGAACTGGCATGTTAAGGTATTTTATTTCCTAACTCCCAAACAGACTGCCTAGGACAAAAATCCTGAAGTCCTCATCTCTATTTGTTGGATAAGGCACTATTTAGAAAACAACCATCACTGAATGAAAGACAGTAGATGATTAACATATTCAGGAAAAATAAATAATCTCAATGAAATTATTTGCTTATTTCCATTAATGAGATTGCTCAGGCCCTGGAACTGCTGTAGATCTGACAAAATGCTTTAAAAGAAATTACTTAATGCAAGGAAAAAAAAAAAAATAACGTAGGACCCTTTTTGATTGAATTACATTTTCTAAATGCAGATGGGTTTTCCTATATACACATGAGCAAATACTCTTCTCTTTCTGATAACAAGTACCAGGTTTTAGTTTTTCTGAACTGGGACCACCGAAAAAGGCTGTGCATCCATAACGTCAACAAATCTACTTGTTGTAGATGAACTGAAATGCCAGACTACATCCTCAAAGGAGCAGGTCCCGAAAGGACAGGTTTGCTCTGATGGGGACTGCACCTCCTCCTGCTATGAAGTTGCAGGAACACCGACAGCACCGTCCAAATTAACCACTCAACCCAGAAAACACTGCAGCATGTCTCTGCTCCTCCCACGGAATTTGTCGTGGGTTTTGTAGGTCAAACACAGGATGAAATTTCTTTGAATCAAAACGGGTTTTTTTTTCCCTCAGGCTCCAGTTAGCCCTAAGTGTGAGAGGGTGTCGGATAAAACAAGCGTATGCCTCGAACAATCTGCATTTAATTAACAGCTGGAAGTCGGGGAGCTCACACCAGGTACAGCCTCATGGTGCCGAGGGTTTGCAGAGGCTCGGCTTTAGGAAGATGCGGGATGCTGCACCAGTAACCTCTTGGGGAAAACCGCAGATTCTCTAGGGTTGAGGGGAATCTGGAGATCCAGCGCAAGCCCCTGCCAAGGCAAAATCACCTGGGTCAGGTGACACAGCAAGGCGTCCAGGTGGGTTTGGAGTGTCTCCATGACTCCACCAGTGTACTTCGTCTCTAGCCAAAGCAACACACAGGCTGAAACAGCAGCGACGCGCTATCACTGACGCTACCTAAACACCTCCGGCGGCACTGAGCGGAACCTGGAGTGGACGCTCCATCGCCGGCCCCTGGCTGAGCTCCCAGCGGGCAGAGCCTTCCGCCTTCCGCCGGCCCTGCCCGGGCTGCTGCCGCGGCCCTCGGCCCCGCCCGGCGCCGCCATTTGCTGTGCTCGGCGGCCGCGCCATTTCTCCGCCTACCGGCGAGAGCTCCCGGTGCTCCGTAACCTTCCCTGCTCCAGCGGGCTCCGCTGGTTGGGAACGGGCACGAAGGACGGCTCCGGCAAGAATCTGGGCTTCAGTCACTTGGAAGGAAGTTACCGAGCAGGAGGAACGGCGTCTAACGTGTAGCAGAGTTATTTCTAGAGGAGAGCTTTCCTCTGTGTCCCTCAGGGTGAGGAGGGGACACGGGGCTCCCGCCCGGCCTCACGGGCAGCCGGGACAGACTGCGCTGGGCACAATCGCGGAGCACCGCTCTCTCCTGCAAATCCCCTGAACTGTGCAGGAAAGGGGACAGCAAACAGAACCAAGAAACAGCCCAGCTGTGCTTACCAGCTACGGCCTTGCTGGCAGTAGCATGAAATTGTTCAATTTACCCTCGACTGAAAAACTACACAAAAAACTACACAAAAGTTAATTTTGTTGGTCACATGCACAGTCAGATTGTTCCTTTAATTCCACCGAGACAGACTTTGTCTATATGCATTTATACCTAAAAGGTATAGAGCTCAGCAGCTAACCAAACAGGCCAGTCCCCTCCATGTTATCAGAAGACAGGCTGCTTATCAGAAGCCAGGTATAAATATAATAGCTAAAATTTACTTTCATGATCAACGTTGGGCCACATCCTTTCCCCTACACAGAATCTCGTCACAGATTACTTGCATCTCAGAAAACACAAAACATAATTTAAAAAAAAAATGCAAGTTACATTAATCAAATTGTTTGAAATTTTAATTGCAATTCATGGTTTTTTTGCAACAGTTTCTCAAAGGCTATGATGAAACACAATAATATTGAATGAAACTAAATAAAAGCACAAATACCAGGAAACAGTTCAGCATTTGAAGATAGAATAGAAAAGCCTGATTTTAACTAAGATGTACAGTATTACGAAGAGGAGTAGGGACTGTCCTTGCAAAAATTCTTCCCTTAATTTAAGGCTTTGGAAGAAAAATTTCTTCAGGAGTTTCGAGCACCTCTAACCTCCAGCAGTAATTAAGACATTCTTAACATCCTTGACCAAACAAGCATTTTCTAAAAGATTTTAACTATACAATAAAAAGCTATTAATCATATTAAACATGAGATTGATCCTTAACACTGGAACTTGGCACTTAATTGCCAGTCATTCAGTTGTTTCTAATATATTGGATGAAACAAATAATGCAACATTTAATGGTTGGTATTGTTTTATTTTCTAATATTGATTAAACTATTTACATTTCTACTTTTCAATCCACAGTTTAGCACTCATACCTATGGCTTTTACTTTTATGTTTAGCACATCTTTTTGTCAAGTGTCAGAATTTAATTAAAAAAAAAAAAAAACAAGAACCTGATACCATATAGACAAGTCTCTGTTTATGTTTAAAACATATTCATTTTCAAAAATGATTATTTATACAAGAAGAACCTGCTTGTAGCTTTTTTCCAAATCATGTTTATCACAGACTATAGCAAGCTCTTCCTATTTTTAAGTGTCCCATTTAGCATGTCCTGCTGCCTCTAAGTGAAGTCTCTTCCCTCCCTCAGCCCCCCGCCTCTAAATTTAATGCAAAAAGAAAATCAGTAACCAGCAATTTCAAGCAAAAATATAAAGCACTATAACATTACCTACACTGCCTTTCACAGAACTAAGTTCTCAAAAACTCTAGAAACTTTGTGGAAATTTAACCATTCAGTGTTGAAAAGGCACAGGACTTTTGTGCTCAGAGACCTCCAGCAACAGTGCTTTTAGCCCAGCCTGAAAGTTAAGATCTGAAAATTCACAGGTACGTAATTGCCACTTACAGCAGAACCCCTCAGATTTTACTGACTCTCCTGCCACAGACATCCTGCAAATTTATATAAGACTTTGCCTCTACTGCAAGAGGAAAAGAGGTGAAATTATTTTTACATAAGCCCAGGAATGGTGTGATGATACAATGATACAAGCTGTTCATTGCTAAAAATCTCACAAAGTTGTCCATGTCTTGTGGTAGTTTCTGTTTCATGGCACTACATGAATGGGGAAGTATTTTTCACTTACAAGAGAAGTTTAATTGTACATGAAGAAAGCTAATTTTGGTCCACTTGTCCAGCTCCTTATGGACAGCATATTGGAAAGGTGACCAGTGACTGTTCAAAAACCAATGTAAAAGTTAACAAAAATAATTTGGTATTTAATTCTTAAAACTGCAGTGTCATTATGTGTCCTACTCATCCACTTTTGCATTTTGTGTATCCCCTAATTGTTGTGTTTTTAAGTCTTCAGCTTGCTCATGATGTTCCTTATCTGCATCATCTGCTTGATTATGATCCTTTTCTTCTGCTTCTCCTTGATCAACACTTTGATATTCTACTTGTTCAAGGTCTGTTCCATCTATAAGTTCTGCCTGTACTTCTTCCATCTGTATTTGATTTACATGCTCGACATGTAACTGCTCCACATGAACTTCAGCACCTTGTTCAGTCTGAATGTGTTCAACTTCCAGGTAACTAATCTGCACCTGTTCCTGTAGTTCCTCCATCTGTGTGCCTTTCACTTGATTGTCATGTATGAGATCCTGGTGCATCTGTTCCACAGTTACCTGTGCAGGATCCACTTGTACCTGAATTACTGGTAGGACATGCACTTGCTCAACTTGTTCTATTATAGTCATTGACGTTACTGGTTCAGCTTCCATAGCTTCCACTGGAAGAACCTCTTCTGTCACTAACAGTTCTGAAATATTGTGCATTTCTTTGAGATGCCTTCTCAGCTCACTGCCTTGCATAAACCACAGATCACATAAGGTGCAGTGGTTGGGTTTGTCACCAGTGTGTATTACCAAGTGGTCTTTGAACTGATCCCAGCTGTTAAATACGCTGTTACAAACCTGAAACGAAAGATACAGCGTGTTAAACAGTGCCAACAGGAATATCACAAAATACAGTGCCTATCTGAGATCATGGCTTCACATTGTATAGCTTCTTGCTACTTGGATTCAAAACCCATACATTTTAGAGGTAAAAGCTGACAAGAAAGCTTCAAATGAACAGAAGACTTGATATTTATTTATTCTTTAAGAATGGTGATCTATTTTGAGTTGTCCATGCATAAGATACCT
The DNA here is from genome assembly GCF_028018845.1 of Melospiza georgiana. Classification (NCBI taxonomy): domain Eukaryota; kingdom Metazoa; phylum Chordata; class Aves; order Passeriformes; family Passerellidae; genus Melospiza; species Melospiza georgiana. The sequence goes on from NC_080465.1 coordinate 52,364,402, forward strand.
ACAAAATTCACAAGTCAGCAGAGCATTTGAAAGTTTTCTCATCTGATACTCATGTAAGTATCATATCCCAATCAATACATGTCTGCTACTAGAGTTTTGGGTGTAAAAATATTTATGCATTAATAGGGTGCACTGAAAGTGTAATGCAGACTGTTGTTTTTGCTGACATTCTAGATGCAGTACTACTGAACAACTTTTCCTTGTCAGCTTTCACTTGCTCATAACATTGTGAGGTTTAACAGGCTAGGCTGAACTCTGACATTTTGTGATTCAAAAAAAACCCACTTGAATTTTTTCAGCAGATAAAACTTTTAAAACTCCATCCCTCTCATTCTCTTCCAGCCAAAAGTACTGCCTCAACATCAGACATACTGTTTTCACAAAGCACATGAGCTGCCTTCTCTTCAGCTGGCACTGGAGGTAACTAGCTGGAAAACAACACACAGACTGCAGAAATTAAAGAGATGCAGGTAGAGGAGACAGAAGAGTGGGGTGGAGTCAGGCTTGGAGTAAAAACACCCACAGGCTCAGGAGTCTTTGTCCATGGAAATGTGTTTCGCTGTAGAAAGCAACAAGAACATCCCTTCTTATTAACATCCCTTCACTGTTGACAAACAGTTTTGAAACAGGATCTTCTAACTCTTCATAATTTTCAGTAACTGCACAGAAAGGTGATGGAGGGAGTATCTAACAGGATTAACTCAAGAGCAGGTCTGTGTAGTCAAGACAAGTATCTCCATTTTGCTGAAGTCAGCTAAAAGGGATTGTAATACTGTTGCCACACATTTTTCCCCCAGGCTCACATTTCAGAAGGAGATTACACATACAGTTTTTAAAATACTAATATTATAGATAAGAACTGAGAATTACTTAGTCATACATAAAGGTAATGACTATCAGCAATGCCCAGGCACACAATTACTGTTCTTGTCACACAAAATCTAATTCAGTTTTCAAGGCATACACCTGAAGAGCACAAAAGGACTCATCAAGAAAGCACAACTTTTTTTTGGCTTTGTTCAGTGAACAAAGATTTGTTCAAATTTAGTTCTAAAGAGAAAAACTAAAAATTCATCCAAGAATTGCTGCAGTTTCTGCAGGCTGAAGGGACACAAATCCACATTCACAAGATCTGTAAGAGGATGAGGAAGTTTACAAAATGAGTTATGACTTGAATCAGCTCTTTAAAAGTGAAGTAAGATTTATCTCAACAGTTTTTCAGACGTCAGTTACATATAGTGACCAAGTACCCTAGCAATTTCTACAGCATTTATTTTGCTTAAAAAATACTACAGACTGCCATAATAAATTTGAATTACTTTCCAGACAAAATCAGTATGTTTCGTATCAAACAGAGAATAACAGAACAAGAAATTAAACAATAATTTGCATTTTGGACTTTACTTTGGGCTTTACTTTTTGTGAAGCATGCTTAGAAGTGGGAAAGGCCTAGGTCAGTGTATCAAGAATCTTGAAAAAGAAGCAAATGTAAAATGCAGACTACTCAGAAGAATCTCTACAATTTTAAGTATTGTAAGGCTCCACATCAGTATTCCAAAATTTAAATGGAGATACTTAGATGTGAGGATTTATCTGCATATTGTGGTTGAATGTGATCCTAAGACCTCGCTACTGTCTACAACTTCCTCGTTAGAAGAGGGGGGACAGGCACTGATCTCTTCTCTGTGGTAACCAGTGACAGGACCGAGGGAATGGCCTGAAGTTGAGCCAGGGGAAGGTTAGGCTGGATATCAAAAAAGGTTCTTCACCCAGAGGGTGTTTGGGCACTGGAACAGCTCCCCAGGGCAGTGCTCACAGCACCAGCCTGACAGAGCTCAAGAAGCGTTTGGAAAATGCTCTCAGGCACAGGGTGTGACTTGGGGTATCCTGTGCAAGGCTGGAAGTCGGACTCAATCCTTGTGAGTCCCTTCCAAACCACCATATTCTGTGATTCAATATTATTTTACAGAAGTAGCTCTTAGGGACATATGCCACTCTCATTGCCTCTCCTGTTCAGTCCTCCCATGCTCCTTGAAGGAGGGAGGCACCTAACCTATTTCCATTACCTACCTGACATTCATACAGCTTCTTTCTTCCCTTTTTAGCACCAGCTCCAGACTGACAGGCTGTCAGGTGACATTTCAGTGTGCTATTCCGAGCAAAACGTTCATGGCAGTTTGGACATTCAAAGGGTTTTTCACCTGTTGAGACAGATACAAGGATTTGTATAAGTGTATAAAACCACCCAGTCTTCTTTCAGGTCTCTCTTCTTCCTCTCTTTCTCTTATCTAGGTTGATAAATGCACTGTAAAGATGTGGCCAACGGGATTATTCTGCAGAAAAAGAGATGAAAATTGAATATAAATGGGCAAAAAGCTGATGTAGATTCATAAGTCTCATTTAGAAGAAAACCAACGTAACAATTACCAGTAGCTTTTAAGGTATTTGTGGAAATTATATTACTATTCTGGTAAAATATTTTAAACACTTTATTTCACACTTTTCATCTGATAATAGTTACAATTAAAGAATCAACATAAGTCAATACACAAAGTGACATACTAAAGAAGGAAGAATTTAAATAGTACAAGCTTTTATTTTCAGTAATAACAGCTTATGCTTGAAACTGAGCTCCAGAAAACAAAGCTGGCACAGAGTGATTGTGAAATAACAGTGCATCAATACTAAAACAAAAAAACCCTGCATCCCAAAATACACAGAACAGAAAGCACAGAGGGACATAAATGGGCACAAGCAACATAAAAATTCCTCTCAGTTTGGCCATTTCAACCATGGTGTCAAGCATAGAAGCCAGCTAAGGACAACAGCAGGGGAAGCTGAAAGTAGGTCTTTTTATCATCCAAGGTACTATGCTGTCATCAAGTGGTAATGAACAAAGGATGTTGCACCACGCACAAACACAATGACATTCAAGCAAATTAAATTACAAAAAAAAACTAGAAGAGTGTGTTTCCTCTGAAAGGCTGTAATAACCTGTACACTACTACTGAAACAAACAGATAATGAACTCCAAAAGAGGCTGAGCCGTTTCAGGGAAACCATGAGGATCAATCCTAGCTAGTTTAAAAGCATGCATTTTCAGGCATGCAATACTTATTGGACACTGGAGTGGAAAAACAATCTTCAAAAATATTTACAAGTTCCTAATTAGCTTTTCAAAAGAAATTCACAAGTAGCTGAAGTGTCACTTATACACCTACAAAAGCTACAAAAAGATGTTAAATGGTGGGAACATTCCCCTCAATGGTTACAAAATGCTACATATTTGGTGAGTATAGTACAAGAAACGCAGAGGATGCTAAACTGCCTTCAGTGTGGCAGGTCAAAAATCATGGGTTAGTTGATGGGTTTGAAACTAGATGATCTTCAAGGTTCCTACCAATGCAAACCATTCTGTAATTCTGTGATTCTACAGAGCATGCGTGGATGACCAAAGAGCTTTTGGACAAACTCAAACACAAAAAGGAAGTCCATGGGACCTGATCAGATGCATCTGCTGGTCTTGAGAGAACTGGTAAGGAAGCTGGTAATCAGCTATCATAAAATTAGAGGTGTGGCAGTCTGGTGAAATTCAAAATGACTGGAGAAGCAGAAGCGCAACCCTTTCAAAACAGGGACATAAAGAAGAGCTGGGGAACTACAGGCCAGTCAGTCTCACCTCCATGCCCTAAAAATCATGGAGCAGATCCTCCTGGTAGCTCTGCTGTGAAGACAGGCTGAAAGCCTTGGGATTGTTCAGCCTGAAGAAGAAAAGCTTCAAGGAGGTCTATGAGGACCTTCCAGTGCCTATAGGCAGTCTACAGGAAGGCTGGAAAGGGACTTTTAAGAGAATAGTGATAATGACAAAGGTGGAATGGCCTTAAGCCAAAACAGAGTAGGTTTAGATTAGATATTCGGAAGAAATTATTTTCTCAGAGGGTGGTGATGCACTGGAACAAGTTTCCCAGAGAAGCTGTGGTTATCCTCTTTATGAGAAATGTTCAGGGCCAGGCTGGATGTGGCTCGCAGCAACCTGGTCTAGTGGAAGGTACCCTGTCCATGGCCCAAGAGGTTCAAACTAAGTGATAGGTAAGGTCCCTTCCAACCCAAGCCATTTTATCAACCAATTACTGCCCCACTGCTATTTCAATGTAATTGCTGCTATAGTGATTGAACAACAACAGGACAAAATATTTTAGGACATTTTCTCACAGGCCTTTCAAGTTCATTTTAGCATTCAACCAGTGCTGTACAGAACTCAGAATTTAGAAAGCATGTAACAGAATGGGAGCTTTCTCATTCTCCTTAGGAGACCACAGTTAAAGGCTGATATCCGTTCTGATTTTAAGCTTAAGGCTTTTGAAAATGTTAAACTGTAAGTAATTACATTCCATATATTATACTTATTAGATCAATACATATTTAGTAAGTATTTTGCACCTCTTGTGATATGCTATTTTGCACCCCTCGCTTTGAATCAAAAATACTTTCTTTGCAAGAGTAACGAACATATTACATAGTTTGGATTACTCTGGTTATCTGCCACATTTTTTTTTCCAAATAGATTTTTGCTAAGTATTTTTTGATAATAGTTTTTTCTAACTGCTGATTTTTTAGCACCTGTTTGAATTGCTTATAATGGAGAAACACTCCCTGCTTTACAGGGAATAAGGACTTCCCAAGGCTTGTCTATAAAAGGAACTTTTAAGAGACTATTGGGAATAGACTGGACACTGCCCTATATTAATACTCAGCAGTCCCATACACAGATACATTCTAATTAAATTAAGACATTCTAATGACAAGGCTTTAACAATAACAAGCTGCAAAAGAAATAGAGCTGCAACCCTCCATTGAACTTTTACTTATGACTCATGACTGGCATATTACACAAAAACATCTGGAAGATCAAGATGACATATATTTTACATTCAGTTATCTGTGTCATTTTCAGTGTCTGTTCAGTCAGCTGACTTTTCAGTGAAATGAAGATGCAATCTCCTATACTAAAAAGAAGAAGGAAGGACCACAAGTCACTTCATACTCAAAAGATTTTTGCTACCCAGATTTCAAAGAGGCAGATTTCACAGTAAAAAAAGTGTACTATTATGACTAGGAATGTTTTGCCAGTTTTAGCAGTTTTGCATAATTAACCAAGAAAATTCAAATCATAGATGAGACAAGAGCAAATGTGAAACTTTAAACATGATGGTACAAGACATAATTCTTTGAGGGTATTTTATGTAGGCATTTGCTCAGAAGTTCTGTTAGATAAAGAAACTCTCTAGACTGGAAAGCAACATGACTTAAGGGAGTATTTTGAAAAAAAAAAATCTCTAACATTTAACAGACTTGATAGAGAACTTTCTTTACTACTTTCTGGTTTTAGGTGCCTATTTTTAATCAACTCAATCCCCTAAGTTTCCAACATCAATGGAAAACAAACAAAAAAATCAATGAACAAACAAAAAGACATACCACCATTTTAGTTATAACTAGAAGCCAAGTATTTCTAGCACTCATGACTCATTGATTTTCTTCAGCATGTTATCTATTTCCCCAAAACATGCAAAAGCCCAGAATACTAGAAGGAAGGCCACAAGCACAGGACTGTAGCAGTGTTCTTACCTGTGTGCTTCCGAAGGTGCTCTTTAAAATGCCCAAAATGGTCAAACTGCTTGTCACAGTACTGGCATACATGTATTTTCTTGCCAGGTCTTTGCTTCTTGCTGGCACCACCTTCATCAAGGTGGTAACAGGTGAGGTGCTGTTTCAAAGCACTCTCTCGTAGGTATCTTTTATTGCATATGTCACATTTGTAATTCTCAGTAGAGTGTGTTTTCATGTGTTCCTTAAAATGGTAAAACAATTTAAATGAACGGTTACATTTCTCACAGTGGAATAAATTGTTCATGTGTGACAGCTGAAGTTCCACAATTTCAATACCTTCTACCTGTTTGCACGAGGGGTCAGTTGCACTATCACCTTCTTCTTGCATCTGGCATTTTCTCTCTCCCTGACGATACTTGCTGGTGATATCTGCCAAAAGAGCCAAAGCAGATTCATCTGATGTACCTGTTGTCTGTATGTACTTTATGGATTGCTCTGCAGAAGCTACTTCTTCAAGAGTTTCAATGCTGTCATCCTCCACTTTCATCGTCCCTTCAGCAATCTCCACCTCAATTTCAACAGGCTCTGATTCTGCAGATGGCAGTGTTTCTGTGATAACATTAGAGGTTTCAGCAATCTTCCTCTTTTTTGGTTTATTTTTACCTTGTGCTTCATTTGATTCTAAGGGTGATGAATTTTCTTTGTTCCTGAAAAACATTTGCATAAACACGGTTAAGATCAATTAACAATGACATAATAATTCCTGTCTAGTAATCTAGGTTCTGCATCCAACACTCCCTGAGTTGTTTCTTGAAGTTGAATGATGACCACATTATCTGTGTGCACATCAGACATATAATCTGATTTGTGGAAGAACTGGCTACAGAAGCTAATTTGTCCTTAATCTACACTCCTTAGTGCAGTAAAATAACATTGTTAAAGCTGATATAGCTGACATTAAAAAAAAGATGTGAAAGGAGTATTCTAGTTTAATTTCTGGTCTTAAACACAACCCTCAGTTCTGTGCTGTTCTGTCTGCATAAAGCACACACAATCCCCCCCCTTCCTCCAAAATGTCAGGGATGGCATAGCATCTCAAACACAGACACAGCTGAGTGGGTCAATGCTTTCAAGTCATCCACAGCGCTACTGTGCTGGAGGTTTTACTACTGATCATCAGTTTCAAAAATAAGTGGCTGTCTTCCCATCAAATAGACTGACTGGAGTAAGCTGTGCTTTTACCCTTCTTCTGCACCATGATGAATCCTTTCATGTAATGCACTCCTGTCACTTCCAGGCTTTCTAGTAACAAGAGACAAGACTCTGCCCAGTATCTCCAAGTCATATTGTCAGATGTGTAACTAATGTGTAATGCAGGCTACAACTTATAAATGGCACCTTAGTCTATTCACACACAGGAACACAGAGCAGCTAAACCCAGTTTCACATAGCCTGGATTTCTGATGTCTACCAGATCACAGGCACATTGCGAGGAGCTCCTGCATCACATACCAAAAGCAACTAAGGTAGCATGCAGAAGGAATGAGAACATGAGAGTACTTTATGGAAGTGAAATGGAAGAAAGGGGATGAAAAACAGCATGATGGGACTGACACCCACTTTTTCAAGCTAGATTTTGGCATGGATTACAGTTCCTGGTACTGGATAACAGATGCTGCAGCACCATTTGATTGAGTATCGAACCCAGATAAAACTGTAACATTCATTCAAGAAGTTTGAGACGTTAATTTTACAGCAAGAGGTTGTAAGATCACAGTTAATTCTCTCAGAAAGAGCAGAAAGCTACACGAAATCTAAACACCACAGAACAAAACACGCACCACAAAATTAAAACAAGCACAAACTTGTTAATGTTGTCTGATTACCAGAGACATATTGTCACTGCACAGCCAGCTGTCAATCAGGTGTGTGCCATCAGACAGCACAGAGACCAACTGTCAGCTACCATAGTCACAGCCCTACAACATCAGCAACATGCAGAAGCCATGTCACTTGTCATTGACTTCTAGCCCAATGAATGTGACATTCTTGTTTTACCCTGTGTAATTCTGAAATGTATGTTACAATAGAACATATGGTTCTACACAACTTAAGGAGGTTCCAGTATAAGGAACAGGACTGCAAAATACTGGCAGTCAGCTCTTGCACAAGCCTTATTGAGACTCTCTCCTTCAGTGCTGGAAGGAAAAAGAGGCTTATGTGCTTACCTGATTTCAAGTGCTTTGATTGCTTCTAGCATCTGTAGATACTCTGCAGCTTTCCAAACATCATTTGCTTCTTCCTCACCCTGTACCATTAGCTTTGCTGTATAGGTGAACTCAATTAGGTGACGAAATGCCATGTTACTTACACCTGTGTACAGGCAAGAGAAACAAGTTACCTTTAACAATTCTGCAGCCTTATCTTCCCAATGAATCTTGCACACTTGCCTGCACACCATTTTGATAACAGCACTGCAGTCACCGGTTTCATAAACGTCACACCCTTAAATGGCTCCACTGAATGGTTTGGGTTGGAAGAGACCTTTATAATCCCCTAGTTCCAACCTCTCCCATGTTGGAATAAAAAAACCTACTAGAGAAACATAGTCTGGAACAACTGTGGATTTTTGCCATGACAAAGATAAAAGAAATGATAAGATGGACAAAAAGCTGTTTCAGTAATATATAGATTTAAACACAAAAATACTATTCCTGGAGGCTGAAATGCTGCTCTAAGAATTTCATTTCCTCCCTGCCTATCACATAAATATTACCCCATGTTTGCCCTGCTCTTGCATCCCAGCCAAGGCATTTGCCATTGGCCATCACTGAGAGCCTTTTTCAGCTGACCAGAATGGCTTTTCTCTGGGAAAGCTTTTGTGTAGTACTGCTAGTCCTAACAACATATGCCTGACTTTCAATGGACATGTATAAGGGGAAAGAAGGGGGGACAAAGCACCACATAATATCACATTTTCCTTTCCAATATATTTAATACTGTTCTCATTTTGATTTTTCTTCAGGGTGTTTTCTTTCCAGTGATGGTAACTGTCTCAGAACAACTCAAGAACTAAGATCTAGAAAGTTAACTTTCAATAACCAAGCAAGTTCAAGTGTTCAAAGCCAGACTGGATATGGCCTTGACCAACCTGGTCTAGTGGGAGGCAAGCCTTTCCATAGAAGGGGAGGTTGGGCCTAGATGATCTTATCATTCTACACTTCAACCCTAAACATTCTATGATTCTATGCAGGATGCTACAATAATTTCCAGCTTGAACACACAACTCTGAATGCTTTTATTTGCACGAGTGAGATTACCTTCAATCTCCACCAAAGGCTCCTGAGTGAAATCTTGGAAGAATTTGTGGAAGAACTGGCTACAGGCAGCAAGAACTGCCTTATGAGCTTTAAAATGGTGACCTGCAAAGGGAGACAAAAAGTTTGGTTTAAGGTAACACCTTCCTCCCTTCATAGTGCACATGCTGAAAAAAAGACCACCCAGTGTAAACATTATTCCAGCAGCATATACAGTGATTCTCCTTGTAACACAGGATAGTACTGCAGCTGGCTTGTCCCTTCCCACACAGAACCTTGCTGACATTGCTGACCTCACTAAATCTCTGCAACTCAACCGCTGGAGAAATCACTCACTCACTCACTCACTCACTCACTCACTCACTCACTCACTCACTCACTCACTCACTCACTCACTCACTCACTCACTCACTCACTCTTTTCAGATATTTAAGAAATGAATTATGGGAAATTTCTATGCAAACTTTTCTTGCTATGTCTTGGGCTCAGGTCTGTATGTCTCATGTTTTTGTTGCTCCTACAAACTGATAGATGTTATTACCACCGCCAGTATAAACACCACAGAACAAAAGTGGTTCTGCTCTATTCTTTCTGTCTTCCAGAGTCTGTATTTCTTCTCCCCAGTGGAGGTATGCACAATGGGGCTCATGGGGCTCAGTGGTACAGGAATAAAGGAAGCAACACAGATTAGAACCACACAGCTGCACACAAAACCAGCTCTGAGTTCAACACATGGATTAGGTAATGACAGAGCAGGAGCAAACATTCAGGAAAAGCACTATCAGTGAAACCATGGCTGTTCCTGAAGAATATTTTTTTTCTTCATTTGCTTACCTCTTTCTAATCTGGACTCTGTACGATCCTTTTTCATCAAGTGAGTTGCTGCTTTCCTTTTAAAGATCAGGTGCAACTCCTTCAGCTAAATCTGTCCTACTGGACACTGCCTATATTCCCTGTAGTGTTCATCCATTCTAAAATATGTTTGGAATATGAAGCAGACTTAAATGATCTACTACCTTTTCTAAGGAAATAATAAGCACTTGTATCTTCATCATCCTTTTAAAACAGTTCTTATGCTCTTAGAACATGTACAAAAAGTGTGTGCTTCTACCCTTTTAAAAGTATGCATTAAAAACATTAAAACAGTAGACAGATACCAGAGAAACTGCTATGAGAAGTAAATATTATTTCAAGGTGTGGGATTTTTTTTATTTAAACACAGTATTTGTAAAAGTTCTCTGCATGCAGTCAGACAGCTCAAGTCACAGAAAAATATTTAAACAATGTTTTGGGAATCATTAACACATTAAATATACCACGGCAGTTTTGAAGAGGGCTTCTATCTGAAAACGTTTTAGTCTCTTGTTTGGGAAAGCAGAAACAAAATTACTAACCACTATGATGAAACTTTGCAAGTAACTTGCACACAGGTAAAGAACCAAGAATTGGTACACAGCCCCATCTGACACGTGACCATGAAAAATCCAAGAGCATCCCAGCACAGCTTTCAAAATTCTCCAATACCAACTAGTTGTCAGGCCTGTACATACCATCGACGATCAGAGTGATATCTGTAAACTGGTCCTGCTCACGTTGCTCATTCAGCCTATCCAAAATAACTTTATAGTGCTCAGGGAATTCCTGGATACATTCCATCGTTTCCTCAGCTTCCATGGCAAAAGGCCTGGTCTGCAAAACAAATGTAGTATGAGAGAAAGAATACTGTGCCAGTCAGTAAATACTGCGCAGAGTCAGGTTATTATACAAATGTGAACTAACTAGCACTTGGCCAGGACTTTAAAACCAATGGAAAAACTGTCTTGCTTGCTTTTTTATCCAGTGTTAGTTGACAGGTAGGAAATGGCACAGTTAAGGAAGTGGAATATTCTTATTTGGACACATGAAGAAACAACCAAAGTGGGTATTTCTTTATCCTACAGATTCAGCAGGGATCCACCACCCTCAAAGCAAATACTACAGGGATGCAACATCTCCACAGCTACTCATTCAACACCACTGCAGCATAATCTCAGAATCTTCATACAGTTCTTGCAATCCTACCAATCCAATGGGTTAAGTTCCTTAAACTTTATCTTTAAACTTTTATTTAAGTCACACTTTGCAGCTCATGAACACAAGTTGTTTACTTCCTATAATAGGGATGTAATAGAGCAGCAATTTTTATTGTCTGAGTGCATGACAACTGCCAGGGATTTAATCTGCTCTCAAGCTTATTCATCCATCCTACTTACACTTCTTCCTCTGTAAAGTGAAATATTCTTTGCCAGCCTTTTGATGTATAATGCTTGTAGTGAGGCAGCCCTTCCTCCCTTACTAACACAATGAACATAGCTGGGGGTGGGAGTTGCAGAGGATCTCAGACCTGGAGAGGTCTAGCAGAACTCAGTGCCTGTGGATGAAATGCAGACAGTAGTCTGCTCCATATGCAGAAGAACCTCAGCAGAACATCCAAGTGCTTCAACGAAAGCACTTCACAAATTTTTCACAAAAAAAATTTACCTCCGGGCAAAATTATTTCAGATCCATGAAGCAATGCTCATTTTCAACTCCCACACTAATGTGGCTTACACTTTGAATGCTGCAGAAAATAAGAATTACGGAGTTCCTATTTACACCACAAAACACACTTCTTGTCTCAGAAAAAAGTCACCCATGAAGTTGTTTTGCCAAGACAATAAGTAGAGCAGAAGCAACTACTTAGGAAAGTCCAGCCCTACCTGTTACTGCTATGCTATCAACCCCAGAAACACTGCCCACAAAAGTCAGATTCATTACCTAGTGTGCAAAGAGGCAATAACTACACACATTCGAGGGGACACAGATTAGCGATTTCAGAGTTGCGCAAGCCTGGGTGCCCCGTGCAATTCCACAAATCAAGTACCCAACTATAAACACTTTTTGCTAATTATACATTTTAGCAAGCAAAAGGATTAGTGTTCATTGGTTACAAGTAACATAGTTCTGTAATTAATTAGCATTCTCTCTTCTACTGGTTAATGATTTTCTTGCTCCCCGTGCTAATTAGTCCACATGCTCCCTCTTCTTTGGGATCAGGGGGTTGGTTGCTCCAATCTTCCCCAGCTAGAATTACCTGTTACCAAGTTGGAGCCAATTCCAACACAATTGCTAAGTTTGCTTTATTAGTTTGCTCCTTATTTTGAGGTTTTTACTACATGTCCCTGTAGCCTCTAAATTCTAGATCCTTTGTGTCCACTATCAGTGGCACACCCATTTTCCCAGGCTTTGTTAGCCTGCCCTTAGGTCAGAGATCACTGAAGTATGTCTTCATAAGCTTAAGAAGGCAATTTTACTCACAAGTAATTTGTTTTTCTAACACCTGGACATTACTAAGAGCTTGTCAGCCACTCTCTATATCATGGATTAAATCTCCTTTCTAGCTGAAGAGGCTTAACAGCACATAAAGATCAAATAGCAAAGCAAATCCTTCCTTAAAAAAATTCTACATGTTCCGTATTTCGCACCAGAAACAACTGCCAGTGTCTTCAAGTGGGCAGAGGAGCCCAGTCTGCAGGGGAAGATGATGTGGAAGGGAGAGGAAATGCTGCTGCTGCATTCTCTTCACCTCATCTGTAACGGTGGGTCTAAGACAGACAACCAGAAATTCCTGCCTTTCTTTCACCATCTGGTATTTCACATAAAATCTCATGTGGGAAGGTGTCAGCTACATACTTCACAGTTTAATTCTTCATGCCCATTTTTGACACATTATAAAAGGGCAGATGACTTGCAATTGAAAGCATAATTGCTAAAACCAAAAATTCAATCTCCAACTCGCATGATTTTCATATCCCATGGTTTTTGCTTTACTTCCAAACTGATTGTGGGGATATCTTAAAAGAAACACTCCAAAACTTAAAATAATAGAGCAACCTTAGCCTAGCAAACACAAGATACTTTAAAAAGTTTCTTTCTTAGAATTCTTACAAAACATAGTAAGAAACACACAATTTATGTTAGGCAGTTCATTAATTAACACAGAGCTAGTAAAAACCTGAGTTTACTGTGTATCTAAATGCTGTTGCAGCATTCATTGAGCATTCTCATTTTAAAAACCTCGGTCACACTGCACAAAAAGGCCTGACAAAACAGCACATGTTCAGTAAGAGCGTGACTGCTTTGGAGGAAGGTGCGAAAAGTACAGCTGGGAAAATAAAGCAGCCGAGGAATATGGACAGAAACGATCCAAATTCCGACTTATGAGTGGGCTCACAGATGAGCGACAGAGAGTGGACCGCTTCAACTGTCTGTGCAATTTCCTTGAAAGACTCATCGAAATACGGCCTGACCCTTATGAGCCTGTAACCCTGCACGCATTTCACGTGATGCGCATATGATTCCCCGAGCTGCTTTTATAAATCCGCCCCAGTGAAACATGCTATTATTGCTGCTCTCCTGGGCTACAGCAGGAGCTGCTCGGACTGCGGGCACCAGATGTTAGGTTGGCTCACACGGCTCCCCGAGGCGCGGGCGGGGCAGCGCCGGGGCAGCTCGGGTGACCCGCAGGAGCCGACGCGGCGGCCCACAGCACCGCCATCTTGGCAAAGGGGGAGCCGCGGGCCGGCCAGTGCAAAGCAGGAATTCCTCATGCACACTGCCGCACGTTCTCCTCAAAACCGACGCTCAGGCACGGCGCAAGCACAATCTCGATTCCGATCCTGCCCCTCGCCCCGCAGCGCGGACGCGGGATCGGTGCCGCTCCCGCCGGGATCGTGAGCACAACGCCCGCTAGGCGGCGCCCCCACCCCCGGCCGCCCCACCTGGGGCTCCCGCCACCCGCGCGCGCCTCCCGCGGGCTGCGGCCCGCGCGCCCCGCGGCCACCCGCAGCCTCATTGGCGGTCGACGGTGTCATTCAGCGCGATCCCCGCCAATCGCGAGGCGCGGGCAGCGCTCGCCCCGGGCGCAGAAGCCAATGAGCGCCCGCCGAGTGCCCGGAGCGGGCGAAGGCGGAAGGCCTGGCCCGCGCCCAGGGCTCGCCGCGCACAGGGGAGCCGGGCGCGGTGCGGGTGGCGTCGGCAGGCACGGGGGTTCCGCGGGGCGCCCCGAGAGGGGACCTGACCGCTGCCGGCCCCAGCCTGGCGCGCGGTAGCGCCGCCGCCTCGTTAGTCCTTATTACGTCATCAAAGCGCGCATTAAATCGATCCCTTTTCAATTCCCGGCCGGGTCGCGGCCCGACGACGCGGCGCCTCGAGGGGTGGGGAGGCGGTTCCGCCGGGGACTCACCGTGAGCAGCTCCTCGCCGCGCCGCTTCCCGCTCCACCGCCGCCGCTTCCTGCTGCCCGGCACGCTGGAAAAAGAGGCGCGCGCCGGCCAATCCCGACTCGCATTCCCGGCCTGCCCCGCGCTCACCTTCCACGCGACAGGGCGCGCGCGCGGCGGGGGCGGGGCCTGGCAGCCAGGGGCATGCCGGGAGTTGTAGTGCATTTGTGTGGTGCGCCGGGTACTGAGTGACGGAACGGGTCGAGCTGGAGGGGACCAGAGCGGGTCATGTATTCCAGCCTCCCTGTTCAAGCAGGATCATCCAGAGTGCATGGCACAGGATTGTCTCCAGACAGTTCCTCAGTATCTGTGAAATGAGACTCCACAGAATCTCTGGGCAATCTGTTCCTGTACTTGGTCACAAGTGCTGTAGAGTTCTTCCCAATGTTCCGGTGGAACATTGTTCTTGTGCACCTCTCACTGCCCCTTGCCTCTTGTCCTTTTGCTCGGCAGCACCGAGGAGAGCCCGGTCCTGCTCTGTCCCCTCCCTGCAGACACTGAAAGACACTGATGGGGTCCCCTCTCTGTTATCTCTTCTCAAGGCTGAACAGGCCCAGCTTCCTCAGTCTGTCCTCATAACAGAGATTCTCCAGCCCCTCGATCACCTTTGTTGTTCAACTCTGTTCCTCTTGATGAAGAATGCCTGTGTCTCTTCTTCTAGATGCACTTTGCAGCTACGTTGCAGGGCACTCCCTAGTCTGGCATGGCAGAACATTTTGAAGGGCAGGTGTTAGGGCCCCATACACCCTCACAGGCTGGACTCATACCCACACGATTCCCTTCATCCCATGTCCCTTGAGTCTGTTACACAGCCACTCTTCCATGCAGTTCCATAACACCGTGTTACTTTATAATTCAGATTGAGCTGTGTCAAAAATGAGTGTCATGAAGTGGTGTCAAAAGCTGAAAAGTCAGAAGCGCAATACTGCCCAGCAAGCCTCTGTGGCATCCTGCTGTGCCCCTCCAGGTCCCTATGGCTGAGGAAGGAAAGGCCCAGGAAGCACCTTGCAGCTCCAGCATAGCTCCTGGGCTATTTGGCACCTTAGTGAGACAGCAAGTGCACGGCACTGGCTGCAAGCAGCCCCTCTGCCATCCTGCCTGAGTGCTGACCGTGTGAAACTCACATTTCTTTTCTGCACTGGAATCTTCAGGGGACCCCTGCTCATCCATTTTTCATGTCCTTACATGAGATGAAAATCTACTCATTCAAATAAACCAGTATAATAATTTAACTTGTCAGAACTGCACGATCATCCCTTTGACAGCCTCCATGCTGAAGCTGCCAAGACAAGAGCAGCTTCATGCAGTGGCTCTAATTAGCTTGCCCATGTTAATTTCTGAAAATTGACTTGTTTTTGAACTCCATCCCTTTCCCATGGTGCTTATTGCTTAATGGCCTTGTTAACATAACAGTACTATTGATCTTGTCAGTAGGTCTGCTCAGACAGTTATTTGCAGCCTAGGAGTTGCCTGCCACACCCATTCTGGTTTTCTGGTACACAACAGTGGATAAGCAATATTGATGCCTCCTGCATTTAAAAATATATGAAGATTTGTTTTAAACTAGCAGAGATGTAATTTTTAGTAGAAGAACTATATCTCCGATAGTTTAAAATCCAAATAGAAATATTGCTAAATCTATCACTGCAGCAGGGTACAACACAAGAATTAAAATTTTCCATCCCAGCACCTTCTACCTCTCCGGTGTTAGTGTCTTGCTTGTTTTTGATTAATGTATGGTTTGTTCTGACCATTTAGTTTTTTTCTCACGGCATTCTCCGCTGTATTTCTTTTTTTCCCAAGGCTTCCTCCATCTAGTTTTACTGTGAGGTTAGGTTGAAGGTTTTAAATGAACAGTTCATACTTGGTCCTAATAGCTTTTCAAGTATAAAATTACACTGACTAAGCTGTAACTCTTATGTTCTCCTTTTCCTCTCTCAGAGATGGGTGTGCCATTTCCCAGTATTAACTCCAAGATTTCCAAGAGCTATATTACAAAACAATGCAAATTAGTTTTAGTAAGTCTGAGAACTACCTGGTTTATAGTACATTTTATTTACATAAGGAAGAGAATGTTAAGCAAACATCTAAAGGATCTTGAGCAATAGCTTTAGTTCAATCTGTATTAGCCATTTATATGCCTAAAAATTACCTATTTTTTTTTCCTTTTCCAGAATCACCTCAATGACACTAGAGAATACTGTATTAATTAAAATAACGTGGTATGTCTTCTGTGCATACCACATTATTTTAATTAATACAGGATTAATTCAGCTGAGTTTGGGGAAATTACTGAAGTGTAGATGTTCTCTTCTAGCTCCAGCCTCTCACAGCAGCAATGAACAGGGCTGAGAGCATCTGTCCAGGCTGAGCATTGTGAGCCTCTCCCAGGGGAAACTGTAAGTACCAAACAGCCAAAAATGAGTACTACATTAATCGTAGAAAATTGTGAATTGCATATTTCTCTTCTTTAGTAAAGGAAACACCTCTTTGTCTGAGGAAATGTAGGAATTAATAAACTGGAGATGTGAAATCAAGAAGGCCTGCTTATGTGCAGCGTTTAGTAGATAACTGTTGTCCAAAAGCAGGTGATATGAAGGCCAAAAGGGACCATTACCTCATCTAGTGCAGGGCCATCCACCTGGCAGCCTCTGACCTACATCCAGCTTGCTGGACAGTTCTGACTGGCTCCCAAAAATGGTTTTGAAAGCTCCTTTGTGCACTCATGGCACACCCAGATCTCCCACATCAAAACCAAATTATTCACCCAGCAGAATACAGGTAGCTGCAATGGTACTGTGGCCTGTACTGGTCTCTTCTATTAGAGAAATTCTTACGAAATAAACTGCTCATTCCTGTAGTGTTATCAATCGTTTGCGAGAAATCTCCATATCAGGCGAGTCAGTACGTCTCCCTCGCACAGTACTTGTTCTGTGCATGAGAAGGCTGCGCTGTCATGCCTAGAGCAAGCCAGATGTGTGCTGTTATGCAAGAGGAAAACATTTCTGTGGGGCCCCTTTGATAGGTATGCCGAGGGCAATAATATCAGTGTCTGTTTAAAAAGTTTTAAAGGAAAATAAATGTGGATTGTGCTTCTGACAGAGAGCTGTTCTGTTAATCCTCCTTATTTCTTTATTCATTCCAGAGTAAAGGGAAGATATAAGGAGTTAATGGAAGTAAAAATGATAGTGTAACTACAAAATGCAATGCTTGAAAGCTGTAATGTGTAGAATTGTGGATTGATGTCAAAAAATATTTAGACCTTAGTCCTGTGACACAAACGTGTCAGCCTGTTCCTTCGTTATCTATTTTCAGAGGAAATGTCCAACTGGGACAGGATGTGCATTTATATCTATTCAGTTTTATCTGCTGACGTACAAGCTCCATGCCAAATCTTATCTACTGTTTACAAGTTTCATATTTTTGTGACCCCAGAAAGAGCAGCTGACTGGTGAAATCAGGGAGATTAGTGTCTGTTGAACACTGCAGGCAATGGTAGTTGAATTTTAGTTCTTATCTAAATATTTTTCTTTGTATAATTTTAAATGTCTGGAGGAAGAAGCAAGTCCAGCAACTTACTGTCCCTCAGTTTCATAAACTATAGGATTCTACAGGATTACAAGAAGCATGCCTAAAGAAACGAGTTGTAGAGTACTTAGCTACTTTTTTTATTTTAATCCCATAATATAGAACCATACATATAAATATAAAATGGGTTGTGTTGGAAGATCATATAAATTCAGTGGACTTTGTCTCCATCAGGATTTGTCTGGACAACATCTTAAAGAAGACCTCTGTTAAAAAGTTATCTGTATTTATTATTAAAATACATATAACTGGGCATTTTTTTCATGGATATGCATTGTGCATCATTAGTAGAAATAACATATGCAGACATTATTACTACAGATTTAATGTATTTAGTTAGTACCTCTTCAGACATGACCCAAATGTTCCACAGCCAAATCTTTAACTTGATTTGCAAAAATACTTTTGTTTTGTGGGTTTTTTTTCATAAGCCACAGTGGTCACAGTGCATCAGGATTTGAAATGTGGTGGCTTTTTTCAAGCTCTCTCACAATCCATGAAAATCTACAGAGTCTGGAAGGGGCTAAATTGTAAGAAAAAATTTTGACCTAGCCCACAACTGTACTTCCATGTATTATACATGCAGAAACATTAACAGATCATTTTGTATTACTCCTCTTTCAGGCCAGGTAATCTTCCTACAAAAATGTAGACCTATGAATCATACTGTTGCTGTGAGAAATTATGTTTGGTTGATAGGGGCATAAAATGTTCATAATAATCTTTACTCCAGAACCTGGAGACAATCAGAAAGTCATTCCACATGCAATTAAGATAAGATTAAGTGCAATAAAAAGTTGGAAAGCTGGGCAACCTAGAATTTGTCCTGTTTTCTAGAAGAATATTTTCCCTTCAAGAACTTTTTATTTCTGGCACAGCCTTCCATTCATCAAGTGCATCTTCTTTCTGTGCAAGACAGTGTGTGCTCTGTGTCACATTGACTGCCCTGCACTGATTATTGTGTGAGTACTCGCTCTCTAGACTTGCAGGTCGAGCAGCTACCAAAGCACACATGCTACTGGAAGACCACCCAGCTTCTGTCTGTTGTGTCACTTCAGTTCTTAAGGCCATGATCCACCTGATGTGGATCACACATGATCCACACTGTATGCCTCAAACAGTGCCTGAGCTGCTGACTGCATAATGATTTGCCTGAACAGTGGAGACTGAAGTCCTACCATGGCTTCAGGACTACTGAAATTCCTCACTGTCCTTTAGTTTTGTACTTTGTAATTTACGTAGGCAGACAACTGTGTTAAGGAATTAACAAAAGTTAACAACAACATTTACGAGCAAGAAACCTTTGCAAAAAGGGGAATACAATTAAAGAGTGTTTATTGTTAATTATTACTTTGTGCAGTCATGGGATCACTTTTGCATTTTGTTTTCTGGTCTCTCTTCCTGAAAGCCTGTTAGCTGAAGGGAATGTTCAGCAATTTTACTGCCATGATTCTTAAATCATTACAAATTTTTTTTCACTTCACAGTCATGTTTTGTTTCCTTTTTTGAAGCTCGTACAGGAAATCTGGCAAGGATTATGATGCAGGATCAGCAGAAAAAAAAAACCCTACTTAGGTGGGTTTTTTTGATATTGTGGGTTTTTTTGGTGGGTTTTTTGGTTTGATTTTTTGTTTGTTTTTTTCCCCTGACAAGAAAAAGATCAGAAAATTTCAGCTTGCAGTTTAATGGGGTGGATAAAATGCTGATGGTCAAAGACGGCTGTGGGATGCAGACTCTGGGCTCTGTGATGGGTACTACACCTCCATTAATACAATCCTTAAGACTGTTATGTCTGTGATATATAAATAATAATTAGTAAATAATACAAGGCATACATGAATAATATTATGAACGCCTTCCTGCCAAGAGACAGACATTAAAAAATTAAACTAGAGGCCAGGTAGAGATGAGGGGTTACCAAAGTAAAATGCCAACCTGGGACTCATCTCTGCTGTAGGTCTACATGAGCCCTTACAAATGAGCATCCATGCAAAGCCTCACTGACTGAAGAGCTATTGAGGCTTTATGATGGCTGTTTCTTGATGGGACCAGGACTTACCTTTCAAGTTCCACAGGTTTAGCCAATGCTTTTGAAATGGGATGAGGAGATGCAAAAGTGGGTGTTGCTGTTTCTGCCTTTAATTGGACAACATGATACAAAGCCTGTCCAGTGTGAATTCTCAGATGAGCCAAGAACGAGAAGTCCACATGAGAACTTAAGAAATCGTGGTACTTTTGTAAAAACAACCAGTAGTGGCTGCTTGAATTTTGCAGGGCAGATTTTCCCATATCTTTGCTATTTGTAGTGATATGTAGTAGTGTGATGGCTTGTGCAGGTGACTTCCAAACATGTCCTCAGACAAAATGTCCTCAAATCTTCTCTCACCTCTCTTTCTTTCAAACACGTAGTTATTTCCTCTGCATTGCATTCTGCATCCTTTTTTTTGTGGAACGCAGTGCAGATCTACTACTCTAATTTTGCCTTTTCCAAAGACTGGGAACCCAAAGCTATAAGGAGAACAGGAAGACTGCCAGTGTCAAAGTATATCTGTCAGATATAGTGTCTTTGTTGGCCCATTATCAATGTTATACAAAAGTCATATTTTGTATTCAAAATTTTACTTTGCCTTCATTGTTACTTTCAACAACTGCATCTCTGGAAAGTAAAATACAGGGCTGTAATATCAGAAGATTGAAGGCTTCTGTTACATATATTTCAGCCAAAATACACAAAAATAACTTTATGTTAGTTAATAATTGTAATTTTCAGCAAAAATGTGAACTTTTCATGAGATAGGAAAAGCTTGGAAACCTTCTGGAAGTGCTAAATTGTTGTTAATGATTTACAATAATATTAGAGTATATAATAGAATCACAGAATTATAGAAGGTTTTGTGGTGGAGGAGACCATAAAAATCATCTGGTCAGCCCACTTTCATTAAGTCAGGCTACCATCTAACTTAAACTTTTTCAGTTTAAAACCATTGTCCCTTGCCCTGTCACTACCTGCACATGTAAAAAGTCCCTCTCTCTCTTTTTTTTCAGCCCCCCTTAGGTACTGAAAGACCTCAGTGAGGTGTCCCTGAAGCCTTCTCTTTTTCACTCCAACTCTTTCAGCATATCTCTGCTGCTGAGGTGCTCCAGCCTTCTCAGCATCTTTGTGGTTTCCTCTGGCCCTGCTACTTGAAAAGAAGTATCATCAGCAATCAACTGTCAATATCATGTATTTGAAGCCATCAGTATTTTAGTTTGTCAGATTTCATTCCACGTATGACAGTCTCCATCTTGCACTCAGATATCTGAATCTGCCCAAAAACACTACTAACGTCTCTTGCTGACCATAATGTTCATAACCACTTCTGTATTACCAGGAAAAGAGAGCAGCACAGAGCCACAAAGAAAAATTGAACCAAAACCACATAATCCATTTTTTAATCACAGTTCAACAGTTCTTGAAAGTTGAATTTTTTTATATACAAACATCTCTTGTTCATTAGCTGGAACCAGTTTTCACTTCAGTTTTAGTGCATTTCACAACAGATAAGCAAAGGACAGACAAGCAAAAGTCTTGAACTTCCCATCAGGCTGACTGTACATGGTCACTGAATCCCATGTAGTGGGCTGCCTTAACTTCCATTCTGCAGCTAGGGTTCAGTGCAGTGAACTGTGCCTGCATGACCTATTGTAAATCATTAACAACAACTTGCTTGAACAGGTATTTCTGGTGAGAAGCGTTTAAATGTAGTCACCTAGAATGAACCACTGTGAATTTAGCTGATGAATCATTTTCCTCCACATCTCCTAAGGGGGTTTATTGTGTATAAAGAGTTAAAAGGAATTTTATGTATTGCTGATGGTACTTCTACAGTTACACTCTCTTGGACACCTGATCTGTTAATGTAAAGAGAAATGTCTGAATGCAATATAACAGGTTTTTTAAACTTTCTGTGTGTTCATTGGTCCAGATCCCTAAGCATTTTATGTGTTCACTCAGTGAATTGTATTGGAGAGCCTAAAGCTGCCTGCTAAATTCCTGCTGCAACTGCATCATTCCCATAGGAGGAGGATCATTGTGTGGGATATGAGATCTGGACACATACCCTGTTTTGGGCACTGCATGATGACATTTGCTTTTTGGTTTACTATGCCAGGCACCAGGAGCCTCAGCAGAGTCACATCAAACTGAAGGAATTTTCTATTTTCCTCTATGGATCACAGGACTGCAAAGTATTACTAAGTATACTGGAAAAATACAAAAATGTGGAAAATTTCCTACAGGTATGATCTTCTAAACCACCTCTTGGGTACCATCAGCAAATTTTTACTTCATTCAAATGATAAGAGGACCACTGGTTTTAAGCTCACTGCAGTGACTTGGAGAATTTGTGGATGGATAGAATTATTGCAGGATACATGCAGAAAGTAAACAGAGCCTGTAAGGAGCTCAGAACAGATGTAGCTATTCAGCAGCTAGGGTCTGTTTGCCTTTGTAATCTGTGCAATTATTGTGATTGAAGACACATCTGATAAAACGTTTCCCTTCCTACTTACAGTGTGCTACAGATAGATTCAAGCAGGGAAAGGTACTTCATTATTGTAATGGAATTTCCAAGCAGAAATCCCAAACATTTTGCTAGATCAGGGATCCTTTAGGTCTCATTTTATTTATAAGTAGACAATGGCATGTATCAGCTATTCCTTTGTTCACCGAAGCAATCTTTAGGCCTACCTCAGAGAATGTCAGCTTTAGTTCCTTCCTTTGAATTCTGAGAAGTGTGCATTTAGTTACCTTATGCTGCGATTTACTTCAGTGTATCTTTTGCCCTTCACTTAAGTGACCCTTTATTTTACAGCATTTATTCATGTTTATTCCTCATAAACGGATGGAAATTTCTTTATATATCTATAAGCATTACGTGACAGCCTTCTGCTGTTGCCATATTTTCCACTGTAAAGTATGAGTAACTACCCTGAGCTGACACAGTTGTCAGAGAAGACAAGAAGAACCAGTAAACAATTAAGATTTGCAAGTGGACTTTGAATTCTGTGTTTATGACACCCTTCAGTCACAAGAGCAAAACAGGCACTGAAGACTAAGGCCTCAGAATAGGGTTCATGCTGAATCTGTGCTCTGCCCCCATCCTTGCATTATTTGTGCGTTACAAATCTCCTCAGCAGGCATTACCAGAATTCTGACAGCCACAATTCCTTGTTCTTTGGAATTGTGGCATTGTGTTGGGGTTTTTTATGTATTTTTGGTTTTTCTCTTCCCAAGAACTATGTACATTACCAATCTAGATAACAGAAACAACAAATGATACTTCTGTGCTCTGATGGTTTGAAAAGTTTGGAACATGTCAGAAAAGGGGAAAGTTGATGTTCAATAGAAAAGGAAGGGCACTGTTATTTCCACCAGAACTATTAGCCTCTCCCAAAGAAGAAAGAAAGTGAATAGAAGCAGGATGATCATTAAAAAAATTTTTGTTCCAAACTGAGGAGTTGTCCAAATTAGAGTTCATAACTTGCCTCCTGCTGTGATATTGGACCAAACTCAACAACTAAGAACATATTTGCAGTGGAAAGCAAAAATTAATATTTAAGATTATTGTTTCTTTGCAATCTATAGACAAAGGACTACAGAAGCCTATGAACAGAAAAGGAATTAATGTAAGAAATTGAATGATCAGACTCCTAGACTTTTAAAAATTTGACAATTATTAACAGCTTTATCTATGTTCATAAGAACATCCTGTGGAAGCAGATTCTTTTTCCTCTCAGAAACAGTAATGCTTCAGACTGACGTTTAAATGTATTTAGTTTGTACATTTCTAAACCAATTAATTACATCTATTTTAATCCACAACCAAGATTATAATGTTTCCTACCACTAGTTTTAAGATGCAGGAACTTTTTTCCTCAATATTTATTGAGGCAGAGCAATGATTTAAAGCAGGGTGAACATTAAAAAGTGAGATGCTTATGGCTTATCACTTTGAATATGGTTGAAGTCATCTTAATATTATAAGGGTTATAATAAATGTAACAATAAATAATACTACATACAGTATTTATTGTCACGGGGATAATTGCTAGCAACAGGTGCTTCTCATCTCTCAGTAAGGCATCTGAGGGTCTGCAGGTGTCTCTGCACACTGTATGGCAGGAAATACTAACTTTTCCATAGTGACCACTGTCCATTTCCATCCTCAGTGTGCTTTCCAGAGCAAGGTACTTGTTTTATATGATGGCTGCTTCAGCTCTGTTTACTCTTCCTGAACTCTGGGTTCCTCAGTACTTGTGAGTTGCATGTCTCAGCAGCACTCAGTGGTATTACCTATAGGTTATAGGTTCAGCACTTGTTAATCAAACCTTCTCCACATCCTCCCCACAAAGAAAAGGAAATGGAGATAGAGATGGAGTATTGCTCTTCCTTAGAGCAATAGACGCCCTCCTTAGAGGGTGTCTCCACCTGTGTTGCTGTAATTGGCAAGAGAACAACTGTCAGTCACCAGTGAGCTGCATCACTTTTATTAGCCCTGTTAACAGAGCTGTACCTGCTTCATTTTTTGGCTGCCTCTGTGCTCATGCAAGAATTGGTGGATGTGGTGCACACCAAATACTTCCAGCCAACCTTACACGATTTTATCAGCTCTGGAAATGAACCCCAACACCTGAAGCAGGAGGTGAACAAAGTGTCTATCAATTGAAACAGTAAAGGGCACTACTGCACATATGAGGGTTTGGTACCAGCCCAGCAAAGAATACAAGATGTGTTTCCCTAACAATATAAGGAATACAAGCACACTCCACTTCTTAAAAGAACTTCAGGTCTAGTATGCAGTCTATCTGTTTTCTGCATTCTGTCTTGCAAGACTACTGAACAGAAGTTCAGAGATATCTTTCTTTCCACTCACCAGTGGAAAAGAAGTGCATAAGACTTCTTCAGCAGAAACCCCCGAGGTCAGCAGTTCCCTATCTTGCATCCAGCCTAAAGCAAAATGCTTATCTGTGCAGAAGATGGCCTCAAGCCATAGATCTAAGCAGTATCAATCTCACCACCTTGAACTGTGAGGGCACACCACCTTTTTAAACGCTGATTTCCCCATAAACACATGTAACATGTACATTGGAGGAAATCAAAGCAAAGCAAACTGCTGTTAAAGTAAAACATCATGCATAAATAATTCTCTCACCAAGGAAAGAAAATAGGGAAACAGTTTAACCTGGATGTCCATAGGTACCTCAGTGATCCTGGGGTTAAGAAAATATAAAAGTAAAATATAGAGGCTCAAGTACCTACTGCCAGTAGCTAGAGCTACATGGCTTTCGTGTAGCAGCATTGAATTAAATGTCTGAAGTTCTGGGCTCTAGCTTTCGACAAAACTGAAGAACTGGGAGGTTCTACAGAGAAAATTTTGAAAGCAGAATGATATAACCAAGAGGAGCTGGGCCAAAAGAGCTCAGTATGCACATGCCCTCAGATGGAGCACAACATTCTCTAAGGCAAATATCAGATAAAGCACATGAGAAAAAACCTGCTAGCTCAGCGTTTTTGTAAATAGAGAAGTACCTTCCCCCCCCTCACTGTGGTTACCACTGTGTTCAGAAAATAACTCCTCGGCCCTTCCCCCTCCTCTGACTGTACCACTACCACCAGCTGGCTGGGGTGACTGACAAACTGCATAACAAAATATTTAAAGTCATGATAGTAAAAATGCTTCACTATTATACACAAGAAATGGTTTCCACTTGGGATTAGTTAATGGAGAAATATTTTGGGTAGTTTTTGCTCAAGGGGTTTCCTTTGCTTGCAGGGTCATTCAGAAAAGGCTCCCTGAACTTTGAACTGTATCTGCAAAGTGAGATAAACAAGAGCCATATAAATACCACAGCCCTTTTCCCCACACTGTTTCCTTCTGCAGCGGAGCCAGGCAGAGCTGCCAAGAAGGGGGAGGAGAAAAGGGTAAGTGTGCTGGGTTTGCTGTGAAAGAGCTTCATGACTTGAGATTTGGCAGAGTGTTTGCTTGTTTCTTTGGCTGAAAAGGCTGACTGTGGAAATTTCCATTGGAAACTAAGTTGAAAGTTGAAATATGAAGAGAAGTATAAGGCAGGACATGGCTCCCCTGCAGCGTGTAGGGCACACAGCTGTTGCTGGGCGCTGCATGCCAGTGCTGCAGAAGGCTGCTGGAAAGGCAAGGAAGGATATAAAAATGTCATAAGAGTCTCATGTGTTCATAATGGATATAAGGGCAGGCTGCTCTCCTGATGTGTGGAAAGAATGGAAAAAGGCTGTGTTGGTATATACTGGACCGCAGATTAGTCTTCAAAGTACTTTACCTAGAATGTCAGGAAAGAACTGTCAGGCACAGCTGGATTTCACAAATGCAGCAACAAATCACTCTTGCTTCAAAATGTCAATTATTATTAATCTTTTAGGCTATGACAAGATGGATGGAACATGTATTATTAATCAGAATTTATTGTTTCCAAACTGTTTTTTGGTCACTGTCAGACTTTGATGTAAGTGGTGAAATTGTACAATTCCACAATCTAGGACATGTTTGGGAGCAACTTTATAATTTTAAGTATTTCTTGATAATATGTGTTTAAGCGAAAACTGAGATGTTAATGGAATAAAATGAAAACGTAATGATAGAATTTCTTATATGCTTTGATTTTCATAAACATTAACTGAACTAAGTATGGATATGAGATTTTATAAGATCTGAGGAGTCCTGAAGTTCAGTTTCCATTTCTGGTTTTTGCAAAATTGTTTCTGGTGCCTGACTTCTTCATAGTTTTTTCTCAATGGGATTCAGATACTCCAGACTGACTTGTAAAAATTTTGAAGTATTTTTTATTATTTTCTGCTGTGTTCTGTAGCACTTACTGTGTACTGAAATCCGCCGTTGGTGCATGTACTTTTGAGACAGTGGAATTATCTGTAACTGGAGTGAACTGGTCTAGATTCTTCCTGACATAAACAGGCTTGCTGCAATTTATTTTAAAAAACAAGAAACAAGGCCACTTTAAAATCACTGAAGTGTTAAAAATGGTCAAAAAGAAATTACAGAGAGGGAGATTAGTAGCGCTGAAAAAAAATCCAGTTATTCTGAATGTTTACTTTGCAGCTGTTCAAACACAGTAACAAAAAACCCACAAAAACCTTCGAGCACCACAAAGAAAAAACACCTGCCTCTATTAGAGAGGAGCTCTACTGAAAAACCAAAGAAATTGAGCAGTAAACAAAGAGCTCAAATTTATTCTCAGAGGACTTTTCTTTTCTTTTCTTTTCTTTTCTTTTCTTTTCTTTTCTTTTCTTTTCTTTTCTTTTCTTTTCTTTTCTTTTCTTTTCTTTTCTTTTCTTTTCTTTTCTTTTCTTTTCTTTTCTTTTCTTTTCTTTTCTTTTCTTTTCTTTTCTTTTCTTTTCTTTTCTTTTCTTTTCTTTTCTTTTCTTTTCGGAGCCAATATGCTGCCTTGTTTTCTTAAGGGAATTTCAGAGTTTGAAATTTGTTTAGGCATTGGCCTTACTTTGTTTGTTTTGTCTCTTGTCAGGTGAAGCCCAGCCATGTGGGCACGTCTGGGGCTAGTTCTGGCCCTCTGTCTCCTCCCAGGAGGAGGGACAGAGATCCAGAACTGCCAGGAGGCCCCAGAATGGCGTATTGGGGAGGAGGACCCCATGTGGAACTCCAGAGGCTCGGTGACAGTGGTGGCTCTCCTCCAGGCAAGCTGATTATTGTGCCTGCGGCAGGCTTCCAGGTAAGCGTGGGTCTCGTCCCGATTTTTGTTATCCGCTGAGAATGCTACGTGTGCCCTGCCACAGATGCACTCAGATGGACTCTAGCTGCCCCAAATGCCACCATCCCAGCTGGCATGTGTGACCCGATGACCTGGCTCACTATCAGCAGAAGGGTTGTGTGCCAGTGGGCAGGATCCTTTATCTCTTGACCTACTCCTGACTGGCAGATCATCTTCTCCAAATTAGCTTTCCAACATAATAAATAGTATGATCAACTTGACATGAATGAAACCCAAGCCACCGGCACACCCAACAGAAACAGCAACAGATGATTAATGCAGCAAAAATGATGAAGCCAAGAAGCACCGCAATTCTTTAACATTGTTAGATCACCTGAAATAGAGAGATTTGTGATCACTGATTTCTTATGTAAAACCTGTAGGGGAAAAAATAAACCAGAACATGTGCTTTTCATGTGGCTTTTCAGCCTGCGTTCAGAGATCCAATATATATTTAAAAAATCCATAAGCTAAGGTAAATACTGTCCTATCAGAAAATTGATGAAGCATTCAAGGAAGTCATCAGTGTTAGGTTTTCATCCAAGACCTGGGACATGGGTGCTCTATTTTCTAGAACTTACTCCTTGCAAATAATTAGCTATCATGACAGTAACAATAACAATAAAATAATTTCAAGCTGAGCCAAACAGGAATTGCATAAAGCTCTTATCTTTGATTCATTTAGGAATTGTGAAATTATTTTGGTTTAAAAATTCATAGTGCCAGTTTCAGATTTGGATTTTAGTCACAGTGAGAACACCTTAGTTTGCCCCTCTAGGCTGCACTTACATATCATAATAGGTGTTGCAAGTTTATTAAGAATTTTATTTTAAAACATCTGTGGCTTCATCAAAGTTTAAACTGGGCTTTGTGTTTGGCTTTCAAAGTAGTTGGGTTCGGTTCTTATATTTTAGAAAAAAACTGAAGAATCTTCCACATTCTAGACTGTTTCTCATAGCTGAAAAATAAAAGTTTTCTAGAGCAATTCCATAGGAAAAATACAATTGAAAGGGAAGAAACTCCACATCATACAGGTCTAATAAAAGCAAGATGGAGCATATTAACTTTTGTGTCGAATCTCATGATTCTCTAATGATTTATGGTCTTGCTTCTTTACATTCCCACTAGTTTGGAGGACCTGCGAGTAAAGTTAGAGAATGAAGGATTGGTCAACATCTCGTATGTGGTTGTCAACCATCAGGGAGCTCAATCCCGGAGGGAATTTCACCTACTTAAAGAACGTGTTTCAGACTACATTACTGTCTACCAGCAAGATGAGCACCAAGAGGATGTGTGGACTACTTTAAATGGAAACAAGGATGACTTTCTTATCTATGACAGGTGTGTGCTTACAGACAAACATGGGAAAATATTTGCATGTATTTTGAGTAATGATTTGCAAATCTCTATAACATGTCATTGATATGCAAAAAACAAAGATATCATGCTCAGCTTCTAAGCTGAACTATGTAAAGCGCTAGTATTTACTGGAAAAACAAAGTTACAAAAGCAAAATCTGCTTTTACATAAGTAATTTTTGAATGAATATTTTTTTCTTTATAATTGCCATGGATTTAGATGAACATAAGTGAGTGAAAAATTTGGTAACATGTTCATTTTTTTGTAGCATATTTATTTTCATATAACTTCATTACATCCATGCATGTCAAAGTGGAATCTTTTATCTCATGGATACTTTTTGAGGAGAGTTGTTGAAAATGCCATGTAGATATAAGGAAAAATTAGGTAAAACTTTAGGTAAAACTTAAAACTTCAGAAGAAAATTGCTTTTTGATATAGGATTCTTCCACAAGTATATTTTGGCAGCACCAGCAGGAACTGTAGTTGAAATCCCAATTTTTTGATTTTGATGTGATGATAGTTAATTGAAAAATCCTACATTTCAAACATGTCTATCCTTGTTACTTTATATTACTGTGATGAACATTCCAAGTTCATACTAAACCATAATAAGCTTAATACAGAGTTAGAAAGTTACTCCTTTTCTGTAATATGATGAATTTGAACAAATTAGCTACATGAGGCTTGTGGGATGAAGCTGGCAGTGGAATGAATGATCTTGAATGTTACAGCAGCAAATATGCCCAAGTAAGGAAGGTTGATGTCATACAAAAGACAAAGAGAGCAGTGCTGTATTTCGTCTGGGACGGGGCCCAGACACCTTGCTCAGAGCATTTGGAAGGTTGACCAGGTCTGTGCTCTTGACACACAGGGTATGTGTACATTATGAATTGGCTTAGCACTAGCCTGGCCATGATCTGTGATGGGTCTAGGAATCTCTGTTCTTATTGTGCCTTAGCCACACAAGCTTTGCCTGCTGCTGGTCCTAAACGTGCAGTCTGCATGTGGGGAGCTAAGGCCAGGGGACTGTGTGTTGGCACTGAACAAGCTGCCCGTGTGTACAGGTTCTGCATTTTCTACAGCTCCTCTGAGCAGATCAGTTGTTCAGTCAAGGGCATATCAGAACCCTCAAGTGCAGGCATGAGGCAAGCAAGCACCGTAACAATCCCCTCATGCACAATAAGTCAGTAGTGCAGGTGCACCGCAGTGTCCATCCCAGTCAGAATACCTGTCAGGCTGCATAAAAACACCTGGTTAGGGTGCAGCGACCACTATGCGAAGAACCCTTTTCATTATCCCAATGGGTCTGTAACAAGTGCACCTCTGCCAGTCTTTAGTGCCACTCTAGGACAAGGCTTCTGGCAGTGCAGCTACCACATCAGCCAGAAATGATGCTTCGCATCCTGGCCAGTGCTGCTGAGCAGGCATTGTAAGGAAGATACTGGATTTGCCTCTGAACTGGAACAGAAACACTCCTTGTGGAACTGTACAGTGTAGGTGGATTGGTGCAAGTAAAGTGAGATCATAAGAAAAGAGATTTAGTTGTAGGTATTTGTAACCACAGAGTCCTTTCTCTCCTTAGATGCGGCCGTCTCGTGTATCATCTGGGTATGCCCTACTCCTTCCTGCATTTTCAATATGTGGAAGAATCTATTAAGATTGCATACTGCGAAAACAAGTGTGGAAACTGCTCTTACATGGTATTTTCTTGTCTCATTCTGTGTATAATAGAAAAGTGGATTTGATTGGTATTTAAAACATTATTTCAGTGTGTTTAATAAAAAATATATGATTTTGAATTTACATATTTCATGCATCTTGACAGATAGCTTTTAAGCATTTTTCTAAGCAAATTATATTTGATTTTGAATAGACTGATTGCCTATCTGAATTCCTGTCCTTGATAGAAATGCAAGTAATTGTCAGAAACGTAATGCAATCTTGGAGAGTAATTCTGCTTGTAGAGCTATAGAGGTAGTGAGCAATTAACTACTCTAATTCTGTGGGATGGGTAAGTACATATTTTTTTTAAACCCAGGAATCAAACTCTAGCTGGTTTGTGTTACTATTTATTGTAGTTTGCATTTAAACACAGTCTACAGGAGTTATTTTAAAAAAGTGATAATACAAGGTGACAAATTATTGTTACTGCTATAAAAGAAGGGTAGCTTTCTTTAGTGAATCATTCAAGACCAGAAATAATTCTAAAGATTATCAAGAAATGTATATACTTTGTGGAAGTTCAACGAAAATAATAGTTTTTGATCCCATTGTGCAGTGTTCTAGCTAAATGTAGACCATAGACAGGTCAGATGTAGGATCTAGGATAAGAATAATTGTTATTAGCAATTACTGGAATTATAATTGCTAAAAAGCCCTGTCTAGTTGACAGTGGTGTGACTGCACAAGGCTATTTCTTATATATTCATATGTTCAGCAAAATAGCGCTAATAACTTAGAAGTGTCTTTCATGCTCTGCAAAAATGCCAGTTAATCTTTTACATCTAGTTTAATTGAATACAGTGCCCTGTATTTAATGCAAGCATCTGTTTTTCAGGAACCTGATATTGATGGTGTCTGTGAAAACATCACTAAAAAAGCAGTTGAAGAGCTGTCAGAGATAGAACCTGAGCCAACAGACCAGCATTCCCAGACCAGCCTGCAGAGACATGGACACCACCGCCGCCGCCACCACCACCGCCACCATCACCAGGGCAGTCGTGATCCCAAACACGAGAACCACCAGGCTGCTGCTGAAACTGACAGACATCATCCTCACAGCGCCTGGCGCCACAGGCTTTTTGGCCGTCACAGACACGATCAGACAGGTAGTCAGGAGCACGTAGACACTGCCCCTCCAGGAGAAATTGTGGAAATTCCACAAGATAAAAAACTACGAAAGAAAGGGAAAAACAGCTGCAAAAACCAGTTAACCTGAAATTGGCAGACAGGATCAGACTCTACCTCTGGTAGCTGATCCTGTCATTGTCGACACCTTCTGTTTGAAGAGCTAGGGAATTCTGTCACCTGACAGTGTCGTGGAGCGCTACCAAATTCTTGCAGGTGACACGGGCAGCTGGCAGCAGAGGATGTCACTGAGTCTTGACAGTGCCGTCTGCTCTCTGCTGCCTGACATTCATCACCAGCAGGAGCAAGTGAAACTAGTGACACCTGACAGTGACAGGAAAAGGCAAGGAACTGATCCTGAAAAACAAACTAAGCACCTTCCAGAAAAAAGGGAGTCACACTAGCTCAGTTAATATACTTGCAAGAGCAGAAAAATGAACAGATCAAGTGTTTTTATTGCCCCAAATTCAAAATTGTGCTGACAGATATGGGAAAATTGCAAAGAAGGGTATTTTTAGAGCAGCACTCTTAGAATTATTGAATATCTGTCTAATTCCATCAGTGAAAATTTTCATGATCTAAAGGAATTTGGTTGACCCCTAGTTTGTTTTTCAGTTCCGCTGGGAAGGTGTCTGCATTCTCGATTAATTTGTCTTTCTTGTTTCTCTTCTAACATTCTGCTTGCATTTGTGAGGACAGGAGCATAAACTATGACCTAGGGGCTCCTGTCTGAGGTTTTGCAATCAAGAACAGAAGAAAACCAAGACAGATACTTTAATCATTTTTCATTAGGAAGACAATAGATTTGAAGTTTGTTTTTTTTTTCTAACCTGGGGATACAAATCATGTACAAGCAAAACTTACTCTTAAGCAATGTTACAGAATAATTCCACATAAAAATGTAATATATAGACAGTAACTGCTTTATTTTTAAGTAACAGATTGATATACTTAACTTTGACAAAGCTTTTTTAACAAAGCTAAGAGCTTTGTGGCTCTTAGGTACAATGAGAGTGTCCATTAATACATACTGCTACAGCATGTAAAATCCTACTGAATCAATTAGATCATCCTGAAGTGAGAAATAGCGTCAACAACTGAGAGTCAGAATTAAAAAGAAGGTGGGATGAAACAAGTTTAATCTTGGTGTAATGTTGAACTTTGTTTATAACAGTGCTGAATTTGATAAATCCGTACCAATTAGCAATCCATATCAATTAACATAATATACCACTTAAACTTGTATCACTTCTCTGTCTATAGCCTAGCATTCCTAATGTTTGATTAACTGAATGGAAGTAAATCCAGTTGTTCGAAGGATCCTGGATGAAGAAGAGAATATTCATGAAAAGAAAACTGCTATGAAAGCATACACCATAATTAATGACGGTTTAATAGGGAAATTACTACTCCTACAAAACCTGAACCTTTTTATTGTGAATGCTGATTAGCAAGAGAGTAGCTTTGAATACATACAGAATGCATGCCTTTCGAATGTTTGACAAGAGTGTTTTCAATAAAACATACTTTCTTCATATCTTGTTTTTATTTTGAGATGCAGAATTTGAAACACTGAAATACTTCGAGTCATTTAGTCAGAATCTCCTCCGTTTGAAGGGCAGGTCTTGACCTTTATTAAGACGTTGCTCCAAATCTCTTATGGTGTTTCGTAGAATTTCAATTTCCTTGTTTTTCTCTTCCTGGAGATGCTGCAGCTTCTGTAAAAGTATAGGCAAAGGCTTCATTCTTAAACATCACATAAAATTGTGTAACAATTTGTTTTGCTACTGCAAGTAAGATATATTCTAATAAGAATATTTTCCTCAGTATTTTGTATCACAAAATTACAAAAACTATTTCCCCAGAATCCTGTTTTTCTGCCATCCCAAAGTTTTAAGCCTACAAAAAAACCCCCAAAAAACAAAAACAAAAAAACCCCCAACAAACAAAACTCAAACCCCAAGCATATGCAGAGTATTATATCAGTGTCACTGATGTCAGATCTAAGTTTCCAGGTTAACAATTCTGCAGTAAAACAACCTCACATGTTGCTCTTCATTGTTGCTTTCCTGCGGTAGTATCAGTATGTCAAGAGCCATGACAGTTGGAGCTGATGATCTTAAAAGCCTTTTCTATCTTAAATTATTCTATGATTCTATGAATTATGTAGAGGTGGGAGGGGCGTGTGGGAGAGAGCACATGGAGAAACCCCAGGGAACTCCTGTTTCAAACACCCTGGAACAGTATCTATGTGCTACACCCTATGAAAGCACCTACCCTTCGATAGATACTTTGTGGCAAGACTGAAGCGTCTGAAAAGGACTTGGTGGTCTTATCCTGAGCTCTTGCCAATTTAGCATTGAACTGAAAGAATCAGGCAAAGACAAAACGGTGAGAATGAACGGGGGCAGGGGAAGATATATTAAATATGTCAAGCATAATTTTCACTTTTTATTAATTGCATTCTTTTACCTGAGAGTAGTAGCGGTAAGCCTTTCTACTAAGTCTAGAGAAACAAGGCTGCTTATATTTATTTTAAAAAGAATGCAGTTACAAACTGTATTTCTTTAAAAAAAGCCTCAAAGTTTTGCAAAAGTAGTACAAACATGATCAACTAAAACCATGTAGATAAAAAAGATGCTTCTGAAAAAAAGAATAAAATTGAAGGCTTCTCAGCCACATATCTACAGGAGGAGAAAATACAGAAGGTGCTAATATCCTTCAGAACCATCATTCTTCCCTTACGTTCCAAGGACAAGTCAGCCTGAGCACTGCCACATCTTATTTCTTTTTTGTTGTGTGAAAGGTTTGACGTATTTCCTTAATTCTTTCTTTAATGAGAGTGTTTTAAAACATGAGCAATGAAATACATGTTGAATGCTCTCTCTTAAATCTCTGCAGGATTAGAAATTTTTTTAAATTTTATTTTAAAATATATGTATTCTCACCATTCAGAAATTAAAACCAAGAAAGTTAAGCAGAAAACATTGTTACATTTTTTAATAGCTCAAAATCTAAAACTGTTTCTAAGTAATTTAATTTGGAACAAGAAGAGAGCCACCTTCAGTCTCCCTACATAGTAGGTGGAACTTGACTCCTGAGCAAGTTACCATTGTGGAAGGGAGTACCTGCCACTGATCCTCATAAAGACAATAAATAATTAAGTTTTCTAGATTCCATCATATTACTTTATTAAGTACTAATTAATATTTTTTCACTACACAGTGTCTTTGAAGTTTACCCAATGCCCAGTTCATCTTTAAGTCAGCTTTGTAATGCATACCTCTATCTGCAGTTTAATTATTTCATTCTGCTTCTCTTCATTTTGAATTTTCAACTGTCTAGTTAGCTCTAATATTTCCAGTTCTTTTTTCTCTCTCTCTTCTCTATACTCCATTTCTTTTAATTCAACTAGCAACACAGTAACACCAAAATTATTATTATAATAGATGAAATAAAATAGATGAAAAATTAACAACATTTTCCAAATTAAAAAACTTTACTGAACATCAGGTAAACATTTCACTGGAAGACAATTCAAGCAAAAACCATACTGAAACTATATGAAAACCACACTGTCCTTTTAAAAAGACACCAGTAAGATGGTGTCTTTTTTAAAAAGGCATATAATTTACAAAAACTTTCCTTGATTTCATATGGATGACCAAAAAAATCTTGCTTTTTAAGGTTATATCTCTAATGGAGCAAATGAACATAGAATTCAGTTTTTTCCTCACTGAAGTACTATTTATTTGTGAAAATAATGTTCTACTCTCCTGAACACAGATAGAAGATTCAAACAGCAATCTAGCTTACAGTTCAAAGGTTCCAGTTGACACTTAACTCAAAATTTCATTCCTTCTGATCATTATGCCCACATTCCCAGCATTTGTTCTAACTATCTGGGAGTTTCTGCTCATCCCGTGTTGCTGTACTATTGCTTCATTACCACTGTCTGCTCTCTTCATCGAAGATAAAATTGTATTAAACACTGCCTACTTCTAGCATTCACATGTTTCCACCAAGAAGTGGAATTCATATTTATCCTAGACAAAACACAGCATCTACAGGTGACAGTATGTTTTACCCATTGCTAAAGCATTCAGTCTTCAGAGAACTTACATTTTTTCCTTGTATCGCAATTCAGCTGTGTTATTTCTAATTTGTGGTCTTCCTCTTTGTTTTTAATTTCTGTCATGAGTTTCTCAATTTGATCCTTATACTCCTGTGAAGGCAAAATGTTTTGTAAAGATCTTTCAGTTTCTGTGCTCTTAGCCTTCTGCAAAGCACAACCATCATGTAAAAATATACAGTACTGTATAATTCAGTACTTGTTTTATCCTCAGTCTTGTAAATTTAAATGCCCAATTACTTACACAGTCTGGCTGGAGTCCACAGATTAAAAACATAGCAGATTTCATTGTATTACAGCTATCTGTTAATATAAAATTGGAAACTGTACTTCTTAGGAGAACAGGCAAATGGAGAGGTAATATTCCCTTCCAGAGAACAGGATCTGACACAATGATGCAGTTAGTTAAGGGACAACAGTTTCACCTTTGTGGGTTTTTGACTCAAGGATTGCATGATTCAAGTGTGTGTTTTGTTAGTATTGCTTGCACAAAGAATTCCACAATTCCATGTTGGCAGCAGGAGACACATCAGTGATACCAGCGGCAGTGATGCTACTGCCACTGACGTTCAAAGTTTGAGGATGCCAGTTATAAATTTACTCCAGTAGGGACTCCAGAATTTTCAAGGAATTGTCTGTAGCTGCCACTGTTGAGGTGCTGACTCCAAAGTTCTTCTTGCAGCCTTCTGACAAGATCGCCACTCACCAGAGCAGTGCCTGGGGACACTCACCAAGGCAGTCACTGACTGGGGATCAGGATATGGGAACGTGGTCAGGCGCCTTCAGAATGACACCAGGAAGTCCCACCATGCTCACATGTGTTTAATGGGTGAAATAATAGTTTATCATATCCTTCAGAAGGCAATACTCATGTTTTACTTGAACAGTCAAGATCATAGCTCTACTGGTACTAATATTTAAGTTTAACTTATAGCACAAACACAGGCAAAGGAAATCAGCAGTGAGATTCCTGATCCTAAACAGATAACACATCTGCACTCTCCACACGGAGAACTATGAAAACAGAGAACTATGACTAGTGCTGCTGGTTTTACCTCCTTTGCAAAAATGAGTGCCATAGATACAAAGTACAGAGATCATATATGGAATTTATTATGAGGTACAGATAAGAAATAGAGACTTACAATCTTTGTAATATTTATTCCTCAATAAACTGGACAAAATTCAGACCATGCTGATTCTCTGGCAGCACAACCAGACATCTTCGATGTGAAAACCCTACTCCCACATGAAATTTTTTTTAGTGCAAGGGATTAGAATGATGAAGATGAATTTGAATTTAAAGCTAAATACAGCTAAATAACCCTGAGTGCATCTTAAATTGAGCCAAAGTTCTCAGCACCAAGGAATTTTGACCTCTTAGTTCTTCTAACACCTTCTCACATGGAAACTGTCATGAGAACAATCCTTCTCTTTTTACACATGAAAAATATTAACAGAAGAGCACTAATAAGAGTATCAATAACAGATACTAAACAAAAAGATATACAGCATAATAGAGATGCAGTGTTATTCCTTTACCTAAAGAATGATAATTTGTGACATACCTCTTCACAAGTCTTTAATTTATCTTCCAAGATGTGAATGGATCCCCTCAGTCTATCATTTTCATCTAAATAAACAAAAACTATATGGTACACTACAAAGTACATTTTGACAATTTCTTTAGCATGAAAGAGGAATAAGGAAATTACTTGTGTTTTTTGACTTTGCTGAACTTTGAGGAACTATTTTTGTAGACATAATCATCATTACAGAACCACATACTGTCTGTTTCCATTTTTTTTAACAAGAAAAATCATAGTTTAGGTTTAATCATAACATTTACTTGGTATTACTATTTAGAACTTTCTTTAGGCTTCTAATAAACGATGCATTCAGGAAAATTTAGATGCAAAGTTCTTTGACTCAGGAAATAAAAGACTATTATCATGGTTACAACAGATTCAAACGGGAAGATGTAAATTCTTAAGTACCTGTTTCCCAAAAGTCAGAAAACTATGCAAACACAAAATTTAAAGAAAATAGATTTTAAAAAATTATTAGTATCAATTTAAGTATTAAAAAAATCTGTATACTTCCAATGCTAGAGGTTTATTTATATATGTTAATATGCCTTGAATGCATAATCGTCATAAAATTAACTTCATGGTGTTCTGCTGAGCTGTAGTATAAAAATATAGCAAACACTTATTTTTTTTTCAAGTAAAAATGAGTAGTTGTCAATGTGGATAACAGCAATAACCGCAATAGTTGTCAATGTGGATAACAGCAATAAATTTAATAACATTGTATACTAAGAATTAAGACATGCTGGTTTAACACAGTGATAAAAACTGTGCTTATACACTTGACTAGTCTACAATCTAACAGCTGACTGATACTTCCTCACCTTTTGTAAAATTGCCTGTGTTATGCTACAATGAATTTAAAGCACAACTATTGATTAAAATAACCTTCCGGAGGCAGTTACTAAGTAAACTATGGCAATAATGGCAAGAGACATTTATTACTGCTCACGATTGATTTAAGAAATTGTTTTTTGTTTCTCTTTGCCTGCCAGTAAGTTTCTGTGTCTGAAAAAATTCAGTAAAGTTAAATGAAAAAATTAAATGCCTGCTCATTCGAAATTACAGTACAGCATATATATAAAATAGCATTTTTTGCCTTTACCTTTCACGTTACACTGGTTTTCAATGGTTTGTGTTAGACCCTTTATCACATTCTGTAGAGCACTGCACTCTGAAAGAAATTAAAGACCCAGTATTTTGAAGTGTCTTTGCAAATTTACATTTTGTTCACAAAATTTTATCAAATATTTTATAATAATTTTCGTTAAATATTACTCTAAGTCTTTTTACTGACTGTAGAGATAATAGATTATTATTACATGGTTACTGCTTAATTTTAGCTTTTAGTTTGATGATTGATTAAAATAAATTTTACGAAGCAATATAAACAATTTCATAAAAGTATTAAATGTTTGTTTCTAGTCAGAAAACAAGTATCTTTTTGTTTTCTGGGCAATACTAGAAGTTTTCCATATCAGCCTTCCATCAATTTGATGTATTTAATGAAACTGACTTGCTTTCCTGACGGCATTTCTTTGCCAATTTTCTTTTCAACAAGACCAAGAGAATCCACTCATTGCAGATTCTCACCCCTTTTTTACCCCTTTCTTGATGCATATAACATTCATCTTATGGCTCAACATAAGCTTTGAGAGATTCAGAATATGTGCTATGGTTCCATTATCTCATTTTATGCAACAGAATTATATATGCAAGCTCCTATCAGTTTACACAGTTGTATTTCATAATTTTATTTTTAAAACTGAATTTTTAATATTCAAACACCATGTATACTTCCTGTAATACAGGATTTAGTTTTCATTAATATGACTTTTATCCTTTATGTTCATTGTAAGTTTATCAGTAGAGTCACAAAACTGTCAAAGACTGAGAACAGCAGAGGCTCTACAACAGAGGTTGTTTACTTTTAAAACTTCTCTTTCTCTTTCCTGAGGACCACTGTGTTTCCTAAATGGCTTTTCATTTCCACAACACATAAAAGTTTGCTAAATAAGTTATTCATCTTATCAAACCAAAGCCCTTTTGAAAACTGTCTATCATACCGCTGAAGACTACATTACAAGCGAGGAGTGTTTTTTCATGCAGCCGTGCACGTTAGCCAGATACCTTTTTCCGTTCCGTATTTCCAAAAAAACACAGCAGAGGGAGCACGAGCAGCACAGAAACATTGCCTGCCCCTCAGATCTTGTGCCGGATCAAAAGCAACTGTGGAAAAACCCGATTCACAGTCGGAATGACGAGATCAGCATGCCCGTCTGTACCAACTGGTTGTACTACAAATTTCCTGCCATTTGAAAATGTATGGAAATTAACTCAGATGCTTGTAATTCATGCACAATTTGGAAAGACATCTGAGTCAACAGTAGAGCAGTAGCTAGTCTTTAAAAAGAATCACAATTTTTTAAGTGTAAGCCACTTTTTTGTACAGTCCCAAGAATATCTGCTTATCTTTCTTATCTTTAAAGGATATATCTTTGAAAATCTCTTATGTACTTAATTTTGTGGCTGGAAAAAAAAATCCTGGGAACCAACAAGTTTTTCTTGCCTATATTAAGGAAGAGAAGCAGAACTTTTCTTAATATTTGCAGCCTTGCAGATCACTGTCATAGCCTCTGTTATGGATCCTGTGTAGCTTATTCCCTGTAAGGAATACTGCCTACATAAAGAAAGACTGAAGAGCATAAGTGTTCATCTGTATTTATAATTGATTTTTTAATAGGGTAATTACATCAACCACTTTTTCCTTTAACGCCTTAGAAATGCCAAATAAATAAATACGCAACCCTGAAGATGCTAAATAGAACCTCCTTAAGTATTTCAGACAAAAATGTGCTTTCTTTTAGAAAACTACATTAGAATTTAATTCAGAACTGTAGCATCACAAGAGTCTATTTAGCCACCACAGAAAAGGTTTAAGAGTAGAAAATAAAGATGTCAGACTTGTATCTAAAATGGATCTGCAATTAAGTACACAAAACAAAAACTGGTTTCTTGAATCTCATCTTTTTTTAGCAAAGAACATATCAACAGAAAATGATTAATTTATGACCTTTCAGAGAGTGTATATGCAGGCCAATCTGCCTTTCTTTTTCCATGTTATCCTGGATATAAGTGTTTCACTGCCCTCTCCCTTGATTTTTAGGTGTTTTCTTTTTTCCTTTGTCTTTTTTTTCAGAATTTCCAATCTCCTTTTACCTTGAACAGTTCTAGGAAAGACTTTTGACAAAGGTTTTTATAAAGAATTTAACTATTAGATGCAAAAGTTTTGTTACTCTGATTCTGAATACCACATATGCTATAACCTCTTTTGAAGGGTCAGTGTCAATTTAATAAAGGCACAAAGACCATTTCTATCAATTGCAAAAAGAAAAATAAAAATAGTTTAGAAATGTTGTAGACTTACTAATTTATAATCACTACACCAGCGTTTCACATCTTTTTGAAACACTCTTAATGTCATCACTACTTTTCACAGGCTCTGCTCATCTCCAGTAACATGTTAACTGTTTTCCTGAAGGTTCCTGTGATACTCTCTGCTACAGTTTATGTCAATTTTCTGTCCAAGGCTTTTTTTTGAAACTCTACTTTATGAGCACCAATAATGAATACAGTTCAAAACAATAAACTTACAAGCATTTCATGCCCTGATATTTGAAGGGTTTACCTTATTGGTAAGCGCATTAATCTAATAGTTTACCTTACTGGTAAGTACAGACTCACAGAATCACAGAACCACAGAAAGGGTCCTTACTGGGTTATCCAGCCCAACCTCTCTGCTCAGGCAGGCCATCCCAGAGCACATGGCACAGGATTGCACCCAGATGGTTCTTGAATGGCTCCAGTGGGGGAGACTCCACCACCTTTCTGAGCTTAACCTAACAGAGCAGCTGTGATAGTTGCCTTTATTTCTAAATAAATTCTATCCCTTTGGTGTCTTACTCATATTATCTTACTTCATTATCATCAAATAGCTTTCAGAATCACCTCTTGGATGTCTCACACTGTTCCAAGTTCCCGCTTTTCACTTCTTTTTGTCAATGTAACTAATATCTCTGCAATTACTCTTACTCATTGACCACGATCCTTGTCTTACAGCAGTTCTGTCTCCTGTCTATATCAGCACGATTCCTATGACTTCAATATTGTTAAGGTTTGTTTTTTCCTGACTATCCCTGTTGCTGAAACATTAGTTCATATTTCAGGCTGATTGCTCTGGTATTTTTACTTGGACTTCTGCCACCCATGCTTCTTTTTTTC
This sequence comes from Melospiza georgiana, assembly GCF_028018845.1. Lineage (NCBI taxonomy): Eukaryota > Metazoa > Chordata > Aves > Passeriformes > Passerellidae > Melospiza > Melospiza georgiana. The sequence continues at coordinate 52,406,225 of NC_080465.1, forward strand.
GTCCTGTGTTTCAAAAGAAGCTCCAGAGCCTGTTCTCTTCAGTTATATCAGCGTTAACTATCTCAACAAATAATTTCTCTCTTATCTCATGAAAGTGAGGCAATACTGTTTACAAAGCTCAAATCTCTCTTCTGACTTTGATCTGTTTTCAGTCCATTCCTCTTGATGCAGTCATCCCAGCAGGTCTGGTTTCCTAAGTTGTCTCTTTCATTTTCTCTGCTACCTTTTATATCATAGGTTCTATAGTAAGAATTATTTCTTCTTTTTGTCCAACTTTTCCTTTCCTTTTTTACAAATAGTTTTATATCAACCCACTCCTTTCTAGTTTCATCAATAAAGAAGCCTATTCTGTTTCTGAGTGACTGTCCCGCACTGTCTGACTTTTGTGCTTAACAGAGAAACTAGTGTTTCTGACTCAAACCAAAGTTCCATCCACTTCACTATGCCACTTCACAATACACACTATGAGATAATTCAGGAAAGATGAAAAAAAAGCTAGATAAATGCTATCATTAGTACATCCTCTCAACTTCCCAAACAGAGAATGAAGGGGGACAATGAGAGATACTGTCTTTGTGTTTACAAGTTTGTTGTTTTTAATTTTTTTTTCCATTTTTTAAAAATTAATATATACTTCTGTTATGCACAGGCTTCTGTGGAACTGATTTAACTTTATTATGTAATGTGTGGCAAAGTTCCTCCTTTGGTTAGCTTTAAATCAATATACAGGTTTTATTTCCATCTATTTTTTTATTACATTAGAAAATGACTATTCTATTCTGTAATCACTTTCTCTGTGCCATTCACAATTTTACAGCTATGAGTCATATCAGCTCTATTCTTTACCTTGGCTGAAAAATTCCCAGCCAACGAGTCTTCCCTCAAATGTCCCAAAATTGTGACCAAACTTGTGAAAGCCCCAGGTGCATTCCCCCATGCACCTTCTGGGTGTTTGGCTGGACACAAGGCCATCTCAGAAAGAGTATAGATGGTGACACTGAAAAAAAGGCTGGAGCAGATTCAGAAACAGCCATCCCTTCTTCCCATGGGAGCTGCTTGTAAACAGATGTTTTTGCCCTTGGCCTATGCTGCAGTTGTGTGACAGGCACACACTAGACCCTGGTCATGACCTAGGGAGTGGTTTTCTGGCTTGACATCAGATCTGCCTCTTCACTTGGGACTAAGTAGAGATCCTTGGGCCATGTCTGGCCTTTGTAACCATTTCTGAACTCCATTGTGACTCAGCCTCCGGAGTCACTCTCATCAGTACAGACTTGTTTTTTAATGTCGCCTTTTGGCTGACCGTGGCAGTCCTCGCTGGGCCAGCCCTGCACGGGCACAGTGGGAGTGAGCCTTGCACGGTTAAGCCCCTACATCCATGGTCTTTGTTACAGGAGTAGTTGCTGATTCCTTGTACCTTGCTCCCTCCTAGCAACACCAAGCCTTGCCTCCTTCCCTGTTACCTTTTGTAGTTGTGCTATTGTCTATCTTGAGATGTGTGGACCAGAACATGACATAAAAATCACAGACCTTACAGAGTCACAATGCTTATTTCTCTTTTTTTCATCATCCTGCCTACCACAGTGTTTGCTTCTTTGTCTACTGATATTTTAAGAGAATACAAATATTTTAAGAGAATAAAAATATTTTATGAGAACTGTTTAGAGGACACCAAGACCTCTTTCCTGAAAAGCAGCCGACTAACATCAACCATTGTTTATAAAAAAATGCCTCCCATTTGTGCTGCTACTGGTCTCCATGTCCCCAGTCATCTTGTACCACGAGTTTTTGGTCTATCTGAAGAGATTTATCATCATAAGCAAACTTTACTCACTCAATAGCTCAGTTTTTTGCTCAGTTTCTGATTACGCTAAATTATCCAAGTCCTAGTGAAGATTGAAATAAAACCCAACTGGCAATCTCCCTCCTGTGTGAAACTAAGTTTATTCCTACCTTGCTTCCCAACTTTTAGCAGGCTGACTTCCCAGAGATGGAAGTCCTACAAAAGATGCACATTTCAGCTACTTTACAAACTACAGAAGAATAAGCAACCACAAATCCATGCTAAGCACTAGATATTGTTTCTCATTTCAAATACTCATCTGAAAACAGTTCTAGAATAAAACAAATCTTAATTTTATAGTTTTCCCTGTAATTCCTCCTTTGTTTCACAACTTTTTCATTATGATTATAGACTTGTAATTCCCACTTATAATGGTAAATGAAGTTTTATTAGCATCCATTGAACAGTCTGAATCCTCATAATATTAATATAAATATTAGTATTTACTATGAGATGGATTTCATTACCATTCAGGGTTAGGCATTACTGCTTTTTCCACATTTTTCCCTGATATTTTTTATGGCTGAAAATAACGGAAATATCTCTCAGAATTTCTTGAATACATGCAAAAATCATACCTATCTAATAAAGTAACTTACCCTCTTTTACTGATTCCTCCTTTGATTGGCTTAATGCTAGCAATCTGTTACATTTTTCCAGCTGATGAATCAGTAGGTTATTTGCATCATTGATTTCTGATATTTTCTAGAAAATTGGAGAGGGACTAACATTATATTAACATGTTTTGAGTTTTAAGTGAATAAAAAATTTAACAATTCCACAATACTGCAGTCCAAGCCTGTAATATTTCCCATTCAGGATATTCCTTTATAGAGAAAAATGATACTAGACTTGAGATCCTTTACTGTTCCAAGTTTACCCTGCAGAACTAAGAATGCTGACTTACACAACGTGTTATAAACTATTTTCCTCTCAGTCATATAGCCCAGAGTCCGGGTCAATCCTCTGCAAGGTTCTTTCTACTGCTTTGCATATGAGGCTGTCAACACTCTTGCAGAGCAACAACTTGAACAATATGTGGGAATAGGAACTGGTATAATAAGTTTATTCCAAGAGAAATGCTAAATTTATTTCAGGTGCTCCTTTTATACTACCTCTAGTATGGATTTGCTGGCCAGGAATCAGCAGAAAGCTGATCAACATCAGTCTAAAAGAAACGCAGTACTGATTTTCTTCAGAGGGTCAATCATTGGAGAAATGACCCACACATAAGATAAAGGAAGATCAATGCATATGGAATGTAGGAATTCGTGCTCCTGATAAGGGAATGACATTTTTCTAGGACAAAGAACAACTTCTGAAAGGATACCCCAGCATTAGACCATGTGGTCTAGCGAGGGGAGGTTGGAACTAGGTGGTCTATAAGGTCCCTTCCAGCCCAAACAATTCTGTGATTCTATGAAAGCAGTGCAACGCAGTTAATTTTCAACGTCATCTTCCAGAGTCTTCCTAAGAAAGTCAATTTGGCCTCTGGATGATTAAAATCCTAGCACAGAAACAAAGGCTTCTCAGATTTCACTCAGAGTCCACTCCTATGTCTCCAGGATACAGTCAATACAAGGAGCTTTCCAAAGGAAGTTCGTATTACAAGGCATAACAGTAATCTGATACAACTTAACATTTTCAAAAAAATTTTGAAAATGTCACACAATAATTATGGGTGGCAGTCTCAACATTTTTTACCTTCTTCACTTACTTTTTCTATCTCTGAGAAGTCATATAAAAGCTTATCAAGGTTCACTATACTGGTTTTTTTCATAGTTTCTTCATCACTATGATTCATTTATTCCTGGATCGTATAATCAAATGATGACTAGATATATGTAAAAAAAAAATCTATAAATTAATATATTTATCATTAACACCACATAAAATCGAAGGCAAAAATGTAAGAAGAACAAAGAAGACTCTTTTTAAAAATTAAAACTATTTTTGCATTGAAGATAAACTTCAGTCTATTTAAGATCTTGCATTTCTGGGAAATACAATGAATGTCAGAAAGCCCAAACAATACCCCCCAAGCTGATATATTGTGGCTGAATTTGGAAAGTTTGCTGTAATTAAAAAAGTTAATCTGGATTTACTTCCATAGACAGAATAATGCACCGGGCACATATTAATTCAGCATCTTTTATCTGTGTAGATGCTCTAATACTTGGCTACTCAGGTTTAAAGGTACTTACATATTTTCTTATAAACAACAAGTGCTAAATCAGGGATAGGCACATAAACCTTGCTGCAGAATAAAAATACAGTATTTTGAAAGGCACCCATATAGTTCCAGATTTTTAACATAACCCCTATTTTTGTAAATTCTACTTACAGAATCTTCAACATGTATTTGCAAGATGGATCTGAAATACACAACATGAATGCTTCTAAAAATATTCAAACTATTTCTCAACATCAGGCTCCATGAGACAAAAATTCCAATACCTACTAGTAAACCATGTGGTCCAAACAAAATCACCACTTCTATGTGGAAATGTGTGAACAGCCTTTTTACAAATAACAAAAAAATTGCAATCAGAGAGATGAAGTAGAAGTTAAAATGTGTTCACTACCCAGAAACTGAATGAGTTTCCAGACAGAAATACTTGCAGTACAGTTAGGCAAAAATAGGTAAATACACAACACTAAGAAGAAACCAAAATTACATAACTGAGTAATTTTCTTAGTCATTCAATATTTACAAGCTTTTGTGTATATGTAACTTCCTGAACAAAGCAGTAAGATATTGGTTCTGTGTGTTTTATTTTTTTTCCTTGTGCCCACTCCTTCCTCAGTGAGACTAAAACTAATTCATAAGCCAAAGCTCAATTTTTTACATTAACAGTTTTAAATTACAGAATATAGGAAACTTTGAAAAATTAATGCTTCTTAGTTAAATTAATGGGGATTTTGTTTTTTAATTAATTAGTAATCTTAATGACTTACAGCTTACTACAATGCAACGATTTGTCAAATTGGGGTTTAAAATATGTATTCAGAACACTCAAATTTTTAAAACAATTACCCATCCTAATATTCTGTTAGTTAATAGTCTAAATGTACACTATGAATGTTGGTCCTTTGACTTTTCCAATCCTTATCATGGGCAGTATCTTATGTTTGTCAATCGCCATTTTTTTCATTATACTTTTAAAACTGTGTTGTACTCTCCACATTTAGACAGCAGACAGAATTCAGGGAGCTGCCGTATTTTGTTTGTGTGTTTCCTTATTCTATGGCATCACTTGTTTTCTCGGAGACAGGATGTGCTCAGTACTTGGCAGCAGTACCACTGGGTACAAAACTCCTGCTGAACTGGAACAGTAAATTAAAAATGATGTTGTATTATTAATGTTGTATTTTTTTCCAGCAGGAAAACTCATCACTGTTATTTTTGTTCATATTACTATTACACATTATGTCTTCAAAAGGCATTTTTGTCAAATCTCCCACTCCTGTTTTGAACGGTATTTATGTCACAGAGGAAAAAATTACAGATTTAAATCGTGGGTTTGATTGCTGTGACACCTTCCTTTAATGCCTCTTTGACCCCTTGCCACCCATGCTTTCCCAGTATCACTTTTGAAACTACTGTAGCTGGTGATCCCGTTTTGAAAGTTAAGTTTTCCATTTTTTGGCTGCATATGGCAGTAAAACATATATATATAGGGAGGGAGAGAGTGAGAGAGAGAGAGAGACATTAACTGAATGCAGGAATTATTCAGTAGCAGGCACGTCAGCGCTCCCCGTCCTCTCCCGGTCCCCGCCTACGCCGCGGCCCCTCAGGCACCTGAGGGGAACGCGCGCGCCCGCCAAGGCGGGAAATCTCGCCCCGCCGCGGAGCGTACCACTACCGGCCCTGCAGGGGGCGCGCCATCCCCCCCTGCCCCGCTGGTGGGCTCGGCCGACCTCCGCTGTTTACAGAGTCCCCTCAGGTGCGATGGGCTCCCCCTTAAAACGGGGATGTGTCCTCAGCTGGCTAGCTGTTAATTTAATTTATGGACCTAGGTTTTTTACAAAAATAGGCTTTATATTGCATTCCTGGAGCCCAAGGTGCATTCTAGTATGTGACATTTCACCCTTAAGCGGAAGGGAGTAGCTGAGATTCATAAATGCTTGTAGTTGAACAGAACGACAAAAGTCGGGGGAGTCTGCACAAGTGTGAGGTGGTATGTCAGCTCCTGACCTACTCTGTAAGCACATGGCAGTGGGCTAAAGGGATAAGATGGAAGGGAAGGGAAGGGAAGGGAAGGGAAGGGAAGGGAAGGGAAGGGAAGGGAAGGGAAGGGAAGGGAAGGGAAGGGAAGGGAAGGGAAGGGAAGGGAAGGGAAGGGAAGGGAAGGGGGCTTGGGTGGTCTTGATCTCCCCTGTAGTCCATGTCCACTTGTTAGCCTCATTCCTGCATTTGTACTGTGCTGGGTTGTGCTCCAGAAACTGGAACAACTTTGTCCTGGAAAGTGCTGCGCTACTTCGACATGGCCTTCTCCAGCCACATCTTGTTCTTTCTCACACTGTGTTGCTACCAACAATCCTTGGTGATTACCAACAATTCTTGTCTGTTGGTAAGCTGTCCTTTCTTGGCTCCACAGCCCTCCAGGTATCCGTATTCAAGACATACGCATCGAGACATACACCTTTATCTTCTGAGATTCTAGAGTATAAATTAACTTCTTGTCCAAAAGGCTAAATACTGCATAGCTTTCTCAGATAAACGGTTTTTGTCTGTAATAGAGTGGGAAGATGTTACATCTTGAATATGTTTTGGTGCTGTCCCCATGATCAGAACTGTCTGCTGTGCAAATCGGAAGATGTGGGTGCATGCAGAACCTTTGTGCCTGCAAACACCCAGAGAAATAACAACCTACCAGTCAGAGTCACACGTGCTCTTTGGCAGGCAGCTGCTTTATCAGAACATCTGTGGGTTGGTTGTGTGCACTGGGACATTGACTAGGCAAATTGATAAAAATAATTTTCATGGATAGAAGGTCTGCAGCTGACATATCAGTGGGAAAAGGACGCAGTGCCAAGTGTGTCATGGGCAGATATTAATAGAGAAAGAGGTACTCAGGGAACTTGGTACAGGCTACTCACATTTTCTAGCTCACTTTCCCTGCTTCACATACCCATTTTTACAAAACCTCTTTCACAGTTTCAATTGTCCTTGTAAATTGCACAAATTTTTCAAAAGGTTGGAACTTAAAAAAAATTAGAATTAAATTTTTTTAATTAAGTTAACAAAACTGTTAATCACAGCAGTTAATGTTCCTCTTAGACCTAGAAAAAAAGTCCACTGTCAGTTACTAAAGAGAGAAAACCCCACCAAACTGTTGAGTAGTGAGCATTTTACCACACAGTAAACCACAGCATATTGCACAGACTAGTTTTTGTGTTATTTAGCTGTATTTTTGTTGTATGGATTACATTCATAGGAAGACAGAAAGTGAAGACTAAAATCCTATTCTTACAATTAAACAAAAATGTTACTCAGTATCCACATGTTAAATTTGTAATAATGCTATGCTAAATGACCCATATGTAAATATGTCATCTGACTTCTGGGAACGTGATTACTATGAACAGACTGGGCAAATATGCAGAAAATAAACATTGAGGGAAAAATGTTTGACAGATTTTGACGCAGAAATACATGGAATGAAGTCTATAAGCCAGGGTTGGAACATTTAGCTTGTAAAAGATTTAACAGTCAGCAAATATTCTTTTGTTTTAGGTTTTAAAATATTGCTGCTAAAATAAGCACTTTAACACTGCATGCTTCCAAAAGATGAGATTTTTATCTGTAGTTCATTTAGAGTTCATTCTCAATTTTTTTTGTCCTTTTACAGGGTAGTAACTTCTCGCACAAGGCAGTTCAAGCATCTGGTGGTCACTGAAAAAATGTTTGACATCCAATGTGTATGAGGCAGGAAAGCAGCAGGTAGCTGATGATACGTACTGCAACATACAGGGAGTTTCTAACACGTATGGAAAATACTGATGCCTTTTATTGCCATTGTGAGCATCCCTGTAAGAGAAACTGCTGCACCAAAGACCTGTGACAAGACATTGTTTCATATTGTTTCTCGCAAACAGCACAATCTATGTACATTTAAAATCTCATGGCTAGGCATGGGCTTGAGCAGTGTTTTAGTGATCTTCACGCTGTTGTGATGGTCTTATACAGCCGTCTGTACAACCCTAGCCATCTCAAATGGATGTGTCAGATTCTTTCACAGAGTTAAACTTTGCAACATTCAATGCAGTTCACAAAATTATTTGTTTTGTCTTTTTCTGAAGAACACATAGAAGGAATAGCATAGGTTTTAACCTGCTCTAGACTGCCAGAGCACTCATCCCAGTGTTTGGCAGAGTATTACGTTGACTTTAGCGTCAGACTGCAGAGTAGCTTAATATGATGGGAATATAAATTGTACTCTCATGTATCTGGGGCATCAATGTACTGTTTGACATGTTATATTCCTTTTGACAAAAGGATTTGTTTTTCTGGTTTAGGAGATGAAAGCTGTCAGAAAGGGTATTTGGTAAGTACCCATTTCTGTTGCATTCTCCAAAATGTTTAAATTTTTCCAAACAATGAAAGCAGAAATATACACAAAATACATACAAATGTGTGTTTATTTGTATTGAGTTTGCATGGCCAAGTTTTGGTAGCAGGGGAAGAGTGGGGAGAGCTACAGGAGTGGGTCCTTTGAGATGGTGCCAGAAGCTTTCCCCATGTCTGGCAGAGCCAGTGCCAGCTGGTTCCAAGGCAGACTCACTGCTGCCCAAGGCCAATCCCATCAGAGACAGGAGAACCACCTCTGTGATAATGTATTTAAAAAGGAAAAAAGTTACTGTGCAGTTGTAATTGTGCTCAGAGAAGAGAGGAGTGAGAATATGAGAGAGGAGCAGCTCTGCAGAAACTAAGGTTAGTGCAGAAGGAGGGGCAGGATCTGCTTCAGGTGCTGGAACAGATTCCCCTGCGGCCCGTGCTGAGACCCTGGTGAGGCAGCTGTGCCCCTGCAGCCCTTGGGGCTCAGTGCCAGAGCAGGAGGATGCCCAAGGGAAGGCTGTGATCCTGTGGGAAGTCCACGCTGGAGCAAGCTCCTGGCATGGTGTGGCAGGTTTGCTGGGAGGACCAGTGACCCTGTGGGGGACCCATGCTTGAGCAAGCTGTTCTTGAAGGACTGCAGGACTGCCCCCCATGGAAAAGGACCCATGGTGGAGCTGTTCCTGAAGAACTGCAGCTCATAGGAAGGACTGACACTGGAGAAGTTAATGGAGAGCTGTCTCCCATGGGAGGGACCCCACACTACAGTAGGGGAAGGACTCCTCTCCTTGAGCAGCAGCAGGAACAACATGTGCTGATGTGACCATAACCCCCATTCCTGTCTCCCTGCACCACTGGTGGGGAGGAAGTAGAGCTGGGAAAGGAGGGAAGTGTGGGTGGAAAGTGTTTTCAGGATTTGTTTTATTTCTCATTATCCTGCCCTGGTTTTGATTTGTAATAAATTCAGTCTGTTTCCCCCAAGTCAAGTCTGTCTTGCTCGTGATAATTGATGAGTGATCTCTCTGTTTTTATTTCAACTCACGAACCTTCTGTTTTACTTTCCGCCCCCCGTCCAGTTGCAGAGGGGAGTGATAGAGCAGCATTGGTAGGTACGGTACCTGTCATCCAGCCAGGGTCAACCCACCACATTATTGAGTATAGTAATATAGTAGAACACATTTAAATACATAAGTATATAAATAAATATATCTATTTCTATGAGCAAATATACCTGCTAAAACAGTGTCTGTAGCCATAAAAATCACTTTCAGGAAAAAATGTTGATTTCATGTTTGTTACCTAAGTATTGGTGTGACAGTCTTAAGGGGGAAAAAATATTTGCTTACTTTCAGCATGTGTTCTAGCTGTTATTTTCTTCAGAAACAAAACAGAAATTCCTGTTCACAAAGTATTTTTTTCCTCTCTTCAGGTGTCCTTTTGCTTGTCAAAGGATGACCTAATCTCTGCTTTATAGCTTCAGTAGTTGGAAAAAAAAAAGGTTTAGCATTAGAGATTTTCATATGATTAAAAGTTTCAATTTTTGTAACTTGAGACTGGTAAGCAGTAAATTTCTTATCTTGCTTATATGAATCCCATACCTTGCAATTTTAGCAGGAATGTTGTGTGATGCAATATGAACAAAAAAAAAAAAAAGAAAGAAAGTAAACACTAGCTAAATGACAAATGAAATCTCCTAAAATGTGTATCATTCTGTGAATCTGTGAAACCATCTTCTTTGTGAGCTCTTTTACATGCTCAGTATAAAATGGCTTTTTTTGCCTTGAGAAATAACTTCCCAAATTACTACAGATGGAAGACTATCTCACTGTATCTTGCTGTCTACAGGTCTTTTTCTGGAATAGCCTGTGTTTATCTGCAGCATAACTCATAATAAAGTACTTAGTCATATGGAATGAAGGTAGCCTGTTCCAGTGCTTTGTTGTGAAGACTGGCATGTGCTTTTTCCAAGAGGAAAAAAAGCCCCTCGTATGCCATTAGACCTTTGCAGTCATTTAGCTGGTCAGAACAACGCTTTTGTTTTAAAAGTTTCAACTATCACCCAGGCAGGAGGAAAAGCTTTGATTTGTAGCAGAGCTTGTTGTTCTTTTTCTGACACAGTTTTTTTTTCATAGATCACAGAATAATAGAATGGCCTGGGTTGGAAGGGACCTTAAAGGCACTGTAGTTCCTACCCCCCTGGTGTGGCCAGGGACACTTTTTGCTGGGTCAGGTTGCTAAGAACTCCATCCAGCCTGGCCCTAAAGACTTCCAGGGATGGGACAGCAACAGCTTCTCTGGATATGTATGTATCTATGGCAAAACAGAAATCAAATACCTAGACTAAATAATTTAACTATATTAAAATAAAAGTTTAATCTATGCTACAGGGAAAAGAGTGTCTATCTATATTCAGTTATTCTTGTGCCCTGAGTTCTTTAGTGGTCAAGTATTCTTCACTAGTGTATCAATATAATCCATTTGGAGGCACTTCCATAGACAATATAATTATGCAAAACCAGATTCTTGATCTTGCTGAAAATCTTGAAGTCATTAGTATCATTTTATCCTCAGAAGATTTTCACTTTGCAAATTACTATTTACTTTTTATACTGCATCCATGTCAGCATTCCAACCGTGTCAAAACTCTATCCTGCAAGCCATGGTGCAAGCCTACAAAAACTCAGTCTTTTCTTGGAAGCATTTAACAGATAGTCTATCCACTTTAAATAGAGAATGACAAAGATGACTGATGGAGCTCAGAGATGAAGAATAATAGAGAAAGAATTAACTCAAGAGAAGAAATTGTGTTGCTTTCTGGTTTTCTCATTAAGCTCACATGTATTTCTGTGCTTTCCCATCTACATTGGATTTCTGTTTTTGTTGTATGCTGATGGGTCAAACTATTATAATTTCAGTTTTAAGCAGAAGTGTAACAATTATATTCTTACAATTTATTTGTAATTCTTGATCTCTTGTTCTCTTAAAGTAATGTTGAATTTCTTACCTAGTTTTTCTTGTACACCTAAAAAAACCAGGTTGGTAGTGAGTGCTTAAACCATGCAAATGTCTGGCGAGGAGCATATTATCTGAAATACATTTCTCTGAAATCACAGAATATTCTGAGATGGAAGGGACTGAGAAGAATCACCAACTCTAAAGTGAATGCCCCATGTAGGGATCAAACCTATGATCTCAGTGTTAGCACCATGCTCTAACAGTACACCATAGGATGTTTTGTTAGGGAGTATATTTTCCAGAAATTATCAAATCTTGTCTTATTGATCCTATCTGAAGCTGTCCATTTGGATGGTATTTTCTTTGTTTTCTCACTTTTCCCTCCATTAACTATTAGTCCTTCTCCTGTGGAAGTTAAACAGTTGGGGGCAGTCTTGTGGGAAAGGAATACTTGTGCATAATTTACTGCATCATTCCCTGTGGAATCAGGAATGTAAAGACATACATATGTCTATTTTATTTCTGTTTATGACAGTGCTCAATTTCAGTGCCAAGCTGAAAGCATGCATTTTGCTTCTAAATAGTAATTTAATACATTCCTCAACAAAGTAAATTCAGAAGGTTTTTGTAATTGATTGATTGGTGATTGGTAGAAATCAGCTAATACTAACCACATTCAAAAGAAGGTGACACAATTTTGCCGTTATTTATACTATGAAATCAAGAGACCACATGTCTTTTGGAGACATGGAGTTTTTATTAAAATAGGTCATTCTTTGGCTACTCTGTTCTTGGTATCTGACTGTGACTATAAAGTGTATGAATCCTATCTAAATAAAATTTTGCATTTTCAAACACAGTAGTTTTACAAATCTAATTGCAGTTAACACAGGAGCTTGTCAAGAGTTGCACATTGTTCCAGCAGTAGTTTGACTCAGAAAATGTGACTTAAAATTTTCATGACATTTCAGGGCACCAATAAATCTTTTTCATTCCGCCAAAAAATATGCTGCGAGAAAGAAGGAATTCCACCACATAGTTAAAATCTTGGCTTAAGGAACCCAACACAGCTAGGCCACAGGTGGAGGATAGGATGCTCATCATGATCTCTGGGTAGCAACTATACCTCAGATGTGCTCAGATGTCTGTTGAAGAAGGGTTGGACCAACTTATTTGGTACCACAGTTTTTGGTACCACTAGACATCATATTGTCTTTAGTAAATTTCCAAGCCTGAGACTTACTCTTCCAAGGAAAGTACATTTAGTTGGCTCACAGAATTAGTTCTTGAAGGAGTTTTTAATGCAGAAGGGCAAGGTTGGTATTTCTTCTGTAACTTGAGACTGTAGCACAGTACATGCTACACAGCTGCTAGGAAATAGATCTGAAAAGTTTTAGTATGAGGAAGTTAACTGATACTGTATTGTTCTATACTTTATGTCTTTCTAGTATAATATTGTAAGGTTTTGTATTCAAGGGAAAAAATACATATTAAAAAGAAAAATCTGTTGAAAATTCTCCTAAAAAATAAAGAGACAAATCAGTTTCCTGGCATGTCTAGGTCTCAGGTGTCTGTTATGTAACAGATTTAATTTCCTTCAGTATGAGCTCAAAAGCAGACCAAGGACAGTAGTGGGACCATAATTTGTAGCATTGTGATGGGAAGCTATAGAAAGTTGTAAGCATAAGCTCATTGACTTTGCTTTTATTCCCACTAAGCCTTCTGCAGACTTTTGTTTCTTCCAGTGTCAAGGGGGAGTTCACCTATGTTTTCTCACAAATTACCACATGATGTGGGATGATCTGCTTTCTCAGACTGATTGCAGGAAGCTAATGTTTCATTAGTCAGCTAATTTTCATATATTAAAGAAGCTTGTATTATGCAAAATAAATACCAAATACTGTAGTGATAAAAAAATTAAACCTGTCAAACAGTGTGCCAGTTTACTAGATGCATTGGTTTTAATAACTGCATCTGCTTATCATGCTGACTCCTGGCAGCCTGTCTGCTGTGCCTGTTTCTCTGACATCACTGGTAGAGTTTCTCTTCTGCTTCTGCATGTTACCTACTCTAATAGCCGTGATTAGAGAAGATAAGGAAGCACTCGCTCAATACAGTTATGCCAGAGTGTTTAAGTAGTATACTAATCACAGAAATGGATTTGGACTACATCTTGCTTCTCTGTGGCCTGAGGGCATGGTTTCTATGGCAGTTAAAGCACTGATTGTGTAGCAATTAATAATGATTAGTCAGAAAGAAGAATTTGTACTGCTAAATTACATCTAGACAGAGTCAGTTCCAAGAGAGAACATATCCACTTGCATCTCAAAGTTAATTGATTATAAAAGCTGGTTAAATTCTTACCAATTCCACCATTTGGTGAAATAGATATTCTGAGTTAAACTGAAAAATTTGTATTGCAAAACTAAAATTCTGTAGTGTTTACTTCTTGTCCCACCACCCATATTTGCATTTCTTCTGTAATAAAATAATATCATGCTCCAAACATTTCCACAGAATTCACAGAATGTCTAGGTTGGAAGAGACCTTAAAGAACATTTAGTTCAGCCCACGCCCCAACACCTCAAGTAAACCATGCCACCAAGTGCCACATCCAGTCTTTTTTTAAACACATTCAGGGATGGTGGCTCCAGCACCTCCCTGGGCAGGCCATTCCAGAACTTTATCACCTCTTTCCGTGAAAATTTTTTTCCTAATATCTAACCTATATTTCCCCTGATGCAGCTTAAGACTGTGTCCTCTGATTCTATCAGTTGCTCCCTGGAGAAAGAGACCAATCCCGCCTGACTACAGCCACCTTTCAGGGAGCTGTAGATGGTGATAAGGTCACCCCTGAGTCTCCTTTTCTCCAGGCAGAACGCCCCCAGCTCCCTCAGTCGTTCCTCACAGGGTTTGTGTTCCAAGCCCCTCACCAGCCTCATTGCCCTCCTTTAGATGGGTTTGAGCATCTCAACACCCTTCCCAAACTGAGGGGCCAGAACTGGAAACAGCACTCAAGGTGTGTCCTCACCAGTGCCGAGTACAGGAGGAGAATGACCTCCCTGGTGCTGCTGGCCACACTGTCCCTGATACAGGCCAGGATGCCTCTTTTCTCCCTTTTCTGCCTTTTCCTCTCAGATGAGGTAGTCTGCAACAGGCACATGTTTTTTGTCTGGTAATAGGCCCCTGAGCAAATCTCAAAGGAAAGAAAGTTGCCTGTGGCTAAATGTCATATAGTTTGAAGTTTTTCTTTGAACCAGAGAATTATTTCCCATTCATACAACTACGCTGATGCGTATGTAATTAAATATACTAAACTGTAAATGACAGTAAAGTGTTCCCAATAGAGATTGCCATCTATAAATTGCAGTGTTTTAAAAATCATGGCAGGTGTAAAGAGCACTCAACTCTTCTTTAATACTTCATTTTAAAATAGAAAATATACCTTTTATAATGTTATTTTTGATTCAGACTGAACAGCCCTCATAATCTGCTGATCTCACTCCCCATATGATAAGTCAGGAAAAATATTTCACCCTAAGTAGTAAAGAGTAATAGTGCAAGTCATTATGTTTGACAAAATTATTTCTTATCTTAATGGAAACTAGTATAGATGAAGCTTTTTTCAGTTTCTTGTAACACTAAGCCTTGGAAATTTACATTTTCTTTGATGGATAAAAAGAGGCTCAAACTTTTCCAAACCAAGGTAGCTTCTTGCTGACACCAACAGACAGGCAGCAGAGCAACTTGAGTCCTTGCTTTTGATAACCAACATGTTTTCTGAACAGAGATACTAGGACAGATTAAACACTGCCAGGTAATCTATGAACAAAGTGTCGTTCCAAGAAAAGGAACACGTGCAGGCAGTTTGTATGCAGGCTGGCCAACGTGTTTGAGACGGGCTTTAATGTGAAGGACTTTGGAGATGGGATCCAAAATGGCAATGCTCACACCATTCCATCCAGTTAGGACATAGACTAGGCCAGCCAGAGCAGTGACAAATGTTCCCTAGCTGCCTTCAAGGGTAATAACCAAAAGGTCAGCCACCTCAAGGAGGTGGGTGTGTGTGGTTGTGATAATTCACCAGCACTCTTCTTAGGAGACCGGCATGCCCAGCTACCTCCCTGGAATGTTTGTAGACCAATGCATGCAGCATAGGGAATAAAAAAACCTTCTGATATGTAATGCTTGGCTGGGTAGAAGAGAGAGGGGCTGTGGATGTTGTCTACCTAGATTTCTGCAAGGCCTTTTAACACTATCTCCCATAACACCCTCACAAGAAGCTCATCATGGGCTGATGAGTGGACAATGAGGTGGGTTTAGAATTGACTGTCAGAGCTCAGAGGGTTGTGATCAGCAGTGCAGAGTGCAGTTGGAGCCTGCAGTCAGCCGTGTTCCCCAGGGCTCAGTACTGGGTCCATCTTGTTCAGCTTATTGATCAGTGACCTGGATGAAGGGACATGGGATGAAGGGACAAGTTTGAGGATGGCACAGGGCTGGGAGGAGTGGTTGATACTCCAGGTGCTGTGTGAGACCTGGACAGGCTGGAGAGTTGTGTGGAGAGGAACGTAATGAAGTTCCACAAAGGCAAATTTGCAGGGTCCTGCAGTAGGAGAAGAATAAACCCCTGCACCAGTACAGGCTGGGGACTAGCCTGCCCATCTCAGGATGTTCCAGCAGCATGTAAATGGGTCAGCTAAACTGGCAACACATCTTGGCCAGCTCAGGGTGCAATATGTCCTATGTCTCCATACACATCCATTAGTGAAAACACTGGTTATATAAGGCATTGTTTCTATTCTAAGGAAAGTGGCTTTATGCTTTATTCTATGAGAAATACTTGTTTTCTCCTAATAAAATCTATTTTCCCTTAAAAAAATTACCTGCAAAAAGCCACATTGTGTCCAGACAGATCAAAGACAATACATTTATTAAACTTTGAGAAAAACAAACAAAACACTAACATAGAGAAAGTTAAATAGAAACTGAAAGACACATCTTCTGACCGGCATATCATGGCTTGTGTGACCAGTAAAGTACCAAAATGACATTCTGAGTTTGACTGAGGTATTTAACTATTTTTGGCAATAGAAACAGAGTAAGAAACTTCTTTCAAACACACACATAGGCATTACTTGCATTAGTGTCTACCATCTATGAAATTTTATATGAAACTAAATAATGCAGCTGTTAGAAAATCGTAGCAGCAAATTAGCAGAATATCTAATGCACATTTACCATAAAGTACGTGCTAAACTTAAAAATCCCACCCAGTAGTTGGGCCCAGTTGTGTAGCACTTGGTCACAAAAAGAGCATCAGTGAGTTTAGTTGGAGACATCATAAGCAAGACCTGAATTTGTTGCACATCATACACTTCTCTTCAGGTCAAAGAAATGAATGTTCCTATTTGCCCTCTAAGAAAGAACCCTGCTGTGATGAAACCACGGCTTAGGAAGGTAACTCCTGAAACAATAAGAGTTAATTGCAAAGCTCTGTCAGGCTCTTAACATGTGCAAGAACAAAGAGAGCTTCCCCACTGAGTTTCAGTTTTCTCTCCTTTCCTTCTGAAAGTGTGCCTAACACGGTCAGAGGAGATGCTGTTAGGCTGCAAAAACGAAAACCACGTTTGAACAATACTGCACTTGATCCCCTTGTTCCACTGAAGTATTTTAATCCTGTTATATATTTAAAAATTAACTGCTGGCTAACTTCTGAAGTCCTTAATTTATTTTTTTTAAATAAAGACTTTATGTGGTACTGACTAATAAATGATACCTTTGGCTCACGAAGGGCTTCAGAAGTTGGTCAAATATGAAGATACTATGCTGCTAAGTTATCAGAGCTTATTCACGTGTTCTCAAAAATATTCAGTGAAAATTTAGTTGCACAGTGCTTAATACTGTGCTCAACAAGATTTTGTTTATAAAAAGTGTATTATTATTATCATTAACTAGATTCTGATGAGGAACAGAATAATTTGCCCAAGTATGCTGTATATTTAAAAATTTTACATAGAACTTTAAATTGCATGTATATTTCTATAACAGTTCCCATAAGAAAGTAATAGAATCAGTTACTTTTAAGTTTCTACAATATTCCAAAAATTTATATAGGTTTCTTTGGAGGTATAAAATGGCTCTGTAAAAACCTATTTTTATTTTAGCTGTGAACAAAATTTTAAAAAACAGAAAACTCCTTTTTAGGACTGCAGCAATTACATTACTTAAATGGGTCACCATAATTGAACAACAATATTTGGTGTAATAGAAAAAAATGATGGTTTTACAACCAAAGTATTAAAATATATTTTACCAATTTATAGAAATCAAAATAGATGTGTTATTTAGTCAAGCTACTTTTGTGTTTTCACCTATATGATCAGTTCCCAACTATTGATATAAAGATCTCTGCCAACAGCAGTTTTTTCCTAAATTCTTACACTTTAAACCACCTGATTTTTAGCTTTATCAAAATGCACAATTTCCTGTACATTAAACAGTAATTTCAATGTTTAATTTCACAAAAATCAACACCCACAAGAACAAGACAAAACAGCCTCAAGACAAATTCATAGATAATATTTACAGAACACAATAGGAATATTTTGATGTATATTTTATGCTGCAACATTTCAGATAAAATTATAGGAACCACGAAAAACTTTTAGACTTCATTTTGGTTTCAGCATACAAGCCCGAAACTGACTCTCTGCTGTGAAACACTACACACACTTAGTGAAAAACAGAGCTATGGCATGATTTTATTCAGCTGGTCTGTGCTCACATAGCCACAAGACGTGTTGAATTCCTTGTCTGGCACTGGCAGCGCGGTGGCATTGAGCACAAGGCCCTGTGGAGACTGAACGATGTGGATCGATGTATAGTCTGCCACAGGCATCTCTGAACTTGGGGCTGCTGCTGTTGAAGCTCCAAAATTGGCAACAGTAGTGGTAAGGCTCTCTGTGGTGAAGTAACCATCTTCATTATAGCCTTGTTCCTGAACACGTGGCTCATTCTCTTCGTGAGAAGTCACAGCAATGCATTTTTTCACATCTGCCTCACAGAAATAGGTGTTGTCCATGGTGAAGCTTGGTTCTGTGCAGCCTTCACGCTGTGCTCTCCCCAGCTTGGATTTCTGCCCTGGTGAAAGTACAACCCTGCCTGCTGGAGTAATATCACTCACTTGAGCGTAAAAGTCAGTACTTGCCAGTGAATTCTGGTTGCTTATCTGGGTATGGACTGACGGACGGGGTGACTCAAGGCTGTCTCCAAAGGGTGCCCACAGGTGGCTGTTTTCAGACTGAGTACTCCTATGCTGGCGTTGCAGGTCTGTGTTGGCAAGGCTTGGAAGTGCCTCATCATTATCTTGCCTGTCAAGACACAAGAGATCCTCTTCTTTTTCAGTAGCCTTTTTGAACTGATCACTATCAGAGGTGGCATCACACGTGTCGCTTGCGCTGAAGTCTGTCTCTGGAATATCTGGTTCACAACAACTGGCCCGTCCAGAATCATCATCCTTCGCTCCCAAGGAGCTGTGAGATTTCAGATGATCTTCACTCAGGAGCCTGTCAGTGTCTGAGGCTCTGTTCTTTTCATCAGGGTCTTCAATGTCCAACTCAATAAACTCAACCCACAAGTCATCAATGTAGAGCTGTGTCTTGTAGTTGTCATGGCAGGCTAAGATGGAATTCACTTCATCTAGCTTTCCTTTCTACAAGGCAAATAAAAAAGAATTTTATAAAGGAAGTAATAGAAATGCTTGTCCTTTTTATAATGTTGACTTATGTAAAGATGACTTATGTAAAGATGTAGTTATGTAATAATTGCAAAGGGATTCAAAATTATTTTATGCAAACTAATTCTATGGCAACTCCCCAAATGTCAGAATTTTCTTCTACAAAATTTTTCTGCCTGGGAGAACAGTCGTCATCTTCTACTACTATAAAGATTCCCACTGTAGATTTTAGAGTTCGATGTTACCTTCAAAAGATCTGGGTCAATCCCTTTAATCTTTGGAACCGGCACAGGAGGAAAAATAAGCATTTTTAACCTGAAAAAAAAAAAGGCTTTTAATTGACAGTGGTCTTTTTTGAGGAAGTTAGAAAGAAGACAGGCTTACACTGCATTTATATTTAATTACTTGAAAACTTAAATGTTTGAAAATAAAATTTCAAATACTCCTAGGGAAAGAATATTTTCTCTCATTGCAAATTACGAAACAAGTTCTCTGCAAGCTTCCTTTTGGAAATCACTTAAATTTATGTGGGAATCCATTTTGGAGTCTGGTCTTTGACAATTTAATGCTGTATAGAAAGAGAGCAAATTCCTACAGCTCTGTGAATATATTCCCTCTATACATACTTTCAATGCAACCTGATACAAACCTCAGTATGTGACCTTTCCAATTTTTTTTTTCAGAGATACAGTAGCCTTGCATAGGCCCAATAAATTTAAATAGGGGAACAGAAAACAGGAATTGGTGGAAAGAGTGAATTACTTTAGAACTAATAAATAAAACTGAAAAACATCTGCAAAAATTTAGGCTAGCATTTTGCCATCGCTATGACAGTTCTGCTTCTTGAATTATTAGTGGAACAAATAATAAAATAATTTGTAATTAAGGCAGGCGGTTACCCTTGTGGAGAAAGGTCTAGTAACTTCCTTGGGCATTTGCAGGCCGTGGAAATACATACTATTCTAATCCTTCATAAAGTGCATTCCTAATTTTTAGGGGACAAAAAACCCCTCCAAACCAAACCACTCCCAGTTCTTATTTTCCCTTAATACAACAGTAGCTGTTCATGCCTGTCTCCTCCATGTTACCTCTCTGCTTATTTTGCAAACAGATGAACAAAAGAAAAATTCAAAATTCTCTTTATACTGGGTTAATTGCCTATTTTAGAAAGTAAGGTGTGGAAAGTGGTTAATACAAATTCAGATATATTAGTTTTGCTGCCTTTTTAGGGACGTTGGTGAGGTCCAGAGAGGGTAGCAGATGTCTTAAAGAGTGCCTAGAGAGAAATCTAGGCACTTTTGGCTTAACCATGGCATGTCCAAATTCCTCAGATGTTTCTGGTTTTGAGCAGATCCTCAGTGTTCTGTCCAGAAAGCTTAGTGAGAGCCAGAAATACAGTAACTTTCCATCTAATCTCTGGAGAGGCAGTGTAAACTGGTTGGGTTCTCAGAGTTCGGACTTGTGCTTTACAGCTGAATCCACAAATCAGGTATTCTGACAGGACTGGGCATTGCTTCTAATGAAACAAAGAATTTTACCACTCACTGCCTGGAGAAGACATTTGGGAGGGAGAACTGTGCTCTGCTCCTTTCTTAGCCTAGCATAATTCAAGCTTTCACCTCTCAACTCGAATGACCTAAACCTATGGCATCTGTCCTACAGAGACTCGCTCAGAGCCTGTGAGATCATAACTGAGGAAAATATTAATTGGCATCTTTCAGAATCAGAAGGTAACCAAGCATGGATATTTTGCATTATGGAAAACCTATGCAGGCTGCTTCTCTGCAGAAAATATTGTCATTTCACCACTAAATGGCAATGCTTGAAGGAAAGGGTGTACACCTGCAGTCCAGAAAAACTTTCCACATGAGATCCTCAGTGGAGAAAAGCTTCTTCCAGCATTCATGATTAGCGTGGAAGATATTTATAAAATCTGATTAGAGATACGCTTCAGACTTGAGGATTTTCTCACTGAGAAAATTTCTCAGACTGAGCCACCTGTTGTTCAGTGTGCTGACCTTAGCTCCTGGTGCTACATGCACATTGCTCCATTCTGACACATCAAGCTTTTGTCATAAATTGTATCAGGAGCCTTGCTCTTAAATCTGGGATTGGGATGCTATTGCAGGGAATGGTTTCCTGAAATTAAACTCTGTCAAAGCACAGAGCTTGCCTAAATAAAAAATTACTGCCTAATGAAATTTTTTTTTTTAGATCTGCTCCAAATGCACCAAATTGTTGTAATTTCAGTATGTGAAAAGAAATTTCACCATTTTTTGGTATGTGCAAAACTACTCAGTGTTCATTTTCAAAGTGTATACACAAGACCACTGACAACACCCATGTGTGCACTGGGTCTTGACCATGGTGTTGCTCCATAGTGTACAACAGTACTGATATGACATCCAAGTTGAAATCCGCCAAAACCTACCCCTGAAAACACATATTAGAAGATTAATTAATTTTAACACCTGTTATTTTTATTTCTGTTTCATTCTTTCATTTTTGTATATGACACCATTTCATAATTTTTACAAACAATGCAATTCTGTGCTTAGTTTCATTTTATTCCTGTTATCTACAGAAACTGCACTTTATCCACAGAGACCAAATATTGCCCTATGAATCAATCTCTTTCCCTTGGCTTCAAGAAGTAGAGTTTAGTGGAATGGTCTAAGAACAAAATCAAATATATAGACATAGGTTTGTATTAAATTTTTGAATGGCATGTGAATAAAAAATAATATGTTCAAAATTTGAGTGAACTACAAAAAAAGAGTTCAAAGTGTAAGTAAATCAATCATGTCAATTCTGCAGAATAAAATGTACTGCAGTGAGAGGAAGATCAAGATAATCAGATTCCCCATGCTGAAGGCCCCATACATACTAATCTCAGTTATATGTAATTTACAAGAATAGACAAAAATGCTCAAAATGGTTCCTTGTCCCCAATATTTGAAATAATCGACAGATCTTATTTTTTCCTTTTTTTTTAAGCTACAGGTACATAAATTCCAACAAATAAAAAGTCTTTACCTTGGTTGTTTAGACAGCATGATTGAGATCACTGTTACAGCCAGCCCACACACTCCAAAGACAACAACTAAGAACCATGGAAACTCAACTTCTGAAAGAACAAAACATGAACATATAAGCAGGAATGTCACATCTTTGACTTTAGCCTTGTCTTCTACCACTTGAGGATTCCAAAATGGTAAAAACTGATGAAAATGTCTGTTACTCAAATGTAAAAGTTCTATGTTCAGCAGAAATAAAAATGTGCTTTTGTCCTAGTTCTGGCCAGCACTTGGATGTTCCTGGATACCATCTCATGTCACAGGCAGGGGCGGATGAAGGGACTCACTGCCTTCCAAGAAGAAGGGTGTAACTTCTGGTTGAAAAAAGTGGTGGCATTGTCTGACATTGCTTGTTGTCTCTGCAGTGAGCATCTCTCACTCAGAGGGTGTGAACCACACTCTCTTTTGTATACTTTTGCGATTAATATTGTGGTATTAATATTATATTAATATTGTGGTATTGTGGTATATTATTACGCCTTTATTGTTTGTTTTCTTATCTCATTGCTGTTTCCAGTAAACTGCTTGTATCTTGACCTGTGATCTTCACTTTTTGTGTTATCAGTTTCAACTCCTTCCCACTGGAGCAGAAAGGGGAAGAGGGACTGAGTGAGCAGGATGTGGTTTGGGAGAGCCTCAGTCACGGCACTGAATTGGGAAGTATCATTCCTAATCCATGGCAGCTTTTGTTCTCAGCAGTTTCCATGCATTTATGAGACCACTGGGACTCCTTGCTAAACCAGACTGATTTCATAAATCTAAACAATATCTTAATAAAGATAATGTCTATAGCAAAACCAGCCATGAGGAACATGCTTGGAACATGTTATCAAGTAGTCCTGAGGGCATATAATGCCACAGACCATGCTAATACTTGTTCATTCACGCTGAAAGAACATTACTAATAGCACATAAAATCACAAGCAAACTATTTTTCTCTCACAAAAACTAAGGTATGGTGGTGTCAAAAAACATACCACTTCTCTTTCTAAAGGTCGAACATTAATTATTTTGTGGACCAACTGAATCAACTGAAAAAAAGTCCCTTTTATTTACCTTTGCAGGTGGCTACAAAGAATTTAGAAATTATTGAAAAAAGCAATTTAGTAGAAATTACGAACAATGCTGATAAATGAAATGTTTTATCTCTTAAACATTAGCAATTCCATTATTCTTAATATTACATTGTAAACTACAAAGCATAGAGAAATTTTTTCTAGCTTTAGTCTTAGATTTTTCTAATTTTTTTATAATTTAAAATTTCCTACAGAAATGTCACTCTTATTTTGTTGGGCCAAGGAACACTGGACAGAGAGCTTTAAAACTCTTATTTACCTTCTGTACAATGATCACATCCAATGCCTATTTGAGAAAATGATACATAGAGGATTTCACTGAACTCCCCAAATTTTTCAGAAGTTCGTTGTCTTGATCGGATTCGTATCTCATAATCTCTTGCTGTCTTCAGAGAGTACAGTGGAACCATTGTTGAGAGCCTGGGTTTTAACTGTAAAGACAGAAGAACTGTGATTTATTTGTTTGAGTTGTACTGGAAATTTTACAATGTTGCTTATTTCTGAAGGCATTTTTGCTACTGGGCATTTTAAGGATAGCACAAGAACAGTTCAGAGAACATTCACACCATTTACTGTCAACTTAGTAGTCATCAGGCATTTCTGTGATTCAGGGGACCAGAAGCAGACAATCCAAGATCTGAAGATACAGTCAGTGAAGAAAGGCAGCTTCCCCCAGTTACATACCATAAGTAGGTGGTGTGAACATCTTTCACTGATCTTTCAGGTTGTAAATACTTTTTACTGTTATAACACAACATTACTGATTACAGAATGCCAAAAATGCTGTTAAAATAACACAGGAGTTCTAAATTACTGCAATCTCCACTACAGGTTTAATGGTTATAACCAAACATTTTGCATGCTATAAATGTTTTTATTTGGTGAACAATCAAAATCTCCAGCTATATACAAAATGTGATAATGGAGACTGTGTGGCAGCTGGCATCAGATTGTGGTCTTTGAAACTTCTATATTAGCTGAAACATTACTTAGATACTGCTGAATATGAAAATGTTTAGGAAATCACACTGGAGTTCGTAATAAGTAAAATTTCTGCCTTTTTCTATTATACCTCTATATGCATTTTCATTCCAATAACCCTACAAAAGTATACAAAATAAGGAAAATGTGCTCAAAATAGAAATCAAAGTGGCAGATATTATATTCTACTTTTACTTTAGAATCAAATATGATACCAGAAAAAAGCATCATGGCTAGAACTTAAAATATCTGGACAACAACTGCCTTTGGGAATTTGAAGGAAGCTTCAACAACACAGTCTCATAATCTGTATAGCTGCATAACCTCAACTTGAGACAATATTTGTTGGTAGGTATGATCTCTGGAATTGTCTGATCCCTGGTGACACCTGACTCCAATGTTCTTACAACCAACCAGTCAGATTTTGGAGGAGACAGACTGCTCTTCTCTCCTAGTAGTTGAGCATTGTGGAGAACCATAGCTGTACATCACCAATGTTTTTAATATGTGTAGAATATCCATTTGGAAATCATTGGGAAGGATATTTCATATTTACCTATTTCATGGTATTAAGCCACAAAGAAATAGTTCACTGAAGTTTTACGGGTAAGTTTACATGCATCCCAAATAATGGTCTTACTTGGAAAAAGCCAAGAAGAATAAATCAGAGCCTTTATGAAAGACTCCTGGATGGAGCAGGATGTATGGAGTGGGGAAAGTTCAGCAAGAAGTGAAAGGATGAACAAACAGCATTTGTCATAGATTAATTCAAGTAAAAGTCATATGAGAGACTTCATAAAAGGTAATCAAAATTTTATCTCTGTCTCATGAACACCCATTATGTCAGGGTGGATTTTATTCATTTAGAACGTTTCTCAGAAAATAATTTTGGTCCTCTTATCACTATAACTTACTGTTTTAACACTTACTAATTAATGTTTAATCTTCTTTCAATTTAGAAATTATTTACTTTCAACTAGTAAATATATTGAGAAAATAATAAAGGCTGTGCATGAAAAAGCAATGAATCGTCCCAAAAAATCTAGAAAAATTACAAGCAAATCTTAGTAAGGAGGGACTTAGTACCATAAAAGGTACTATAAATTAATTTTTTCATTAGTTACATGTACAAAGCATTATGGTGTATTTAAGCAGTCAAGGATTATCCTTTGTGTAAAAAACTAGTAATAAGTAGACATGTATAACTTGACCATGTATAAGCAGACATTTACATCTTAATGTGCTTCAACATTGATTAGAGAAGGCATTTGTAGCAAGGAATCCAAAGAGTGAAATTGTAGCATTGCTCCAATGCTGTCATTCAGAATTTGCTTTTGTCCTAGGCCAGACCAGGATTTTTTTCAGAAATTTGTCTTTTGTACTCTCATATATGAGTCTCAGTATGCCATGTTTATATTCCTAAGATGAAAGGCTTACAAAACCTTCCACTACACACAGGTTAAGTCCAACATAATCTATAACACTTTGTCTCTTGAGGCAAGTATCACAATCAGGAATTCCTTATCTGTGTTCAGAAAGAGGACTGATCTTCAATTCTTTCCTCTCCTGAGAAGAACTATTCTCAAAGCGTTCTGGGATTATTGACAGTACTGGAGCAAGAACAAAGCTTTATTAGGGTATTTATATGACTGATATCAAAATTCTTATTAAAAAAACATTAAAATGGTCCATTTTTAGAGACATACCTGTATTCTGCTTTTGAACATTTGCATATTTTCAGCTTCTTAAAGATTATTGATTTACTGCCTAAACTTAACACATTTCACAGGCTTTAAAATAGAAGCTAATATACTAAGTATATATATATTAGGAGGCTAATATATTAAACCAGTATAGATAGAAAGACAGAGAATTAATGGGAAAAATCATTACAGACATTATAGGCCTGTTTGGCTGTAGACTTGTTAATAAGGACTAGGTTAAAGAGAAAATACTAACACTGGGAAGGACCAGAAGTGAGGAGTGAGCCAAGGTCTTTCGCAGGGGAAGGCAAACAGACCAGTTTGACTACATCTCAACTGGTAAATCTAGCTATGTTCAAATTGTTGGAATTTTCCTTTTGTAGTTAATGACAAATTTGTAACAGTATTTTCTGGATTTTTTTCCTGCCAATTAACTCAGTTCATATTAATAAGAAAGCAATGGAAGAATTCTGCTCTGACATAATGTTCTTACTGAATCGAATAAGAGCTCTCCATATGCAAATATGCCATGACACACTGGAATTTAGCCTATGCATTCAGGTAAGATGGGCACCATATTACCTGTAACAGAAAAGCTAACTACATGAGAAGTTAAATGATTTTCAAAAAGTAAGCTTAAAATATTTATAATATATTATTTTATATTTTCACAGACTATCCCAAATCTTCCCGTTGATGTCTGGTATGAAATCTGTAAGTCTTATCTATGTTACATTATTTTTATTTGCTTATTGTATCAAATCTTAAATTGTAACTCAAAGTCAGTTCCTTCCTTCCTTCCTTCCTTCCTTCCTTCCTTCCTTCCTTCCTTCCTTCCTTCCGACACTTCCTTCCTTCCTTCCTTCCTTCCTTCCTTCCTTCCTTCCTTCCTTCCTTCCTTCCTTCCTTCCTTCCTTCCTTCCTTCCTTCCTTCCTTCCTTCCTTCCTTCCTTCCTTCCTTCCTTCCTTCCTTCCTTCCTTCCTTCCTTCCTTCCTTCCTTCCTTCCTTCCTTCCTTCCTTCCTTCCTTCCTTCCTTCCTTCCTTCCTTCCGACACTTCCTTCCGACACTTCCTTCCGACACTTCCTTCCGACACTTCCTTCCGACACTTCCTTCCGACACTTCCTTCCTTCCGACACTTCCTTCCTTCCTTCCGACACTTCCTTCCGACACTTCCTTCCTTCCTTCCTTCCTTCCTTCCTTCCTTCCTTCCTTCCTTCCTTCCTTCCTTCCTTCCTTCCTTCCTTCCTTCCTTCCTTCCTTCCTTCCTTCCTTCCTTCCTTCCTTCCTTCCTTCCTTCCTTCCTTCCTTCCTTCCGACACTTCCTTCCGACACTTCCTTCCGACACTTCCTTCCGACACTTCCTTCCTTCCTTCCTTCCGACACTTCCTTCCTTCCTTCCGACACTTCCTTCCGACACTTCCTTCCGACACTTCCTTCCGACACTTCCTTCCTTCCGACACTTCCTTCCTTCCTTCCTTCCGACACTTCCTTCCGACACTTCCTTCCGACACTTCCTTCCGACACTTCCTTCCTTCCTTCCGACACTTCCTTCCGACACTTCCTTCCTTCCTTCCTTCCTTCCTTCCTTCCTTCCTTCCTTCCTTCCTTCCTTCCTTCCTTCCTTCCTTCCTTCCTTCCTTCCTTCCTTCCGACACTTCCTTCCGACACTTCCTTCCGACACTTCCTTCCGACACTTCCTTCCTTCCTTCCTTCCTTCCTTCCTTCCTTCCTTCCTTCCTTCCTTCCTTCCTTCCTTCCTTCCTTCCTTCCTTCCTTCCTTCCTTCCTTCCTTCCTTCCTTCCTTCCTTCCTTCCTTCCTTCCTTCCTTCCTTCCTTCCTTCCGACACTTCCTTCCTTCCTTCCTTCCTTCCTTCCTTCCTTCCTTCCTTCCTTCCTTCCTTCCTTCCTTCCTTCCTTCCTTCCTTCCTTCCTTCCTTCCTTCCGACACTTCCTTCCGACACTTCCTTCCGACACTTCCTTCCGACACTTCCTTCCTTCCTTCCGACACTTCCTTCCTTCCTTCCGACACTTCCTTCCGACACTTCCTTCCTTCCGACACTTCCTTCCGACACTTCCTTCCGACACTTCCTTCTGACACTTCCTTCCGACACTTCCTTCCTTCCTTCCGACACTTCCTTCCTTCCTTCCCTCCTCCCTCCCTCCCTTCCTTCCGACACTTCGACACTTCCTTCCGACACTTCCTTCCGACACTTCCTTTCCTTCCGACACTTCCTTTCCTTCCTTTCCTTCCGACACTTCCTTCGGACACTTCCTTCCATCCATCCATCCATCCATCCATCCATCCATCCATCCATCCATCCATCCATCCCATAAATTTACAGGTACTCTGAAGAATCTGGATTGAAATGGTGATATTTGCCAAACAAAATAGTCCTGTTCAGACTACTGAAACATCATGCACTGTTTAAATAGTTCAGGTTTAAGAAAACAATAGATTAATATTTTATCCTTGAAAACACTTGGATATATCTGACTCTTCCTATACTTACTAATATAACACAGGTGTTTCTGGGCTTTTCATTACCCTGCCTGTCAACTATCTTGACACATAAAGTTACAGTATGTGCTAGAAAATGTCAGAAAAAATGCAGGTATATTGTTTAAGAAACAAGGCATTGTCTGATTAGCAATTACAAACATGTTTTTCATAGTGCTACAAGAGTGTTAGGGACAGAACAAGCCTGCACTGCACTATGACTAATGTATAATAAATATTTGTTTCATACCTCCTTCCATTTTGTCTCATTAACTTCTTTGTACTGCAATTCATATTCCAGAGTAATCCATCCCTTCCGAACATCTGCTGTTGGTGGTGGATCCCATCTTACCTGGATATCCCCATGGATCCCAGTTTGACTAGTATTTAACAGAGTCCAGTTAAGGTTGACAGGGGGATCAGGTAGTACTGTTTAAAAGAGTATTTGGAATAAAACAGCCAGTTTTCAATGTGAAATGACCATTCTTACTACATAATGATAAATTATTTCAGAACTTTAAAAGTATATTAACCATGTATTTTCTGATTAAAATAAAATATATTGCAATGTCAAAGCTATTGCAAGTTTGATAACAAGAAGGCACTCTGCCAATTAGTAGTAGATATGTTCTGCACAAATCTCACCCAACCAACTAATAAAGAAGATTAAGAATGAATGCTCAGCTGAATAAAAGACAGCATTGGGTATTCTAGTTAGCTGTAGGAATAAATTATCTGGATATGCAGAGTGCTTGTTCAGAGTGGTACACTACCACTCTGAACAAGCAATAACATCTGTAAAGTCCCAGGCAGTCAAGATTCATATTGCCATAAATATAAATCCTAGCTTAGAAATACTAGACATCCTGATCCTTTAGATTACAGTTGATTCAGGAAAAAAACAGTGTTTGGCTTCCAGAGTTTTGCAGGATCAAGGTTTTAACGCCAACTTTGCTCTACAAGGAGATGTAGTATGCATTAGAAAGGACTCAAAGTGAAAGCAAAGACAAGCTCATTTGAGCATGCACACATTTGAGAGACCACTGGTATTTAGAAAAAGAAATCACATATTTGATTTTATCCTTTAAGCTTTCTTCCAATCTAGGCAGTATTTTCTGGTGTGGATCACATTACAGTGTTGCAAAATCAAATCCCTTCCCATGTATCATATATTTTAGGTACTAACTTTTCTGAGAGGCAATATTTAAATACAGCCTAAGTAATACAAAAACTTATAGAGGTAAGATACATAATGGAAGCATACCTATTTCATCAACACTGAAACATTTTTTATCATATACTTCACTTTTACTGGCAAGTTGAACACAATACGGTGTCCACACAGAGGTGTAGGATGCATTGAAGTAACAGCTATTTTGTCCTGAAGTCATATAATCAGGGCATTCTTTCCAGTCTTCCTCATTACTAGAATGAAAACAAAAATGCAATATTCATGAGAGAGAGATTTACAGACCTTACAAAGTACAAATTACAGATGTTACTAGACACAGTACTGATAAGTTGTAAAATTTATGAAAGGGATAAAAACATGTCAGTATTGATGGTGATTTACAATGAAACCACTGTTGAAGAAACCTGTGTAACTTAGTTTAGGTACTCAGGTACTTAGTGGCCTGGAAAATAGCTAAACTTTAAGGTGCCTTCTAAACCAAAGAATTTTATGATTCTGTTATTCTATATTCCTATGATTTCTGAGATGTCTCAGAGTAACTAAGAAAGCCAACCTTGCTATTAGGCTTAAGTCTGCTAGGCAAATGTATCATTACCATCATCTGTAGATCAAAAAGTTCAAAACCCTGTTCATTAGAGGGAACAGAAATGCACGTCCTCCTATTCCTGTGAACAAAAGGCCTATTTCCTTAATAGCCATTACTGGTAATGTCTATGTTCATTTTTCAGGCTAATCATTGTAGCAACCTGAAATTTAAAAAAGCTTAAAGTGGAGCTGAATCATAATTGAACAGGACTCAATGGAACATTATCCCAGTATCATAGCAGCCTTTTCCCCTGGACCAGTACATTCAGATTTTATCACATCAATTGATCAATGGGGGCTTCATAAAACTTTAATAAAAATTTGAAAGGGCCTGCATCCAACCTCCACATTTGTGCACACATATAAGGAATCTTAGTGTTGCAGGTGAGATGGATAAAGAATAAACTGAAGTTGCCTATTAAAAAATCCTTACCCAAGCTATATAGTGTTCATTTTGGATTCTGCAACCAGGACCTACATTTAGTAAGAATGTGTTCTTAATTATCTGTCAAATAATGCTTGTTGCTGCAAATTGCTCAATAACTACCAATAAAATCTAACATTGGAAAAAATGTACTTAAAACATGGGTTTATACCCTTTAAAAGAGTATGGTTCATATCGCAGCAAAAAATTAACAGTAGGAACCTAACAAACATGCCAAAAAATACTTTTCTCTTTTCCTTTTTCAGCTTTTATTACCTCTTCTTGTACAACAGCTGTAGTATTCTTGGAACAGTGAGGTTATAAAAATTTCCAGCAGTCCAAAAACATGAAAATGTCTCCATTTCAGGTGATCTGCATTTGCTGATTTGTGGCCACTGCAAGAGGTCTGTCAGAAAAAAAAAAGCAGGGGATAGAAGGATACACATTAAACAAATCCAAACTCCAGATAAGCTGCTGTTAAAATGAAACAGCACCTTTAATGAATAATTAACTTTTCTTTCAATCCCTTATGTGCAATGAGGCAAGATTTAAATTCTTACATGCATACATATAGAGGGATATAGAAGCCATAAATTCGAAAGATGCATCAAGCTCTCTTTTGTGCCATGTAGAAGTGAATATAATCACAGCTTGACACTAGGCAAAGGGATTTGCCAGCCCTACAGCTGTAACTGAACAGAAAAGTCTGTTTCAGATGGAAGGGACCTAAACAATCATCCAATCCAACTGCCTGACCACTTTAGGGCTAACCTAAGGTTAAAGCCTGTTATTAAGGGCACTGTCCAAATGCCTCTTAAACACTGGCAGACTTGGGGTGTCAACCACTTCTCTAGGACGCCTATTCCAGAGTCTGACCACTTAAAGAAGCTTGTCCTAATGTCCAGTCCCAAGCCCTCGGGTGCAGTTTTGAAACATTCCCACATGTCCTGTCACTAGCCCTCTTATCCGCTTTGTTTTCCTCCTCAGAATGCAATCAAGGACATTCAAATCTTCTTAAACTGCAGCGCCCAATACTGCACACAGGGAGGTCACACCAAGGCTGAGCACAGTGGGCACATTGCCTTTGGAGTAGCTGGCTGTCCCCAGTTTGGTTAGTTCAGTACAGATACACCTGAATTAGCACTTCATTTGCTTTGAAGAAGGTGTGGTACTGCAGAGCTTCCATCAGACTCACCACAGCTTAGCACATACCCAGCTGATGCATTTCATGACACCTGCTCATGACAGAAGCTACCTTGAGCTGAGCTACCTGAGCTAAGCATGGGCATGTTCTGCCACATGCCCACTTCTATATCCACAATTTCTATTCTTTGTCAAAACTGAAACAAGGAAAGCTCATAAAATGACTGCTGCAGTAAGTCAGCCACATCAACTCTTGTGAGAAGTATAAATGCAAAAGTTGCAGGTATGGTTCACTGCTTCCAAAGCCAAGCCTTAACTTTTCCCTGAGTTTGAAGGTTTTAATTGCCAGTGTTCCCTATTTGGCCTGAAAAGCTTTCAGAGAAAGTACATGGAATTGTCTACCTCTCTTCACAGACTATCTGGGAATATGATTGTTTATTTAAGAAAATTTCTCCAAAATGCATTTAAGATGTAGATGTTAGTCAGGTATTTATGAGTGGTGAAATGATCCCTGAAAAGGGAATAACATGGTGCTCCTTGACCCTGCATGCAAAGTTCTTTACGAAGGTTTTGGCCGCTGGAAATATATATCACAGCTGTGAATATCAGAATTTCAGACAAAATAATAAGGAAGAAATATCTTAATGTCAGGGTGGCAAAACATTGGAACATATTGCCCAGAGAAATAGTGGGTGTCCCATCCAGGAAACATCCAAGACTAGGTTGGACAGGAGTCTGAGCATCCTGGTCTAGTTGAAGACAGCCTGTTTGATTGCAGGTGGGTTGGACTAGAGGATCTTACAGGTGCCTTCCAGCCCAAACCATTCTGTGATTCTGGGATAATACTTGATACAAGACATTTACCTTCAAAGTCAGATGCAGTTATCCACAAGCACTAGGGACTTCCTGCTACACTAGAGGATATTATGGCCTTCATGAAGGCTGACTCCTTTATTTATGGCTCAGACAGACGCAGCCACTCCATGCCTGAGCAATCTGTTTTTCTCAGGCTCAATGGTTTAAATTGTGTACTTTATATTACAAACTGCCAAGTATCCATATCAGGCACTAACTGGTACATGAGTATTATGAATTTATGTTTTGCTCATCCCATAAAATTGTCTGATTTTACACTTTGGACAATGAACAAGGCCTGAGAACATGTCTGCAAATAGATTTCACAAGCTGGTTAGATTAAATCTCTCTGCTCTCCCCTTCCCTCTCCTGCCTCCCCAAAGCATTGAGAATTCATCTTGCCACCCTAAAATAAGCGAAGTTTGATTGGAAAGATTTAAAAAACTGGCTTTTTTCTTAGCCAGCATGTTCTGTTTCACTCAACTTTAAATAAGTTTCAGTTTAAAACTGAAACAAATATCGAAATGAACTGTTGGTGCAAAGGGAAACAAATTGCACTGTTCTTTTTCCAGAAAATATTGAAACAGAACATTTTTACTATTGTGTCTAATTATTTTTAGTGTGATATTTAGTGTTTGACAGCTTTGGCAAAACTTCAAAATGCTTCTGGGATTGATGTTGATTTGAGCTTTTACATAGTTTCACATCATTTGTCAAACAATTTCCATGCAGTAGATGTCTTTGTTAGAAACAGCACATGATCACGAAACTGCAAATCGTTGCAACATAAATCCAAAACAAAATAGGATAAAAGATTCAAAAACAGTATTGTATTTATAACTTTTACAAGTGCGAGTGTCCCAGCTTTCAAATTTGAATTTTCTTATTTAATTGAAAATCAAATTACTATATAAAAACAAAACAAATGAAAAAATGTTTAAAAACAGAAGAAAAAAAAGAATTATATTTTCTGCTTTTACTTCAAAGACATGAATAAAATTGCATAATACCTATAATCAAGAAGACACATGTCTCTCCCTTCTTCTATAAACACATAGTGTGCAAGGAAGTACATGCTATGGCTTTTCCTGTTTCTATCCTCAGCTACATGCAAATATAGTTATTTTTACTGCAACACATTAAGAATTTGAGAAAATGATATATTGGAAAACTACTAAATTAGAGTATTTCTGTTGATGTATTTATATCTGTATTTATAGCTAGAACATATAATATTTACAGATCATGCAGACTATGTTCTCATCAGTAGGAGTAAATAAAGTCACACTGTCATTTTTTCACATAATGAAATGAACTGAATTGAATCAAACTTCACTGAGATCTTGAGAGGTCCAGCAGAATCTTAGATATAGGCTCTACCATGTCTTACTAATCAATTATCTGCAATTTACCAGCTTTATGCACACTTTCAGATGTACAAACTCTTTTAGGAAAACAGATCATAGCACAACCAGAATGGCATCATTTACAATGGAGAGGATTAGAAATGCAGAATACAGATTAACACTTGATCTCTTACATCCTAACTTCATAAGAATGTATCCCCAAGTCTCTCATTTTCACTTCATCATGACAGGAACATTAATTCTTTATCTCATAGATGTTCCATCAACAGTCCCAAGAATTTTAGAACAGGGAGTATTTTTGTTTGGGATTCAATACTCCTGGTTAACCAGTTTATATGAATACGTATATTTTTATTTTATGACTATTTGAAAGAAATACTATCTTATGATAAACATTTCCAGTTTCTGCATCAAGTTTTCAGCCACAGATTTTGTGACTGACTGAAGAAAACTTTAGCATATTTACTTGTGTAAGGCTCGGCATTCCTGGGGTAGAGCTCATGAATTCCTTGTTTCCCACACAAGTCAATTATCAGCATTGTGCATCCTCTGTGAGCTCCATCTGAACAAA
Source organism: Melospiza georgiana (assembly GCF_028018845.1). Classification (NCBI taxonomy): domain Eukaryota; kingdom Metazoa; phylum Chordata; class Aves; order Passeriformes; family Passerellidae; genus Melospiza; species Melospiza georgiana. The sequence continues at coordinate 52,440,790 of NC_080465.1, forward strand.
CTGTCCCAGAATGTGATAACTGTAAGCAATAGCTCAGCTGAATGCATTTAGGCATAAAGACAGCAGGGCAATAAAAGTAAAGGCTGTCAAACCAAGATTTTAAATAGACTACAAGAGAAAAACAAAGAAGAGCAAAACAAAGCATGGATGCACACTTGCTCATTTCCTATCTAAACCAGTAAGTTCCAGTCAAACTGTCATTAATAAAACCACTCGCATTTTCAAGATAATGGCTTGACCAAATATGCCATTTCAACAGGAAAAAACATGGGAAAAAAAGTGTCAGAAGGCTAATTCTTTTAGAGGTTGAATTTACTTTTTTATTTTCCTTTTCTTCCTCTTCCTGCTCTTCCTCTAATAAAATATAACTTTAAAAGGAGCTGAAAGTGTGGAAGACTAAAGAACTGACATATGTAACCGGGGTGTAGCAAAACAGTTTATCATCATCTTGGAGAAAGTCCTACTGCCACCAGACCTCTAGCATTTCTGCAGGGACAACAGTGGAGGAGTACACAAATTGTACAGAAATATCTCACTTATTGGTGTAGGACTTTGGTAGGTGAAATGATAATAAGCATATGACTGATAAAAATCAAGCTAACTAAACACAAAATGATAAAAGGGGCTGCACTTTTGCTGAACAAAATGAGGTGTTTCTAGTGTGAATTTTAGAAGCTTCAAGTAGAATTATCCATTATCAGAACTTCCTGTACCAATCAAACCTACAGCAAAGTTAAACTCACAGAAGAATAACATGCCCCAATATGCAAATCACTGATAACTAAAATCTTATGCAACAGCACATCTCTTAATATAATCCATTCTCAAAGCACATACAATGTGTCACTGCTAGAGCGCAATACAGAAAGTTGGAAATGGCAATACAATGAAGGGAATTCATTACAGTTAACACTGAAAACAGCTATGAAAAGCTGGAGTGCTATTTCCTGTAGCTCAAATTTGTACATTGGCAGTAAATGCTCTGTCAATTAGCTCCTGCTCCTGAATCCACCAGGCCCATCAAAGGTTGGGTCATTTAATTAATAAGAACCAGTTGATTTCTGTGCTACCAGGAAATTCTAATTTGTTTAAATTAGGCAGTAAAATGAACCACATTTGGTGTCAGTGGATGATATGTTGAATAGGTACAATCTAGTACTAATAAATTGTCAGACATCTTATACAGAGAGCAGGAGAAGCAGTACAGGGAGACAAGAACCAGGTCACCTCTTCATCAGGCTGCTTGCTAATCTGACCCAGTTTTTGCCCTAAGTAAAAGGGACCCATAAAGGACCAACAAGTTCTGGAATATTTTTTTGTGGAAAAGAATAAAATTTATTTAACATCAGTAATAAATCAGATCCTTTTGTACAAAATACTTGACAGAAACAAAGCAAAGCTTGATAACTCTGATATGCTGTATCACAGTGAAAACAGAATGGAAATGTTGTGTAAGAGAATACTATGACCACGAAGTAAGCCTAAATATTTTAATAGTTCATGATAAATTCGGGTGTTCTTTTTAGAAGAATGAAAGTGGGATGTTTACTTCTGCATTGAACATTAATTTGGTGACTGCTATCTCAAAATACATTATGTAGGCATCCCTGCAAAGCAGCTAACTACTCTGGCTGATCTTTCAGAAAAAAACTTCTTCTATCTTTAGTCTAGTGAGTCTGATGTGGTTAACAGCACACAAGCCAAGAGAAACTGAGCTTATTCCATAGCATAGAAGTCTAACAGCTGTGCTGGTTTCCCACACTTTCTATGCTATCAAGCATCCACAGAACAGAAATCAATGTGGCTCACACATGTAAGGGTAGTACACACAAATGAAGTAAATAAAGCTCAGGACTGAGAGAAATAACAATCACACAGCATTACTCAGTACCATTGCCCATGGGAAAGTACAGGGAGGAGAGTGGATGTGCACATGTGCCATGTCCCATGGTACTTGGTATGTGCTTTCCAAATCATGCCCTCCCACGTGCAGTGGTGGAATCAAGGGATTTCTGTTTCAGGTAATCACTGTCTACTGGCTTGCCTTCATATACAACAAATAAAGAGAAGCAAAGCCAAAGGTCATGGTAATTGTAAATGAAAGGCAGTTAATGTAACAAACCCATTTTCAATTCTCTCTTAATTACTTACGTAGTTGTAACTTAAATTGAAATGACCTTTTCAAGAAATTATGTACAAAAAAAAAAAGTGTAATGCTTTTATCTGTTACAGCCATTGCTGGAGATGCTCAGTATTGGCTAGCATTATGTGGAAGATTATGTGAGGAAATATGGAAGCACAAATGAGGTCCTGTGTCAAACAGAATGTGCAATTAGCAAACACCACAAAAGGTCTTCCATGCCCTTCTCAGTGCAAACAAATTTTTCAGTTTGCAAATTGAAACTGAAACTGATAAAAATTTTCAATATCCTTCTTTCTCCTGCATATGTACTAGCAATTTATATTCTGAAGCCCAGTTCAAAGTTAACACTGTCTAAAATCAAATGTATTGCTCCCTACCATGTAGCAATAAGGGGTTATCTTTGCTGAGATTGGTGCTCAGAACCAGCACCAAAAGACAAGCTTTTCAGAAAGAGAAGCTAAAGTTCAACTTGGCATTCCCAATCCAGGACCTAACACCTTCCCAAACTCTAAGAGAGTACTCAGAGGACATGGGGAGTAAGATTGTCAGGTGTAAGAACTGCAACATGACAAAACAATGAAAAGTCACTCTAGGGCATATCTTAATGCTCCTGCCTAAATGTTGCAACTTACTTCCCTTGTTTTAACATTAGCTCCCTTCCTATAAACAAGAAACTGTGCAGATGGGGCACTTTGACAGCACCGCAGTGGCTACTGGCACTGGGTAAGGGAAGCCAGGTCTTGGTCTGACCAGGGGATAAGAGGGGACCAAGCCTTGAGCCCCAGAGCCTGGTGGAGGTGGCTGGGGCATGGAGCCCATGGAGGGCAGGGTACTGCGGGGCACACCTTGCAAAACCTGGCAGCAGCAAATGACTGTGGAGTGATGTTAGGAAAGCAAACAGCACAAGTGCCAGCCTGACAACAATACAGAGACTGTTTTAAAAAAGGAAGCAGAGTAGTGGGAAGTAGAGCAGCGGGAGTAGACAAATGGAGCCAAAACAGGGAGAAAAAGAAAAAGGAGAACAAAGACACAGGTGAAAAGAAGAATGAGAAAACCACATGCTTGGAAGGAAAAGCACAAGAAAGCATAAGTGGTTATGACAGGAAGGTAAGTAAGGTCAGCAAAAGACTTGAGGTAAGGCAGAACAAGCATAACATTGAAAAACTATAAATGAAACACATGAGCTGATGTAAGCCTGCAGTCACTGTTACTCAGTTCAAACAGTGAAGACAACAACTTTGGGTCTGGCACATGCATACCTTGATAATGTAGAGCACAAACTGCATGTACCTGGGATCACCCAAGAGAGATACTAAGGCAACAGACTGGAGGAGAAAGCAGATGGTTGCAAGGGCAGTGTGAAAAGAGACAAGCAAACACTGACACAGCAAAGCTGTTTAGGGACTACTGCAGAATAATGCAGTTCTGCACAACAGAAAGACTGAGGTCTTCCTCACAAATCTAAGTGTCAGACATCAGGTCTAATACAATCAGTGATCCATGAAAGCAGGGCACCAAGATGCAGCCATGCACTAACAGTGATATTATATCCCAAAATCCATGGGCAAGATGACAATGACACTGTGTCCTAAACATCATCAAAACAGTGCTGGTTATACAGAAATGTGTCCTGATATTTCTTGTTTATTTCCTATCCACACCTTTGTTACACTTGAATGAAATAACTCACAGAAATATGGCTCCCAATCTGGCCTTGTTCTTGATATTCAGTCCTTTTAATTCACACTGCTTTTGGGAGATCAGAGTTAATCTCTAAATTCTTGTACTTTCCACTGTTAAACTTTCAAGTTATTTCTGACTTCTGCGGATTTTAACCATTCTTCAAAACAATGGCTGTCTGGTATATTTGCAGTATCTCTTTCTACATGGCAGGAAAATCCTATCTTTTACTCTACAGAGATTTTAAACCATCTCCATTTGAAGCAGTAAAATTTGGCCTTTATTCAAGTGAAGCAAAAATTCTAGATCTATCCAGAGAATAATTATCTGAATATCTTTGAAGGGCATTCCAAAGAGGCAGCAACAATTTGTTCCTTAGTCTAGAGGGAAGTTCCCTATTACAGTCACCATATAGCAATTTAAAAAATATGGAGATAAAAAAAGATATGGAGGCTGCTACTAGGAGAGTCATTTGTTACCTTCACCTGGAATGAAATTCCATAGCATTTTACTGAGCCATTCCCTGAGAAGTGCTACTACAAAAAATATCCTTGGCAAGCAGAGTCACTGGCACTCAACAGAAGCTGAATTCTCAAAGGAGTCCAAGGATTCCTGTGGCAGTGATGATTGAAAACTTTTTGAAGACTGCAAGTCTAGTGATTCTTCACAATTCTTCATCACGACAACCACCCAATTTCATCATTAGACAGACTGTGAAGTACACAGGGACTTACATGGTATTTTCAGTCTTTTTGCAGCTCTAGGCCATAACACTTTCTTTTGGATCCCAAAGAAAACTTAATTGAGTATTTTAGAATATTCTGTTGTGCCATATTTCTCTTGTGCTTTTTTAAGTATCTGTTTTATTACTGTGGCCAGAATGTTTATTCATTCCATAATTCAGAGCTTTATTATTGCAATAAATCGTGAACTATGGGTTTCCAACTTCAAAGTGAAATTTAAAAATTGAACCCAAGAAGAATAAAATAATTGTTTTCTCCTCCTTTTACCTTCAAACCTAACAAGTACATGAGTCTTTGCAGTTTTGCAGGGCTCTTGCTTTTGTAAGAAAGTTTTTTTTTAGTAGGTTTTAAAAGGAAAATCACTGTGACAACAGTTCTGTCTCCTCTTAAGCAAAGTTCTAGTAGCCCTACTACGATTGTCCTTTTAATCATATTTATAAAGCAACAATCTCCATCTCCTAATGGTCAGAAATGAAGCCAATATTGTGATAGATCATTTAAAAGTCCTGCTAATTTGCAAACAACTTTTATTCGAAAAAACCCCAACCAAGAAATTGGAGTACCAAGCAGTTCTCACAGCCATGACTTGACACATGTGCTGTGGATCCCAGCTGGATTCCTGCACATGAAAGGAAATGTATGTGACACAGCTGTAAATTACAAACAGGGAGTATCTGAAGCTCTTCCCAAAATGGGAAAGTTGCTGAGCTGGATGCATCTTGACTTTATCTGAAATTCAGGATGATGTAAATACCAAACAAGAGAAGAGCTCATGTCAATGATGTTAGACTGGTGGAATTAAGTCAACAGTGGAAAAACACACACCCCACCCCCAGAAGTACTGGCAATTCAGCACTAGGAGGAACAAAACATCAGAGAACATACAAACGGGGGACACTCATGACTAAGAAGTGAGTTGGGCTTAAGGGAATAAAACATATTTTCCTTCAGCTTTTATTTCTGTCATCTGGTTTTGAACCTAAAAGATCTTCTGATCATCTCTATGGCACTGGGTGGCCAGAAGTAAGCATCCAGACTAATCCTTATTTTACTACTGCAGAGTAGTAAAATGGAAAATCCAAAAATCACAGTGGACAGATTTATAGAGGATTTTTTTTTGACAGACTGCCAAAAATGATTTATTTACATTATGTATCCTCTGCTGAACTTGACTTTCTCTGGCACCTGTTTTGTCTTTCTAAGAATCCAGTGCTATCAGCCCTGAGCTTCAGAGCTCACGTAGGGACGACTCATGGACAGAATACTTGAAGTCTTTGAAATAAAGGCTACTGAAATATTCTTTAAGTTTGGTGGCTATTAAAGAATGAGACTTTCCCATCTGGCTTGTTTTCCACCTTCCATTTCATAAACTAGTCTTTTCAAATGACTACAGGAGGTATTTAGAGGGAAGATGTGTTTTTTTTAATTTGAAAATACAGACATTTCCTGACAGGAAAGAAACCAAGCCCAAACATTCAAGTTAATTAAAGACCAACCTAGGTTTCTTGAATTACTGTAGTCTTTAGCATGCCTCAGAAGACTTCATTTCTGATAAAAGCATGGACTTTTAACAATACTATGCCAAGGAGAGATCCATTCCCCTGAGCGCCATTCATGCAAAAGGAATACAATTTTCATGTTTTATTTGGATTAACAAAAGATTAATAGGCACTATCAATAAGGGAAGATATAATGAGCCGTTAAAACAATCAAAGAAATAGAGGTCAGTCAGGAAACAGTCTTACATATAATTTATAGTAACACACTTCCTTCTCCTCTAGGAGCTCTCCAATATGCAGGTAAAGTCAGGAGGTCACGGACATTTTACACACAATACATAAAGACTTTTGCAATTGCCTTCATTCAATTTATCATTAAACAATTATACATCATCTCCCCAAAACTACTGCTTTTTGCAGGGAAGAAACAGGAGCAGCAGAGAGGTTTGCTTCAAGTGAGCTCAGATGGTTCAAAGGAAGAATAGTTCCTAAATCCCAAATGGTTACTCAGAAAAATCCTGCCATCAACAATTTGCTTCACTGTGTCAGACACACATTAAAGAACACACTAAGTGCCAGTCAGTTAGAAAGCTCCATTTGCAATCAGTTTTCTAGATGCAGGTGGTTAGTCACTGATGTATGTGCTATTCATTGACACTGGGTACTACAATGAGATACACCTTGCCTGCTCTAGAGACCCTGTAATTTTGGAAACCGTGAAGGCAAGTACTGCAGAACTTGTCTCCTACAGTAAACATGTGTCACCTCCCTTCCCACCCACCTTTCCATGCTCTCTTGAGTTTTCTTACAGTATCCTCTCCTACTTTGTAGATGTCAACAAACGCACCATTAGAGCCAGAAGTTGTGATTTTGCTCCAGCGCCTTAGTAAGAGCAAATTGGTTTTAAAACAAGTCACAGACCACTTTTGTGCATTCAGCCAGATTTTCCTGATAGTCTCAGAACTGTGATGATTCCATCTACCCCTGCACAGTAAGGGGTAGATTTGCTACTCAGACAGGTATAAACAATAATGTTATAATCACACCATCTCTTCATCAAAAATGGCAAGCTGTAATTATATAAATTGACCAAAACTACATTTTTGGCACACTGAGGAACATGAGATTAAGGGATTAATTCACTCCATCTACAGGTGAAGAAAAAAACATGTTATTATGCTGAGCTAAAAGCAGCACACAAAAAGTAGATGAAAAAAGACAGAAGAAAAAAAAGGAAAAGCATGCAGAAAGAAGACAAGAACCCAAGTATTGAATAAATCCTATGACACCTACCTGGAAGCAGCTTTTTAAATGCATGTTATAGAAAGAAGCTTAAACGGAAGCCTGAGAACAAAAAGCCAATGCACAAATGTTGCTATTCAACTGAAATAAGTGACACTAATTAGTCTGTATTACAGCCATAAGTGTATATTTATTCTGGTTTTCCAAAAAGTCAGATGGGCTTGCACAAATTGGCATCTGCCTGAAGAACCAGCCTAGGCCCATTCACAAGCTCTGAGTAACTGACGAAACCCCCCTAATTTTAAACAAGCACTGCTTCTTTCAAAATATTTGATCTTTGCTACTCTGAGTAGCTACAAAATTAATTTTTAATGAAAACATAAAAAGAAAGAGCAAAATATTTCTGTGGAAAGTTGACATTCAAGAAACTCCACAGAAAGGCAGCAGTTACAGCAAAACGTTAGATCTGAAAAAGCTCAAAACTGAGGAAAAAGATTAAATGGCAAAAGTAAGCATACAGTCTGTTTAAAATGTTGCAACATTTTAGACCTACTTGCCCTTACTGACACATCTAAGAAGTAAACTTGTCAATAAAAGTCCATCATGTTTGTTCTCTGTCATTGATTTTGAGGCCAGAACAATCCCGAACAGTTGGACAGGTTTACATCAGCCATTACAGCTGAACTTTGCGAACTGTGAAAAACATGGATTTGTTTTCTAAAACACTGCAGTAAAGACTCTACCAAAAGAATGACACTATTTCCATTAAAAAGCCCTTCCTTGGCAGATGTTCATTAGTGTTTAATGCTGGTCACAGCTGGACTAAACTCAGGAAAGCTGAGCTCAGCGCTTCAAGCCTGGAAGTTTATTTGCATCTCTACAGACAAATTCTTCAGCTTGCAATCCAGCTGAGTATAGCCAGGCAAGTGTTACAGGTTTTCCCATGGTGTTCAAAGCTGACTTGGAAGTCTCTGAGCAGGGGTTCCCCTGTGACTTTCATCACCTTCCTTTCATAGCTGGGTTAAAAGTAATGTTAAAACAGGGGATGCAGTTAGACCTTGGAAAAAATAATTACACCTAGAGAGAGGCTATACGATTGTTTCCACTGACTTTGCACTGCACCACTGCACCACACATAAAGACAGTCCCCAGACTGAATATGAAAACTGCAGAGGTGACATTCAAAACTCAAGTCAGCCTCAAAATCTGCAAAGTTCTGAGTTTATGGTGAACTTCTGGGTTTCTGTCACCTTGCTTATTTCAGTGACCAAGAAAAAAAAATATACTGAATGACATCAGCCATCACATTCTGATGGTTACCCCAGAAATAAAGTGCAAATAATTTCTGCTGTGTCTGCACAAGATATAGTATTAGTATAGTGTACAGTATAATATGATTAGCTTCTGCATGTAGGCCTAGCACAGACGGAGACAGGCCTAAGACAATAAAAATACATATAAGTATACTACTACTACTACTACTAACTGTTTTAATTTCAAAATAGGAAAAAATGGTAACTTAGGTGTTGTGAAGATCATTTTTTCTTCAGATGCTCTCAGCTCTTTGTTTTGAAAAGGTAAGAAAAATACAGATCACATCAGACAGTGTCCAGGCAATGACAGAGATCTCTTTAGCAAATTAATCTTTCACAAAACAATAGGAAATGGAAATACATAACAGCTTTGTTTTAAAAAGTAGAAAGATCCTCAAGCAATGATATCCAGTAATAGTCCTCTATGTATTAATATTAGGCTCACCCTTCTTCCCTAAGATAGAAGAGTAATACAACAGACAAGAGGGCCTGACATGGAGACAGAGGCCTCACTGGTGACACAGAAAATTCCATCTGTATTTTACAATATGTATCTCTGTTCCTTTTTTCACTAGCAACCCAAGAGACTTAACTGCTTCAGGACTCAGAGAAAAAGAGACGTGCAGACATGATCTACGTACACTTTGTCCTGGTGAAAGCGTGCAGATGTTACAGAAGAAAAAAAATGACAACTGCTCTGAGAAGAGAGGACAATTGAAACGTGACAGATTATATTCCCCACCATGTTCCCTCTGCTGCACCACATGCAGTCAGGATTTTGGAGTACATACTGCTCCTCTCGGGCAATGAAAACACAAAATTAACAGTGAAGTCACAATCCACAGCTCAAAAGCCCTTCTTCACACTCACAGGAACAACAAGGTGTTTCGATACAACCATTTGACAGAGTTTTGCCATTATGTCAGACTCCCAGGAACCTCACTACCTTCACTTTGGTCAGTATGACAGCAACTGAAGATAGCTGGGATTTTGCATGCACACATCACATCTCCCTTCCCCCCAGGCCCATCCTCCTTGTCCCTCCCGCCCTTTTTTGCTTTTCCCTTATGTTCAATGTGGTTCTTCCTAACAAAGGAACATCATGTGGGTATTGCAGGAGGAACTGTCTGTATGATTGCACAATCAATGCATTCCAGAGATGGGAGAGCTGACATGTTTGCATTTACTTTGGAGGACATCAGCCAGTAAAAGTGTAGGGAATGCTGCTGGAGACTGGGACAACTGGGCAAACTGGCCTCCCAAGGTTGTAGGCAGCTTCTGGATGGAGGCCTCCTCCCTGCCAGGGATGCCAGCAAGGTCCATCCAGGCCGAAGACTGAACATTCCCTTTTGGATATCTAAGTAAAAGTGAGTAAGATTCAACCAAATATGGAGAAAAGAACCTAGAGCATCTCCATAGGTGCTTTGTTGCTTTGTAACGAAGTTGTGAAGTCTGCAAGGCCGAAGAAACCTGTATATTTCTAGCTGAACCTGCTTATATTATAACTCTTTAGATACTATAATTCATTGTAATAGATTATAAAATTGTTATTTAGATACTGCACTGGCAATTTTTAGAGACTCTATTAGCCATAAATCCAATAATAAACATCCTCACAAACCCTGTGTCTTGCTTCTCATGTGCAGCCAAGAACACTTCCCTCTGCAACTCTGCTACACACAGTTTGGTCCCTTCATTGCCCAGGAAGTATCCCATGCTATCAGGCATTTCCTTCAACATCTCAAGACACATATAAGAAAACTAAACAGTAAATCAAATCACTTCCTAAACCAATTGTTTGCCCTAAGCAGGAGACACAGGATATTTAATAGGTACAAATTGGATAATCTCTCTGTGGGTTTCCTGCTACTATCAAAGCAAGAGAGCACAGGGAATCTTTCCATGATGCAATCAGTTGTTCCTGATCTCTACAAACAAGCCTGGCATCACTTCTTTAACATCTGTAGCACGGTGATGTCAAAACAGCCCCACTGAACACTTCCCAGGGTGCTATGGATACATGCCACTACTGTTGCCCTAAAGGTTTCCTTGTTCTATGTGGGCTCTACCACTTTCCTTCTCCCCGGGCTCCCTGGCATGCTTTCTGAGTGCAAAGACATGGAATCTTACCTTCTGACTTCAAAGGGCTTAATTCATACCCTGAAGAAAGGAGTTGAGGTGCTTTGATCTGCTATATGAAGATATTGATCTGCTACCTGGAGATGCTGATCTCTCCTCCTTGCCTGCAGTTCCTTGCCAGCTCCTCCAGCAGGCACAGCTGCCTGTGCTGCAGGAAGGAGGAAGCTCCAAGGCCACTTCTCTCCTTGGCCCAAAAGCCTGTATGATCAGGTGGTATAATGGACTAGGAAAGGGATGCAGCTGACTGCTGCCATGGGGGTGGTGGTGAGGTGGGCTGGGGGCTGGTGGGGAAAAGTATTTTCCAGCCAAATCAGTTTATCAAGCCAGCCTTCCATGTGACTGCAAAAAAAGCTTTTGCCAGGCATGTGGGAGGCAGCCATGGTTAGGAAACAAGCAGCCAGGCACAGATGAGCTCAATTCTTTCACTTGTAGTGAAAGTATTTATTTTGGGGAATAAAGAAAACAAGAAACCACCCTTGCTCCTCATGAGGTGTCTTAAGGCTGAGTGCCAGTGATTTTGCACAGCTTAAACATCATTCAGGGGTACGTTGGGTGGAGTAACAGCCACAAGCAGAAGAACATTTGGTCCCTTTTCTTGGCCTGTGGTGTGGCTCCAGCAGCAGGAATGAACATGAAAGACAAAAGAAATCAGCTTGTACTGCTTTCACATGCCACACATGAACTTAATGAGAGCAATTCATACCAATTAAGTGAACTTGCAATTTGGAAGAACATTTCTGTGTTGACTGTACAACCAGCTCCAGCAACCTAGGCCCCAACAAATCTGAGAACCATGTATACTAAAGACAAATAAGCAAGCTGGTTTAGGAAACAACAACAACACAAAGTTTTATATACGTTTAATGTCCAGCTTTGCCTTATTTGAAATATGAAAGATTGAAATTTTTTTACAATCCTTCAACTTTTCTTAATCTTTAACTATGTTTGTTAGTTCTACCAGGAAGAGTAAAATGAAAAGTCAAATTATCAGTAAAAATATTATTTTCAAAGTAAAAATTATTCCAACAAAACCAGAAACCAAAGAAAATGGGAAATACTACTGTATAATATGTAAGACTTCCAGGTTCATTTCTAGATGATTAAGCTTGAGGAAAGCATTCAAATGAAATCAAAACATTTCAATGAAGAGAAAAAGGAAAATTATGGTACTCCAGACACTGCTGTGATAACTGTAAAACAAAACTCAAAACATTTTAGTAGCTTTTGCGATCTTATCTTAGTGTAAGAGAGAAAAATTGTTGGAAGATGGGAAGAGTAGTGAGAATAGATTCAGGGTCCACATGACAAAACAGATATAAGACAACAGAAGCATGTTAAAATAAAAACATGTATCAGTAGCAGAGCTAACAATGCCATCAGTTAAGTCTTCTTTACACATCCCACTACAAAATCTAGTACTTGAATGTTTTAATCTTTGCTCTAACATATTTATTTGAAGTGACAATCTCAGTGTCAGGAGCCTGTTTTTTATGGAAATCTCCACCTGAAACGATTTGGTGATTCCTTAGTGGTTTGCTCCTGCTAAGTATTATGGGTTCTTAATTTTGAAAACAGCTTTTGAATTAGAAACACCACATAATTTTGTGGAAATTTCCTCCAATTCCACTATAGGCTTCACAGTGTGCCTAAATTTGCACTAGTCCCTGGCACAAGGCACAATTTTATCACATGAGGCACAGACAGACTTTTCTTGAGGTGACTGCTTATATAATCCTATTATAGGTCAGTGTAGGTCTCAGTCTGTTGGTGAGATGTTTGTACTGTTATTTGAGCTGGGAAACCAAACATAGGAGTGATCCCTTTTGAGTCCTAAGGGCATGGAACATGGTGGCACATGTTGGAAATTCCTACGACAGTGGCAAAATGCTGACAGACTAATCTACACCTGGCCCCCAAACATGCCTACGTATGTCTCACTGAACCATAAATCAAATATGTTTTTACAAGTTTTCTTCTTTTAGAAATCACTCAGCAGATATTTTGAGCTCAAATCAGGATCCTTTTTCCCATAAAAGTGCCAAGCCCTTTCTAAACCAGGTTAAGTGAGGAGCAGATTAAAGTATCAGTTGCTTAAGCATCTAGAGAAGCAACATTACAAAAGAATATCTAATGCTGCCTTGTAGAAGGTAAGTCAAAGAACCATCACCCCCTGTCACTGCAGAAAGCCTGTAAACTTCTTCCAAACAGCTGCTCTTACATTTGACAGCAGCTGATTTGCACAATGGGGCTCTCTGTCCTCTCCCAGGTGCATCTCCTTCGCCGGCTTCATCAGAGTTGGACAGGAAAATCAACATCCTATCCTAAACTGTTTTCAGACAAGCCTACCACAAAAGCTTAATAATTTATTTATTTTAAAATAAATATGCTAGGACTTCCCTGTCTGGAAAAGAGATAGCAAAGTAGTGAGATTTACAAAACTAGAAAGAAGAGATGACCTGACTGTCTGAGTCACTGTCTCTTTAAATTAAAAAAATAAAGAACAAAACCCAATCAACAAACCAAACACCCTCCCCAAAACCAAAGAAACAACCCCCCCCAGAAATGAAACAACTCAAAAACCACAAACCAAAAGGAAAGCTAAAGCAACTAGGAAGTAGCAGATTAAAGGAACAAAAAGACACATTTTTCCACACAGCTTGTAGCTGAGCTGTGAAGATCCTTACTAAATGGCATTTAGGATCCTAAAATTTTCTACATCTGCATGTTCAAGAGGGCAACTGTCAACTTTAGATGAAAAAGTATTCAAAGGTAATGAATATCAAGGTACCATCTCTGGCTCCAAATCCCAGAGACACACAACACCAGCGGAAGGTGTGTTATTCAGTGATCACTCCACTCTGCTCTCTGCTGTGCACTTGGCAAGCAACCACTGGAGCTCCAGGAGATATGATACAAAGCTAATAGAATTTTAGGTTTACACTGGCACAGCTATTACTGTTTCACAATGCTTTTGAAAAGACAGGCCTGCAAGGAAGACAGACATGAGTAGCAACTTGTGGTAGTTCAAAATATGTTTTCTACTACAAAGTAAATTACAATTTATTTAATTAGTCAACCTAGTTTTGTTATCCCTTGTCAGTACATTACAAAATTAATAAAACTTGCTACATAGTACAAACATGACACAAGTTCTTTCCTCGACTTTTAGTAAAGAAATACTAGGCAAGCTCTCGTCAGTTCACAGCTCTGTGCCAACAATTCCTATTTTACTGCCAGAAGAAAACCCAAGTTATGTACAATGTACACAGAGAGCTCAGAAGGAGATGTATGGCAGAGGTAGCATGAAATTCAGTTTTTAAAGGTGTAAAGCCCTCTACTCTTTTCTTGAGCTCTACCTTGTCTTCTGTCTGTAAATGGCGCCTCTCAGGCTCACTTACAAATTACTATATAAGCACCAGTGTGGGAGCGCAGCCAAGAATGGGAAGCCTAAGCTGCATTCCCTCTTTAGGCCAGAAACAAAGTAGTTTCTTTAGTATCTTTTACAAAAGGAGGCAATTTGTTGTAAGGAAGGACATACCATACCAAACGAAACGAAAGGCAGCTTAATAAAGTCTCTTAACAAGTAGTCATTTAGGACCAATAAGACTGGCAGGTATTCCCTTGTGAAAAAAAAACCTCCTAATAATTTTTCCGTTACCAGAATAAATACAGCATTCATGGTGGTTTTTTGACTGCTCTAAATCCACCACTTCCAATAGCCGGCAGCAACTGTAAGTTCCACAGCCAACCTGTCTGAATTCCAGGCAGAGCTATGACAAGCAGGAGTCATTTGAAGAACTAAAGGAACAGAGTATTCCCTAAGCTTTTGCCATATGCTTATTCTGCTGCTGAGATTGTACCAGAGATAGATGGAAAAAGACTTATTTATTGCAGATTAGGATCTGCCTCACTCCACACGCCACTATCTCCCCTTGCAAAACTTGTGGAGCAGTTCTTGCAGCATTTACTCTGTCTGTGATTTCTGAACTACACATAAAGATAAGGCAGACGATGCACAGGTTTGGAATCCAGTCACTGATGACTAAGATCAGTTTGAGATTAACAGGAGGGATGAAGAAAAGCGAAGGGGGCTATCATGGCTTGTAAGCCTGTAAAGTCTCAGAAGAGCCAAAAGTTACCTAATTTTCAATCCCTCAATAATCAAGTCTGTGGCAAGAATCAATTCAGTTTCTGACTGCTGTGTCATAGTGTGGTAGGGCCCTGGACAGAACAGCAAGAAAATGTGCCTAGTTGAATAATCTAGTCCAAGTGTACAATTTCAATGAAAACTGAGCACAACTGGGGCCAGGCACTCACCTTAGGAAGGTGAGAGTCAAAAGAAAGGCAACGCTAGGATTTTTTAAGACCAGTTTGTAAAAATACAAGAGCTAACATTCTTGTGATGGGAAGATCAGAGAAAACATTCCCTTTCATGCTCTTTCAGAGCATTGAATGTCTCAGGTTTGTCACTTAGTGACAGAAATCCTTTTGCACACTTCTCATTTTCTCCTTTTGTCATCCCCTTCCCTCCCTAATGTCTTTATTTCCACTGATGTATTCCTTGCATTTTTCCTTAAGGTGCTTTCACAGAATGGATCAAGTTGGAAGGGCCCACTGCGAGTCATCTGGTCCAACACCCTTGCCCAATCAGGGCCACGTCACAGCACTCTGTCCAGATCATTCTTGGATATCTCTGTTATGGGAGACTCCACAGCCTCTCTGGGAAATCTGTTCCAGTTCTCTGGAATCTGTTCCAGCCACAGCACAATAAAGAAGTTCTTTCTCATTTTCAGGTGGAACTTCCTGAACAGCATGTTCTGCCCCTTGCCTCTTGTCCTATAGTTCAGCAGAGCCTCATCCATCCTCTTGACATCTTCTTCCCACTACCACTATTTTCTTTGATTTTCTCTTTGATATTCCACACTCCTTGACTTCAAGTAAACATTGCATTTGATGAGTGCATGAGGGAATGTGTGACACATCATTTCTGAATGGCAGCAGACTGCTTGCTCAGGGACAGACCCTGCTGTGGTCCCAGGACACGATTTTGTTTTCTATGTAGGACCAAGAGTTCCCAGCAAACCTCCTGAAGTGGGATAGTGGAAATGAGCTAATCCAGGGAGAGAAAAAAATAATCCCAAGAGATCTTTGTATCTTCAGTTAGGGTGCATCCAACAGTTGTCCTGGCTGCTTCACAGGGAACACTGAGTTTTTGCTATAGAGACAACATAAGTCACTACTAAAATTCAGAAAATACATTTTGGCAAGAACTGAGGAAGAACATATGAAGAACAGGAATAATTACCATTAGGAATAACATATTAGAAGGAAATTCTTCACCATGAGGGTAGTGAGGCACCAAAACAAGTTGCCCAGAGAAGCTGTGGATGCCCCATTCATGGAGGTGGTCGTGGCCAGGTTGGATGGAACTCTGAGCAACCTGGTCTACTGAAAGATGTCCCTGCCCATGGCAGGGGGGTGGAACTAGATGGTCTTTAATAACCCCTCCAATCCAAGCCACTTTATGATTCTATGATTTGTGTGAATTCTGTTTTGCCATCTGAAGTCCAGAAGGGTCCATGAGAACCACAGCTCTGCTATGTGACATGTGACTGTGAAAACTTACCTAAGCGTGTTTAAAGACTGCAATAAGAAACACAAAAAAACCCCTCACAAGTATTACAAATGAAAAGGTATCAAGACCTTAAAATACTGCAAAGCTTTCTCTAAACTGCTGCCACAGAATCCTTGCTATCATTACTAACTTCCTTGCATAATGTGGGTGTTACAGCATTTAGTAATTTTTTACAGAATTTATAAATGGATTTACTTTTGTCACAGGCACTCTGGTGAGAAATCTTTTGTTGACACAATGGTAATTTCTTCTATGAAAACTGTCTTTTAAGTTCACATAAAAGATACACTGAATAACCATTAACATTTCAACAGCTTTTTTAGAAAGCTGGGTTGTAATTTAGGCATGTCAAGATCATAGTCACTCCTAAGCAGTTTAAGTCCTATCACTAAAAAGGATGGAAACTAATTATCAAACGAACACAGGGTGGGGCCATCTGTGCCCTGCTTACTCATGCAGAACAGGGTGTACCTAGACAATTCCCCCATGGGACCCTTCTGCAAAATGTACTACAGGCCTACACAGATTAAATTGAGAAGAGAAATGTAATAAAACATTCCCTCTCTAACTTCTTAAAGCTAATATGTTACTTCTAAGGAGACAAAACTAGTGTGCTTCTGGTGCAGTGCCTAGGGTAATCTCAGGCACCAGCAGATTTATGTTTTCTTTTG